>NC_092848.1:1286688-1586688 GCF_039878825.1 Excalfactoria chinensis | reverse complement strand
ATCGGTGTGTGCAGAGTTTAACGTCAGTATTTGCACCATGTGCTGCAGAAGGATCTTTTAAGATGTTTGCAAACAATAGAAGCCTGTTTGTTGCATCTTAACCCAGTCTTGAGGAGCAGCATCTGCATTTCTTTTCTTGTTCTCTCGCTCTTCCATCTCCTTAAAGGACAACAGAAATACACCAAACCTCTCAAGCTGATCCTTCCCATAGCAATACACAAGAACAAAACACGACAGCCCTGATGATTCTTCAGACATTGGGGATATCATTGCTCCTCTTTCTCATCCTGGGGTGTATTAGCAGGGCTGTGGTTTAGTAGGGAGAGAGAACTTCTCCTTCCCTTCTGCCCTGCTGAGACATATTGCATCCAGTTTTGGGTCCCTTGGTTCAAGGACAGGGAACTGCTTGGGAGAGCCCGGTGCAGAGCCACAGAGATGATGGAGAGGAGCATCTCCCTTATGAAGGAGCTGGGGCTCTTTAGCTTGGAGGAGAATTAAGGGTAGCCTCATTAATGTATATAAATATGTAAAGGATGTGTGTCAGGTGGATGGAGCCGGGCTCTTCTCAGTGCCATCCAATGACAGGACAAGGGGTGCAAGCCGGAACGCAGAAGGTTCCATATAAACATGAGAAAAAACTTATTTACAGTAAATAGCACCATAGGGGCTGCCCAGGGAGGCGGTGGGGTCTCCTTCTGTGTGGATATTCAACCCCCCATCCCTTATCATGAGGCCCTTTTCCACCGACAGCTCGGGGGAGGGGAGGAGGGCGGTGCATCAAGCGGCTCTCGCAGCGCATGAGCGCGGCCGGCAGCGGGCTGCAGGAGGCGGATACCGGGAGCTGCTCCGCCGGGACGGGCAGCGCAGTGCAGCGCAACGCGGGGCTTTGCTCCCGCATCGCAGGTAACGGTTACCGATGCGTTTGATGCTGAGGGACCGCAGAGCCGCCATTTTGCGGGCGAACGGGGCTGGGCTTTGAGGTGCGGGGCAATGCTCAGAGCGGCCAAGAGACGGCTGCAGAGCCCGGTGTGGGGATGCGGGGTTGGAGCTGGGCTGTGTTGTAGCTGCGGTCCTCTCTGGGCTGATGTCTGCGTTCTGGCATGAGCTGCCCCCCCCTACTCAGCCCTATAGGTTAGAGAAGCCTGCTGTAGGGTGAACCGCAGCAGGTTCCTTCCCACAGGTAGGTAGATGTGCCGTCGCTGTGGATGGGCGTCAGGCCTCGTCCTGCTCTGCAAAAGGAGTTACGGCACGGGGTGAGGGATTGTAGGCAAAAAGGACACTTGAGAAGATGCACACCGCGAGTTTAAAGCGGCACTTGGGTATTTTTGAGCCTCCCTTGCAACGTGCCAAGTGCCTGGAGTCGAATTTAGTGCCTTGAGGAGAACACCAGTTATTAATTATAGGGCATGGGATGCATATCCTTCCTCTGAGCGTTCAGCCCAGCAGCACAGCCTGGTGGGGTTTTACAGAGCATGGGATCACCCCTTGGGAGAAACTTCCATTATAACAAGCAATCTGGTGGCCCAGAGTTCTCTGTTGGGTTTTAGAGATGTTAAAACAGTTTTCCAGGCTTCTGGGCAGGATGCTTTTTGACTTAAGAGTATGGAAGATAAGTTTGTTTGCTTTGGTTTTGGTGCTCAATAAGTTTGGCTGGGGGAGGCGTGTATTCTCACAAAGACAGAGCAGGCAATTAAAGTTGCCTTTATTGATAACCAGAGAACATGTTCAGTACGCGTCAAGTGAAACGGATTACTAAATGAGCCAATGAATGGATTGGGTGCATGTTTATTCTGGCATGAAGTGAAGGATAGAGAATAGAACGTGTTTAAACTCAGAGAGGGGAGGTTTAGGTTGGATATTAGGAGGAAGCTTTTCACACAGAGGGTGGTGATGCACTGGAACAGGTTGCCCAAGGAGGTTATGGATGCCCCATCCCTGCAGGCATTCAAGGCCAGGCTGGATGTGGCTCTGGGCAGCCTGGGCTGCTGGTTGGTGACCCTGCACATAGTACGGAGTTGGAACTGGATGAGCATTGTGGTCCTTTTCAATCCAGGCCATTCTATGATTCAGTTTTGCACTTTGAAATGAAAATTTTCTGGAGTCATTTGCCCTCCAGAGAAATATCAGCAATAAAAGCGTCCAATGGAATTATTTTGTCCAAAGGAGTCAGCTGTAATTATTGTAGCATCCTTATTACTCATGCCCAAGGTTGACTCCTGCTAAGCTTTAATGAGTTGCATCTAATTGTAGCACAGCCTGCATTAGGATGCCAGAACATCTCAACGATGGCATCATCCTGCACACTCTGTTCTTGTGCATGTGGTGCTGATCAGTGCTTTCAGCCATCCATTCCATAGCATGTTTTCTCTATTCATTTTTCAATGGCTCTTTAGGCCTTTTAAAGCTGTGGCTCTCTTGAGAATAGAACAGGGAAGCATCTGTTCTTTTTGCCATCAGCTCTGTACAAGATGTTATGGTTATTATATAACACAGTATCTTACATTATTGTGTGTTATTGCATGCATAGAAGAATACCTGCAGGGTTGTGCCTGACTCAGGTTAAACCAAACACGTAAGAAAAACGTGTAGTAGTAAATAACTGTTTTTACTTAATGTCCCTTTTTCTCACATGCTTGAGCTTAGGTTTTTATCTTTGCTGATTTCAGGGCTGCCTCTGACTCACAGTCCAGAAGAAAGAAGCAGTTGTGTTGATTGAAGCTGAACATTTGTGTCTGAGATTACAAACAAAGCCATGCCAGTGCTTTCAGAAGACTCAGGTAACAAATCTGCATGCTTTCAACAGAGCAGCGACTGAAACCCCGGTGTGTGTTTATGTGTGTGTGTTATTTCATGCAGGAAATTCATGCTGCAGTTAAATAAAATAGGATGAAGATGGTTCAAGTAGATTTCTTAGCAGTTACCTGAAGGAATATACAAGGGCAGAGAAGGGTGAAAAATGGAACTGAACGGAGTTATTAAGAGTTAAAAGGTGGCTGGAGGTAGAAAGAACAGGATAATATTTGCAAGCAGAATACTTTGGGAAGCAGAGCTGATGGCTGTGCCACAAAGGCAGCGGTTCAGTCATCTTCCATGTCTGCTTTGGAGCTGTGATAACTTCAGGTATGTCAGAGGGGTTGGCCATTGTAGAAGCAAAGGGAATATGTGAAGGGGGAAAACATCAAAAATGGTGGCTTTAAAAAGTGCATTGCTTTGGTAGCTTTGGCCATAATGTGATGTGTGTTGTATCTCAAGATGTATTTACCAATTAAGAGGGAAGCATTAAAAACGACTGGACAACAAGCACCCACCTCCGAGCAGACTTAATAACAATGAAGGTGGTACCCAAGTAAAGGTAGTTGACATTAAGCCTGTAGTAGAGGAGCTTGCAAGATGTGCTTTCTACAAAATCTTTTGTTCTTTCTTGAATTAAAATGTAGGTTTACATGAAACTTTAGCCCTTTTGACATCTCAGCTACGACCTGATTCAAATCACAAAGAGGAAATGGGGTTCCTTAAGGATGTCTTCAGTGAAAAGAGTCTCAGCTACCTGATGAAGGTAAAAGTTTATCAATCTATGTTTTCCTTTTGTTTTCCTGATACTTATCTCAGTAAAATTAAGCATAAAGGTTATGTGGAATGTTTTTATTTATTTTAAGAAGTTTTGTGTCTTTTTCAGATACATGAAAAGCTCCGTCATTATGAAAGACAGAGTCCGACTCCTGTTCTGCATAGCGCAGCAGGATTGGTTGAAGATGTGAGTTAAAAACTCTTATCTCCTTTTTTTATCCCTTTTCTCTTTAAGTCCACTCTTGCAACAAATCAACACCATTGTGCTCTATGGGTATGTATTTCTCTTCTTCCTAAGTTCTCTTGGAAATCTATTGGCAAATTTTATTCATAGTTGGTCAAGGAAATAAAACCTTAAAAATAGTATGTGATGTGACCAGTGAAGGCAGACACAAGTGGAGCAGAGCAATGATATTAAATGGTCTTCCCATGGGAGAAGCAGCAAGAGACATGAGTGTATTCCACTTAGGAGTTCCATCTTAAGGACATAAGTCCATAACAAATCCAGGTTGCGCTGCTGATCACAGAATGTGTTTGGGTGTCCAGGGTAATAAGGAAACTTTTGTTGCATGATGCACACAAATAATGGCACCTGGTTGCAAATAGTGCTAATGTGCTTTATTGCAGAGCAAACACTAGAGTTTTGCTTCATGCACTGCTTATGGGTTTTGTATGGATAGTAAAGAACTATGGACACCTTTGGTTTTGAAGTTGCTTGTTTTTGTTTTGAAGGTAATAGAAGAATTGCAAACTGCACCAGTGAATAATGAAGAAAAAGAGCTGCTTCAGCTGCTGTCAACACCACATCTCAGGGTAAAAAAAAAACACAAAACACCATCAAAACACACCAGAGAACTTGCTCAAGTTTCTTTGCATAACTCCAACAGCATTTTGTGCAGGAAAAGTTACATAGGACAGTCCGAAGAGAAAGCAAAAGCCTTTAGCACTAAGTACTGACTTCTTCAATTATTGTATCTAAAAGACCGGCAAGAAACCACTTGTTCCTGCTTCAGGGCTTCTATGTAGCATTTTCCCAAAATTAGCTTTTGGGGTTGTTTTTTCTTTGTTTCTTTGTCTGTTTTTATGTTTGCTGTAATGTCTGAAAGGTGAGAATTGGAAGCCGTGCTGTTACTTCATTGTGTTACTGTTTCTTACTTGGTTTACACAGGCAATGCTTGTAGTACATGACACTGTAGCACAGAAGAACTTTGACCCAGTCCTCCCACCTCTGCCAGATAACTTTGATGATGATTTTGATGAAGAATCAGTGAAAATTGTTCGGCTAGTGAAAAATAAAGAGCCCTTGGTACGTATCAGATAATGCAAATCTAGCCATAACATTCTGTGTTGGAAGGGGGGCCATTGAAAATACAGAGGAGGAGTGTCTGAGGGGCATCACCAAGGATTCTACAGAAAGCAAGAGTGCTTTGGAGTAAAATTGCCCAAAAGAACTTTGGTAAATACAGATTCATGGTTTTGAATGAAACACCATACAGACGTGTTTGTAACTTGCAGGGAATGTTACTTCTGAGGATACTGTATGTGTGAAAGTAATTATACTCATTATACACAGTAATTCGTATCATAGCTAGCATACAATGACCGAATACCTTCATTTACATGAGTGTCAGTGATGTATGTTAAAAGTGTGTTTAGTGGCTGTTTATAAACAGCGTATTGACAAGATACAAATAGAAAGAAATGGTTTCCTAAGGACAAATAATTACAGTGGGGAAGGCGTCTGCTGAAGTGCTTTTTGGAACTGTGTGTGACAGCAGATAGTTGAGGAGAGCAGGGGCTGAATTCCTGATTAAAGTTTTCCATTGCCAGCAGAGCTTGGAATTTTAAAGAACCCATAAAACTCTGTAATTCCTTGGCTTTTCTCACCCTTTATGCATAAAAGGGCTGGCTCTGTTGTATAAAGATTCTGAAGACACGTAGAGAAAGCGCTTTGCAAGGTATTGTTTTGTGTGCTTGAGTCCATATCACCACCATAATGACAGTGTGGTGTAAACATTGAGCAGAGTGATGAGAAAGAGATGGAGCACAAGGCTTTCCTGCAACCATCTGATGTGGCCACCAGCTAAAGTTCAGTAGCAGGGAAAACTGTTAATGTGAGAGACAAAATCTGTATGAATTCTAAATGAATTCCAGTCTAGAAGATGTCGTTTATTTCACTGATATTATATCCTAAGCAAACGTCTTATGATGATTTCTCTTTTTTGGGGGGGGGGCTATGTTTTATTTCAGGGAGCTACCATCAGAAGAGATGAGCATACAGGGGCTGTGATTGTAGCAAGGATCATGAGAGGTGGTGCAGCTGATCGAAGTGGTAAATTTCATGAGCAAAACCAGCTCTTTGGGCATGGGTGTTTCGAATACGTGTCAACTGTTTTATGAAAAAGATAGAGCTCACTTAATTCATAATAGGAAATGGTTAGATGCCAAGTCTGAACTGGAATGTGTACTCTGTGCAGTCAGTGAAGGGAAACTAGCATTGCTGGGGAATGAATCATCCCAGCATGCCTCAGAATGGGATTCCACTATTGGAATTGCCTTTCTTCCTGTAAGAGGAAGGGGAGCCTGCTTGGTAGGCTCACTTGGCAGCTAAATTCCAAGTGCCTGGTGGCAGAAGAGGCTTCCCTCCATAGGCTGTCATGCAGCACACTTCCAGATCCTACAGGGTTAATTCATGTGGTGTTTGACTTTGTTTTCTAGAAGGTGCTCGTTCAGAGTTTATGCAATAAGCTGAATTGGCCTTACATGTGATTTATAGAATGCAAGCCTCGTGTACTTTTTAATACACAGGTAATACAATCCCAAAATTTAATGAATTACTGTGATGGAAAAATATTAGTTAATTACAGCTTTTTTCTTGACTGTTAGCATTTTTCATGTTGGCATAATCTGATAAATGTAATGAAATGAGTAGAGCTGTGCTTAGCATTTCCGTATTTCATCAGGAATCTATTATTTTAATTAGATACATTTTCGTTTAAAAGAACCACTAGGAAAAATGCCAGCAGAGATGGGAGGAGTAGGTGTAAGCATCAGAGGAAAGGAAAGAGGATGCTTTAACTTTGAATCTTAACTCTGGGTATGTTTAGTGTTTTCAGTGCATTGTGAGTTGTTTGCTGTTTGCTTTACTCAGATTCTTCTGTGTCATTAACCTGGGTCAGGTGTCAGAGGAGAGCTGCTCTCCATTCTATAGGCTTCAACTTACTTCTCTTTTCAGGTCTTGTCCACGTAGGAGATGAACTGAGAGAAGTCAATGGTATTGCTGTGCTTCACAAACGACCCGAAGAAATAAGTCAGATTTTGGTCTGCACTGATTTCTGTTTCAAGATCTTTTCTATTGGGTGATCTAGTAATTACGATAGATGATGAAATTTAACCTAGAGTTTGAGATGTGTGTGTAGAGCTAAAAGATGGAATCCCTGCTTGTCTTTACAATAAGAGTTTTTCTTCTCAACGTGGATTATTTAGTCCTCTCCTTTTGACTTCAGAAACTTCCATGGAACTGAATCGGTACCAAGTAAGATACAAATATAAAGTTATGTGTTGCTTTGTCAAGAACATCCCTTTCATGCTTTGTTGATGACAAGCAAATTAAAAGTGTATTCTTAATAGAAGAGCAGTTTATTGATGATGTGGTTATGTCAGGAAGCTGAAGAAAGTTAGTTGTGTGCCCATTGGTGCTGTCAGCCTGTGCTCTACTACCAGATTTCTCAAGGCTTTAGCAGTTCTTGCTCCAAGCTGCTCTAACCCACAAATCTTTAAGTCTTTCTGAACTCCCACATGGGGACCTTGGGGTGGTGTTTGTCTGTCCTATTTGAAATGCCTGCAACGTGATAGTTTTCTTTCCGTGTTTTATTTCTGAAGCAGATCTACAAATGATTGTTCACCCTGATCTTCCTGCTTTCCATTTCTATCTATACGGAGTATCAGGCTCCTCTAGGACACAGTAATCTCATACAAAGGAATGTGTCTAAAAATAGATCAGATGAACCTATTCTGAATTTTCAAGCGCCTAAAATCACTCCTTAATTTACTGTAACTAACAAATGACATTTTTTTAGCAAAGATATTTAGAGCGGGTGTGTTTACTCGTGAATGTTTATATTTGCACCCTAACGAGTAAGAAAAAAGAGCTGCAGTCTGGGCAAACAACTGTTTCTCAGACAAGCACCTTAAAATATTCAGGCTCCAAAAACTTAAAATGGTGTCAAACTAAAAGCCATGGAAATGTTTAATACTTCATGAGCTGCAATCCAGAAATGAATGTGGTTGCTAAAAGGAAAGAAAAGAATTTTAGTGCAAAGCCTTAATATATTCTAGCTGAGGAATTACTGTTGGTGTTTCCACGGGGATTACAGTGCTGTGGAAGATTCGTGGAACAGCATGACAGTTAAATAGTGGATTAGCTTTGCCTATTAAAGTTCTGAGAGGAAGACTAGCTCCTAAACTGGGACTTGGATAGTCTGCATTGTCCTTACAGTGATTTCAAAGTAAAAAACCATTTTCCTTTTTCTCAGGCACAGTCTCAGGGATCGATAACATTAAAAATAATTCCAGCCATCAAAGAAGAAGATCGTCTAAAAGACAGCAAGGTATGCAGCTTGGTAGAGCACCAAAGCCCAGTTTTCATTCTTGCATTTATCCAAGCTTCCTGTTGGTTCAGTAAGAATCATCACAGAATTACACCCGTAATATAACTGAAGAGACAATAGAGCACCTTCTTGACATAAAAGATTGTGCCATATTGTTCAGTGTAAGTACTTAGGTGAATTCTGTTGTCTTCATCTTGGAACATGTTCATTCGTAATCTAGCTGCTGCTTTTGGTTTGCGTAATTAAACCTGGTGTTCCTGCCAGTCTCCTCTTGCTGTGACAGCTGTTATCTGCCCATTATCACTGGGCATTTTGCCACTCCCTTGAGTCAAAACAGATCTGCCCTCCAACAGAACTGCATTCGTCATTTGGCCGCGTTAGGCCTTTGCCTTTGGCCTCCTTGATCAGCAGTGACTTAACTGTGTCAGTGTTCCCCTCCAGGATTCCTTCTCTACCTCCCTACTTCCCTGCTCTTTGCAGATGAATTCTTCCTTGAAACCCCTCAAATTACCTCTAGAAATGTTTCCTCTCTGATACATGCAGTAGCGGCAGGATATGAATCCAAAGTTAAGTATCAGACATCAATTAAAGAAATAAGTACAGCTTTTACCATAAGGCTACTTTGCCATAAATCCTTCTTTATAGGCTTTTCTCTCCCATTCTATTTTTCCTGTTTGTTGCATTTTGTATTTATGTAGGCTGTGCTTACCTGGGACTCTGTTGAGTATCACATTGCACAGTGATAATACGTAATGACTAAATCATAGAAGCATAGACTGAGTAGATGCTTGGAAGTTAGTTTAGTTTTCTGCACAGGTGTCAGTCAAAATACAAATGCAGCATACTAGGAGTCAGTATTTTTGAGTACCACAAAGCATAAGAAAGAGGAAAAGCATATTTTTCTAGTTAAAGGTGTTAGTCAGAAAAGTGTTTTCTAAAGGTACACTGTAATTACAAAAAGGACAAGAAGAAAGGATGCATTACTTTCTTTTGAAGGTGTTTATGAGGGCCCTTTTCTGCTATAATCCCAAAGAAGACAGAGCCATTCCCTGCCAGGAGGCTGGTCTGCCCTTTAAGAGACGACACATCCTGGAAGTTGTAAGCCAAGATGATCCTACATGGTGGCAAGCAAAGCGTGTTGGAGACACCAACCTCAGAGCAGGCTTGATCCCCTCAAAGCAGTTCCAAGAAAGGTTTGTCAATGAAGACTACACAGTTCTATTGTTTTTATTAACTAACCAATATGGTATCACACATTTCTGTGCTGCTTTTTTTCTTTGCAGGAAATAAAGGGCAGAATCATGCCATGCTTGGAGGACAGTGCTAGAAGGTTTCATATTCCCCAGTTATATAATGAACTTGCCAGCTTTCTTAGGGCAGTTTCCAGCTGGTTCTAAAGAAGTGGGCCTGAGATTAAACGTGGAATATCTGTCCTTGAACCTCTTGGCATATAGAGACAGAGTATTTCACAGGCTTGTATTTCCATAGTATGAGGAAATACTGATTTATTCCTAACAGTTTTTAGTTTATGCATTAAATAGTTGTGAAAGGAAGAGGTGTAACTGATGTTTCTTCTGGTTCCTAAGGGAGTCTTCAGCTTAGACCCAGATATCATCAGGGCTGGAAGGTTTCTCTGTTTTCATAGTAGGATAAATGTGTCTTAGAAAACAACAACAACAACAAAATGCTCCCAATGCCTTTACTTTGCAGAACAGCTGTAGGTTTAAGAAGGGAACTGATTTTGGCTACTGGTCATGTGTGATTCTTACTCCATGTTGCTGGATGTATCTTCTCTGGATTGCAGATGTTGAATCAGGAACACTTTATTTTCTTTTTTCAAGGAAAAATGCTGTTTCATTCTTTGTTTTAAATGACATGTGTATAACTTATACTATAAATTCTTTATGATTTTAAGCTGTAATGGCTAAAATCTGATTGTTTTCTATTTAGACGATTGATGTACAGAAGAAGTATAGGAACCCAGCCGAATCCCAGAACTGTGAAGAAGCCATTATGTAAGTCTGTTCAGTTCTTGTAGTGATTTTGTAGTTGATTTTTCACTTCTCATGGTTTGTTTTTAACGAGTTTTCAATAATAGCACTTCTGTATATGTCCCGTGTTTTCTGTCACTGGTTGATCTACATGGATATGAGTTGCCACATGGGAAGAGTTTGGTTTGAGCTTTATCCAGTGTTGCAAGTGCCTGCTATCTTAAAAACATGGCTGACCTTCTCTTCCTGCTTTCAAGAACATGAGGCCTTAGGTGGTTTTTTAGATACTTGAGAATTTCTTAGTGTTTATATCGGGTGACCCAGCTGTTACCGAGGTGTGGGAGAGCCATGAGAGTGTATGATGCCACGCTCATGTAGACCAGGAATCTGGAAGTTGTCTTCCTTCATTGCTAGAAGCAAACTTCTGTCCTGTGATGCTTTGGTGCATCTCATGGAGAAGTACTCTTGTGCTGTGGAGGGCAGATGCTCATCTGAATTATAATACAGCATGAGTCATTTAATTTAATGTTTTCTGTATTAGTTACATCCAATGTTAGGAGGCACTTAATGAGGGTTGTTACTTATTCAGACATTATCGAGACAATAATTTTATATTAAAACCTCCTTAATTATCTTTTACTACTAAATTCTAGCAAAGAAGTCTTTGATCATTTGATAAGAGTATATTACTGCATGTTTTTTGAGATATAAAAGCCTGATAAGCAAATAAGACACAGAGGAGCCTTCATTTCCATTCCCCCTAATTCCGTGCAGTCATTTGTCAGCCTTTTAATCTTATCAACTCTATCTTTCATGCTAACTGCAGATGATCAGACTTCTGATAAAGGTAGGTACCCTCCTAAATCATTTTCTGTCTGAAGGTAACCAGCCAATTCATTTCCTAAAATGTTTGGTAAGCCCTCAAGCAAAATGAATAGTAGATTTTGAGCTTATTCATACAGCTGTTTCCTCTTGATTTACTGCTTTAATTAATGTAATTTGGATTGAGTTAAGTAATGATGTTTTCCAAATACCCCTTTCCTCACCAAACATCCAGATGCATACAGCATGCGCTAAGATATTGTCTTCCTTTTTTCTCTTCCCCATGTCCTCCCCACTTCTTTCTTTGCAGAGGACTGTGACTGTGAGGGATATTTCAATGGACATTACATAGGTGAGAAACCAAAATCCACTTCTTCCCCACAAGAAAAAACCCCAAACTAATGTACCAGTGCTAATTTTCTTTATTAATAATAGAGTTAATTTCACATACTTGTGAACTCATTATCTCTGTCTGAAGGCGTAATTGGATGTTTGCGTAACCAGTGCTCAAGGTGACTTGAAAAAGTCTTAGAGTAGATGTGGTGCTTGGTTTTCTACCTGATGCATAGACTTGTCATGGATTAGATTAGCATATGTGCAGTAATTTGATTATGAAAAAAAAGATTAATAGAGGGAGTGTCCCTATTTAAAGACAGTACCTTCTAACTGAACGAGCTTGAAAGTGAAAGCAAATAGAGATGTGGCTCAATGCCTCTTTTTTTCTCCACAGCCGGCTTACGCAGGAGCTTTAGGTTAAGTCGTAAAGAGAAGGAGAACAATCCTAATGAAGCAAAGCAGGCAGACCAGGCAGATGCAGCAGAGCTCCTGACATATGAGGAGGTCACAAAATACCAGCAGCAGCCTGGGGAGCAGCAGAGGCTGATCGTTTTGATTGGTAAGAGATGGAATTGATCCAGAATATTACCTTCCTGTTCCTCTTTTTGCCTTCACTCCAAAAGCTTTTTATTTTTTTTTTTAATTTTTCCAATTATTATTTTGTTGTCATCTTTTAAAATGACAAAAAAAAACCCTTGCCAAATATTTAATAAATAATGTGGCAAGTCTTTGTGTTTTATCTAACCCACTTTCCATTGGGGTCTGCTTCTTATTCAAACACGCATATTTATGCTACTAGAACAGTTGGTGAAAGGGAGGGTTTGTATGAAAGGAAAGAACTCGTGGATCAAATGGATAGAACAGCTAGAATTTATTCTCTTTACAATACTTCTTCCCCACGAAAAGTAGTTGGACCATTCTCTTTTATTAGGTTGCTTGGGAGCCAGATTAAATGAGCTCAAGCAGAAGGTTGTGTCAGAGAACCCACAGGAGTATGGTGTTGCAGTTCCACGTGAGTAGAACTTACTGACAGCGTGTGTTGCCACTTAGTTCCATCATTTCTGCTGAATAGTGCAGTGCTAGCTGCATTGATGAATGGGGTTTCATTGCATTGATCAGTCTGTGTTTCAGCTGTTGACTATTTGCATATTTCATAGGTAGGGGAAATTATTTTCTCATTGTAAATGTCTGAGTAGATCATAGTATGTCTTAGTGCACGTGCACAACGTGTTGTATAAAAGTGAGAACATAAACTGCTGTAACAAACAGGAGCTTTCAAGCAGCAGGTGAACATCTCTGAATAACTGTGGAGCTGGAAATGCAGATAGAAATCAAATCAGAGTTTGTATTTGTTTCCATTACTTTAAGGAATGGGATTTTGTGTTTGAGAAGAGAAGAAGCATAAATAAATGCTGCATAATACTAGCAGTCTTGAACTCTAAGGGAAGGTGCCTGGTTTCATATAACCCATCAAGAACCCAATTCCACAGACAGCCAGGCACGTTCATACTTCAGCTTCACAGGCAACGTAGCAGAATTTTATCTGTTTTCTATTTTCTGAGGTTCAAAGAAAAGGAATCCAATACCCAAACTAACTTCATTCTCAATCTTATTGTTTTGCTGTAAACTACATTATAGCATCATTTCTATTTTATACTAATTTTAATATGACTGCCTTGTTTGAGATCCTGAAAACGTGTCTGAAACCAAACAGAGGTGATAAGGTTGGTTGCAGAAGCTGACCTGTGTGCTGTGCTTTGCTTCCGCTCTCTTTTAGATACAACGAGGTCAAAGAAAAGTCATGAGAAAGAGGGAGTAGAATACAACTTCGTCTCTAAGCAATCATTTGAGACAGATGTGCAGCAAAACAAGTGAGTTCACTTTAAAATACTGACAGAACTGATTACATTTTGAAAATATTGCCAAGTAAATTTCATATGATGTGAATACCAAAATCAGGTAAAAGTGAGGGAGCTGTTTTAGGAGGGATCTGTATTCCAGGAATAACTTTTGCTTCACACGAACAGTCCATACTGAATAAGAATTACACTAAGAGACAATTTGGAAGCAGCAGAAGAGAGGTAGGAATACCAGAGGTTAGAATTTAAGCCTGTGTGATTGATCTGAACTGACCTAGTGGAAGTAACAGATATCTAGTTGGTCCTACTTTATTCTCCATTTAATATGATGGGTAACATGGGGAAATTTAATTCCTAATTCCACTTCAAAGCGAGTTGTAGGCTGAATCCATGGATATAAAGGACTATCTGTAAGGTCAGGCTTGTTTTCTAGAAGGGCAGATTTTGGCTAACCTCCCATAGGATGGAAGGATCCAAGTCCATTTCATTGCCAACTTTGTTCTATTTCATGTGAGAAACAACTTCTCTGTTTTAGTAGACTTGAACAGCAGTCAATGGAATTAATGCAGCTTCTTACTCTATTTTTTTGCTGATTCACTAGCAGTGTCATGGGAAGAAGACAACTGTTACTAAGCAACCAAAGGAAAAAATAATGAGAAAAAGAAAGCCTTTTTTTCCCTACCTTCCTTCCCTCCACAATATTTGACTGTTGTGACTTTAGAAAACAGCTACCAGCTGTCGGAAGTTAAATATTCCTTGTAGATTATATTTAAGAAATATAATATATTATATTTACTTTTTAGATTTGTGGAACATGGAGAATACAAAGAAAACCTGTACGGCACAAGTCTTGAGGCAATCCGGTCTGTGATGGCCAAAAAGAAGGTCTGTTTGGTGGATGTGGTTCCAGAAGTAAGTTCTGCAGTTTATTTTAAGGAAAGCAAATATTTCTAGTAATGCTGCCTGCCTGAGTAACAAACATTTTTCACCTTCTGGGCTGCTTGCTGTGCAGAGAGCAGTGATATTTCAACACCATTCTGACAGGTGGCCAGGCTGCTGGCTGAGCGGTGCTTGGCTTGTTGCAAAAGCAAACAACAACTTGCCTGTCACATCAATCCTTTTGTCCTTTTCTCATGTCCTTGTTCCTGGAGCTGCAGTGCAGAGCGATGTGTCCCTGCAGTTAGACCATGCTCCAGGAAGCTCACATGCTTTTGTAATACCTGATGGGATGCTGATGTTATTTTTGTTTCTTGAAGAATGAAAGCTTACTGTGGTTAGACATGGCATGAAGGCCTGTGTATGACACAAGTGGAATTGCTGAACCCAGCATGAGCAGCTCACTGGAGCACAATGCGTATAATATGACGTGACAAAATGCATCTGTTCACAGGCAGTGAAGCACTTGAGGACTCCTGAATTTAAGCCTTATGTTATCTTTGTGAAGCCCCTCATTCCAGAAAAGAAAAAAAATGTCCTAAAGTCTCCTGTATCAGAAGAAATCTCAACACCCCTTGTAAGTATTCTAACCTTAAGCTCCATTTTGCAGTGTGAGATAAGCGCCTTAGCTCCCTCTTGTAATATGTTTCTACCCCCTCCCTAACACCTCTTGCTCCTTCATCTCAGTTGTCAGATTTTTCCTCCCCTTTCCTAACGTGAACAGCTGTTGTTTCATTTCTTGCAAAGTCATGATTTATTGTGCTGGTATCCATAAAAATGCTAGTGAGTAATTACAGATGCGTACTGAAAACATCAAATCATCTTCTTGCGTTGGTCAGCAGGATGAAGAACAGCAGGAAATTATTAATTCAGCAGCATTCATCGAAGAGCACTATGGCCATTTAATTGACACTACGCTGGTGAAAGAAGATCTCCAGAGTGCATGTAATCAGCTTAAAACTGTGCTAGATAAGCTAAGCAAGGATTCATTTTGGGTGCCAGTCAGCTGGGTTAAGTCATAGTTTGCTATCACCTTGTTTAAAGGAAAGAATTTATTTAAAAAGCCTTGTAAATATCTGGATTACAAAAGGGAAGTATGTTGATTTCACTTCAAAACTGCCATTCTCTCTAGAAAGTAATATGTAAAGACTACAGGGGGGAAAAAATAAAGTCAGAAGCTGATACTGCCTTCTTGAATTGGAATCCTGAGTACCAGCTGTGCACCCTTAGCCTGAACAGGTTAGTAAAAGACTGGAGTGACTTTTAGACTACAAATAGTGCACTTTGTTGTGTAAAAATACGCAGAGGGTCCCATGCTCCAAAAGCACTGAAGCAATGCAAGGACAGGAAGAAGCCTCATCATTTGGCCAGACCTCGTGTGGCATCTGAACAAGGTACTTTATCTAGGAACAAGTCTGCTACTTGAGGGGAGAGGGAGAGTGCCCACACCCAGTTACTTAAAGGTTCAGCTGGCTTTCTTCCGCTCAGGATTACTGGTTGCAAACCCTTTTTAATTAGGCACAGAAACTCGACTGGCTCTGTAAACTGTCTGTGTTTTAGCAGCTGAGAGGTGGTGGTGGGATTTTTGTTGGTATTGTTGGTTTTGTTTTCCAAGCTCAGCCCTTTCCCAGTGCTTCTGGCTGTCTTGCATAGGTAGTAATTAGTCTGCTCAGCAATGGCTTTTGCCCACTTTCCCACTTGCTCTCTTCCTAACAGCACAGGATAGATGTTAAGCAGCCCATAAACATACCTGTGTGACTGATCCAGCTCATAACCCAGGGACATTCTTTAGTCTACCTGAAAAGTGTGTATGGTGTAAAACGTGACTTGAAGAAGCTTATTTTCTACATGGCATCTTTGCAAATGCCAACTGCTGGGGTGCTACATGGACAGCAATAGAGCAGCTCTGCAAAGGCTGCCAGGAGGACGAGGCTGAAACACCAGGAAGCTGAGCTGCGGCACCGAATCATCATTCTCCCAGCACTTATGAATACCTTTATTACAAATCAAGTGAAGGCAGCCAGAGCATGCACTTGGCTCCATCACGTCTCGAACAGGAAATCTTACCTGTTGGAGGACTTGGCAGATAAGAATATTCAGCTTTTTAAGGTGGGCAAGACTAAGAAAACACATTGATTATGTGAGTGTGGTGCAGGTGTTTATTGTCTGAAACTTGTTCCTGTTTTCCATTGCCTGTTGAGTTCTAATCTTTCCTCTGTACTGTGCCCTCTAACAACACCTTCTGGTACACTGGTCTCATTCTTTTAACAGTGTGATGTTATTCTTGTTCCAGAGCATTCAGCAAAACTAACACCATTGCTTATTAAAAGCATATTTCTTATTTAGTGTCTCTGCATCTGCATTAACTCCAGCCCCAAAAGTTGTCTGTCCATCAAATGCATGCCCTGCTAACTTCCAAGTATCACCCTGCAGAGAGCAGCACTTCCTGCAGTCTGCTAGAACTGCTCTGGCTTGTCACAGAACGTGCTGCCAGACTGGAAGCCTCTCAGCAGCTGTACAAGGATTCCCTCACGTGGTTGTGGCCCATCAGCTCTGCCATTAAGCAGCTGCAGCTTTGGCCCAGCACAGCCACCAAAGGGATGTGAGTGGGAAGAGACAGAGTGGAAAAAGTGAGTGCAATAATTTAACAGCATCTCAAGCTAAGCAGATTGATTAAAATATCAAATCAACATCACATCAGATTGATCTCACCACAGGTATATATTGCAGTCTTCAGGGTCAAGACGTACAGCTCCTATTAAACATGAACTAAAATAATCAGTGTCAGTTAAATGATCTTTTTGAGTTATGCGCAGATAATCCACGTTTATGGTCTGTGGGAGTATACATCACTTAGGACACTACCAAGTTTAGCTTTTTTGATGGAGGACTTTTTTAGGTTCCAAGTAAATGATGGTGGGAGAATACATAAGTACATACTAAAGAAAACAAACAGTGCTCCTATATATTCTCTTCTTTCTTCTCTTTATTCTGACAATCTTAGGAAAAAGTAACAGATGTCTGTATCCAGGACAAGATTCCAATTCACACAATACTGAATCAAGGCCAGGCCTCTGCAGTGAGGAGGGGCAAAAAGAAGAAATGATAGAAAATCAGAATGCAAACTTATTTGAGTTCAAAGTCCTACTTTGTAAGTGGTACCAAAAACCTTAAGTCAAAATACTGAAGCAAACTGAACCTCTTTCTCCCTTCTCCCTCTCCTTCCCTTGCTTATGCTTGAAATTGACTTAGCCTTTCGTCTTGTTATGTAGTGTCAAAGGAAGAGCTGTGGTTAATAACCTGAAGTTGTCAGGCAGTTTTCCATCCTTACACTGACTGCATCTCAACTGCTTTCGTTTCTAAAAAGCCAAGGCACACCCAGACACACACAGCTTACCTTAACCTCCTGGGAGGAGATGCAGCATTGTGTGGTAGTCTATCTAAACAGTCTCATGTTCTTCTAAGGAAAAAAAGATGGATGGGATTTATCACCAAGTCTTAATTATGCACTGCTAACAAAACACGATGCCTAAGGAAATACACTTCATCCTTTTTTCCTACCCTTACACCCACTTCTCTGTACACCCACTCAGTCAGATCTCCTGCCTATTACTCAATCCAGGACTTGGTTGCTGTCTTGGCCATAGGCTTTAAGTATTTCCATACCTGAGAACTTCAGATCTTAACCCCGATTGTCAGAGATATATAAAGATTCAGCTACGTGCCTGCCATTCCATTTCAAACTTCTTTTTATCGTAGGTGGGCTTGCAGGTTTCAAGCCTTCTCAAAAGTCCCTGATTTTCCATCGTGATGGTCATTATTTTTTTGTTCTGTTTGTCGCTGTTGTTTCTGTATACAGAAATGAATACATTTATAACAACAAATGGGAGAGGAAGCGTGTAAAAAGCAACCCTCCCTTCCCACCCACACAGCTGGAAGGAAAGGTACCTTCTGTGAAAGTCTGTGTTCCAACAATCCACACTCGCTGGCCCTCGTTGGATGGCAGCAAGGTTCTCCATGAGCCTCTTGTTGTCTCTTTCAATCTGACTGATTCGCTTTTGATCCCTCTGTGCAAGAGAAAGTTTGCCATGCTGTTCTCATGAGACTCTTTTCCTGCGCTGGCTCTCACTGTTAACGTTGCCCATTTATGTTTAAAAACAAACACCTAAATTCTATGTTCAACCATATCCCCAAACCACCAGCGCTCTGTAGCTGTGCTTTGTCTCTGCTTCCTTGTTCTCCACTCCCAGCACTCTCTGTTATATATTATATACATAGACAAACTTGACGTGAAAGCAGCCACACGTGCTTTTTCTTGCCCTTACCCTTCCTCACGTTAATTCTGTGACCCTACTCTGTGTGTTCCTGCAGATTCTCTGCCACCTGAAGCACTGTTATCACATAGATGTAGGGTTACAAGTACCTGAATCTTCCTCAGGCTAATAAACTGCCCGCTCTGTGCACGCAGAGGTGTTTTATCCATGCAATAGCTTGCTTGAAAGGCACAGGAAAGAAGGAAACAAAAAGAAAAGCATGAAGTGAAAACAGGTTTTGTGATGTTACAGTGCCCTGAATCCCTCCTTGCAGCCTTTTAATGGCCAGCAACCCAAGTCAGGCAGCCCACAGCAGCCAGCTTTGTCTTTTCACAGCTCTTAGACTATGCTGACATACTTTGACCCACATCCACCAGCACAAGAAGCCATCTTTCTTCTCTCCAGTCTCCTCCTCATCCCCAGTAAGTGTAGGAAAGTGACCACCTCGGTGTCCTGGCACCAGAACACCACCACAGCTATTTTACACCTCACAGATCAGCATTTATCTCACCCTGCTCCCATACGTCCCACCTGTTTCTATGCCTTTCTTCAAGCTGCCATGGCCTCCCATCTTCCTAACTTGGCTTTCCAGTCTCTTTTTGGTGGTCATGCTCTTGCTTGCAGTTGTACTTGGAGATTCCAGACTTGGAATTATGACACGCTTTGCTCATAGACAATAGGATTCCATCCCTCGGTGAGCTGCTTTCAGCATGCACACCCAGCTGCTGTAGGTGAAACTTCTGCTCTTAGAAGTGGATACGAATGAACATTATTTCACAGGGGTGTTTTAAAGACAAACAAGGACGTGGGTATAAGATTTCCTTCAGCTTTGAGCAGATGTTTCCACTGATGAAGCCATCGACAGAATCTGTCGTCACCTTCCTCAGACTGATTGCAACAGAGGTCAGATAGGACCCATTGCAAGACAAAGACAAGCTGATGTGAAAACCCAATTAAAGGCATTTTATTCTCTTGTGACAATTTCTCCTGCGTGCTTTTCACAGATGGAAACAGCCAAATTCTTTGCCAAAGAATGCTATATAAGTAGTATGATTTACTAGTAACAAATCTGAGTTATCAGAAAAAGCATTGCATTGATACCTGGAGATATCAGGTGTGTGTTACAGAGAAATACCGTACTTTGTTAATGAATAGAAGAGTATTTGGTTAACCAGTTTGATATCAAATCTGCACAACTGTGGCAGGTCAAACAAGGCACTGAAATCAATCCCTCAGTATATTCTTCTGAACTGCACTCAGTTTGGGCAGAACAGGCACCTGCAGGCTTAAGACAGTGGGCAGTATGCAGTGCATACGCTTTTCTCCTGCTGTGGCGGTTCCTTTAGCTGGACTCCCTTCTTCTCTGTGCTTTTATCCAAAAGATTTGGTGTCTGCAGGATCTTTATCACTAGTTCCTCAAAGGCGTGTTGGACTCCATCCTCTGTTTTGGCACTGGTTTCTGTGGGCAGGGAGAAAAAAAGGGGGGGGGGGAAGAAGAAAAATCAAAGGCTTCATCTTATTTGCAAGAACTCCAGTCTTTAAGACTGCGAGTTTAACAAAATGACCTTAAAAAACCCTTCAATACAGAAATGTGCACGAAGAAATCTCACCATCAGAAAGAAAAGCACTTTGAATTAGAGAACAACACATGAACAATCCACGAACATACGCGTTTTTGGCACGGTTACATACCTATAAACAGCAGCGAGCGTTTCTTAGCAAACTGAAGTCCCTCTTTTCTTTCTACTTCCCGATCAGGCTGCAGAGATGAATGAAGAACACGACTCAATTGAGCTATATTGGCAAGTTTAAGGAGGTCCCTGGAAAAGCAGCACTGTGGAAGTGAAGTTTTGCTGGAAAGAAAGAAAAAGTCTATAAAATCCCAAGCTGGATATCCCCTCTCTCTACAGTCAGCTTAAAAGGTAGTATTGGTGTTAGGCAGAGCCAATGGAGTGTCAAGCTAAAGAGCAGCAACATTGAATCAGCGTGAACTACTCAATGCAGATAGACTAAGAATTCCAATTGCCTACTTTAGGATAGCCTCACTGGAAACCTCTTGAAGAAAAGCAAGAGTGAAACGCATCTTGCTAAGCAATATACACTTAAAAGGTATTTCATAGTTCCCAGTCAGAAACTCTGTTTGCCCTTAATAGGATCTCTCTCATTAATTGCATCTCTCCTTCTCAAGTGAGGCAGTAAAAGGAGCCTGCCCAGCCCAAGTTCCAGAGCCTATCACCTCCTCACACAAGAAATGAGATCGTTTCAGAGCTCATCTCACATTTATACCGTCTCATGATTGAGTCACCTGCAGAGGAGTGTAAGACGATGCATTTCTGAACTGACCTTATCAGTCTTATTGCCAACTAACATCTTCACAGTGTTGCTATTGGTGGTATATATTTCCAGCTCATTCAGCCAGCTCTCTAGGCCTGTGAAAGTGTCTTTCCTTGTAACATCATACACTGGTAAAGGAAGAAAAGGAGCTTAGGAGCTGCAGTCTTGATCTGCATTGTGGCTCTGAGGCCAGTCATTCCCTCAGTCCCCTTTTGCAAGGCCTTGTACTATTAGATTGGGACGCTTCCTACAGCCCCATTTCCCTCCCATATTCCTCCTACCTAAAACAATCCCTTGAGTTCCTCGGTAATAACTGGGATTCAGGGTCCTAAAGCGCTCTTGGCCCGCTGTGTCCTAAGGGGAAAAAGAAAAGGAAACACACACAAGCAGCAAAAAAAAAACCACCGATAAAACCAAGTTTTATTCAATGATTGCTAAGTTATGTCCTGAATACTCAAACCCACAAACAATAAAGAGGCAACTTAGTTCAGGTTATGCTTACTAAGCAGGTTATAATCCAGTGTATCCATGAGCACACAGATACTAAACTCAAAGCTTCTCCTTTGATGCTTGGTACACGCATCGAAGCCTTTATTTAACATTCTCCAAGCACCAGTTTTCCCTTCCAGCTCATCAGCAGCCTCTCCCAATGGTTGTTATTGCTGTAAAGCGCCTTTTACCAGCTACACAACCTGCAGAGGTTTCCATTCTGGAGCAAAGAGGCACATCCCTGCGTGGTTATGTGGTTTCCTATTAGTCCCTGCAAGGCTCTGCCCCATATCAAACCTACCCATATTGCAAGCTGCACCGCGTGGCCATTCACCACCATCTTCTTCACTTTAAAATCAACACCTAAGATGCAAAATAAGAGAGGGAAGGCTGTGGGAATGATGTGGAGGATGAGGGGTGTCTGCAGCTCCTCACTGCCATCCCCCCATGGAATGGCTCCTCACAGCCCCCATCCCCTCACACCCAATGTCCCTTCATAGCACTCCCTATCCCACCACAGCACCCTGTACCCTCCCAGCACTCCCCATCCCCTCACACCCAATGTTCCCTCATAGCACTCCCTATCCCCGCACTGACCCCATACCCTCACACCCACCCATTATCACCCCCAAAGCCCCCATCCCTGACCCCACAGCCTCCACCCTTGACCCCTCACAGCCCCCATTCCCTCACATCCCCCCTCATCTCGACTCACATATGGTCGGTTTCAGGTTCGGCTCGAAGGTGCCTTCAGCGAACCTCAGCAGGAGGCTGCAGGAACACACACCGGCACTCAGCACCGAGCACACAGCGCGGAGCTACAAGCCCCGCACCGACCCGACCCGGTCCGGCCCCACCTGGACTTCCCTACGGCGCTGTCTCCGATCAGGATCAGCTTCACGGTGATGCCGTTGCCGTCCATGTCCGTCCCGGTACCCGCACAGTGCCCGCTGCCGGCCCGCTCCGGCGGAGCAGCTGCTCGAACTCCGCCCCTCGGGCGGCGGTACCGGGCGGGGCGGAACGGGGCGGACCCGGCCGAGCGGCGGAGCTAACGGGGCCGTGCGAGCGGCCGGGCCTGGCCATGTCCGATTACCGAATCTCGGTAGAGGAGCTGAACGATCTCCTGGCGAACGGCAGCGGTTGTTACAGCCTGCCCAGCGCTCACAGCAACGAGGTGGTGCCGCGCATCCACGTGGGGAACGCGTGAGTGCGCCGGGCCGGGGCCGGGCCGAGGCGGGCGGCCCTCGAGGGGCTGCGTAGGGTTGTGAGCAGCGGGAGGGGCCCCCCCGGCTGCCCCCAGGGCACCCCCGGCCTCCCCAGGGAGCTGCGGGGACCGGCAGGGCTTGGCAAGCTAAAGGGCCCGAGCACGGCGCTGTGCGGGCTCCTATGGCACCCAGCGGGCGCTGCCCATAAATGGCACCTGCTGCAGAGCCCGGCTGAGGGCGGAGGGGTTGAAGTGCAGACGCACATCTCAGCAGTGAAACACGTCCGTCCCGTGCTGGGTTTTGAAGTTTCTAATTTCTTCTAAGTCCCGATTTGGGTCTTTTAATTTTTGGGGGGGACTTGTTGATGTTTGTAAATAGCTGAAGTGTGGGAGGCAAAAGGACGCGGCCAGTCTCTTATCAGTGATCTCTATGGACGGGACAAGGGAAACTGGAGCATGGGAAGTTCCACACCAACATGCAAAAGAACTTCATGGTGAGGGTGATGGAGCACTGGGATAGGCTGCCCAGGTGGTGGGGTATCCTTTTACAGAGATATTCCAGCTCCATCTGGATGCCGACCTGATGTAGAGGGCTGTTTGGGCCCCCTGATGTAGAGGGCTGGACTCAGTGATCTCTGAAGGTCCATCCCTTGCAGTTCTGTGATTCCCCTTTTGCTTCCTATCCTTGCCCACACTTATCCGAGGGTCGAGATGCCGCAGGGTGACAGGGCAGCAGTAGCTGTTGTGCACACAGAGCTGCTCAGGCCCTGTGTCTGCAGTGCATTCCCGTTATCCCATTCTGCTCCAGCATCTGCTCGTGTCAGCTCTGTGCTCAGCTCACGTCTCCATTTCAGCCTTCACTGCACAAACTCTGCGGAGCTGCTGGTTGCACTTGGAGGGGGGAGCAGGAGAATAAAGCGATGCAGTTGTTTGCTCTGACAAACCTCCACGCTCTGGCTTGGATGGATCAAGCACTGCCTGCAATGTGAGGCCTCTCCCACAGCTACCAAGGGCAGGGGTTTGATAACAGAGAGTATATGGAGTAATGACATCTACAGAGAGTTTTACCATGGAGAGCTACGAACGACTCATCCTTGGGTAAAAGTAACAGCACCGAGACACTGGGGAGGATGAGACTGAATGGGGTCGCAGCGTGGGATAGCAATTTGTCTGTCAAGTGCCACATCTCCCATGCAGAACATGGAAGTTATCAGTAACGCAGACACGGAGGTGAAATGACAAAGAGAGCTTTCGTGTAACACAGCAGACAGGCTGTAAACTTCCATAGCGATCAGAGGGTTCTGAAGACGAGTCAAAGTGTAACATCACTAAAACAAGAACTGTTAGATTCGTTCACACAAGTGTGTTTTTCAAGCAGCTGCACAGTCAGACAATTCAGATGATATTTGTACAGATAATTTCCTATCACTGCCAAAATCAGGATGAAGTTGAGTGGAACCTTGTAGTCAATGAGCGGAACAGCTGGACAGAATGCATCTTCACCAGGCTTGCAAAGCACATAGCTGGGTTTTCTGGCTGCATGGTCAACCCACAAAGCAATTCTTGGGGCTCAAAGTGCAGTAAGGAATCTGAAAGGCATTCTCCCCAAATGAACATTAAATTGAGTGGCAAAGGAGCGATTTAGCATGAGCATAACAGTAGAAAACTGTGCTATCGGGCAGTTCTTGCTCCGTATTATAGATGTGGTTTATTTGCTTGGGTGAGCGGGTGCAAAGCAGGTTCACATTGATCCCAACCACGATCAGATATGCACTGCTCCTTGTGCCATGTGCTCACATCATTAAGCAGAGGAACTCACAGGTGCATTAACACACGATAGGGTGATGGGTGATGGTGTTTTGGCCTTGCTCTGTAGTATTTACTCCTGCGTTGCAAGCAGAATTCCCTGGGCACTGACACTTGTCCCCTGGCCCAGATGATGTCCTGCCAGATGGAACAAATCTGTCGACATTTGTTTGGGTAATGAAGTCTTTACAAATGCGTGGCCCCTTGCCACAGTTGTTTGGCACCGAGAGGAGATGGAGAAACTTCACTCATGCAGAAGGATTCGTGCATAAGGACAACCTAAGGGGTGGACAGTCATTGGGAGGAAAGGAATGCTCTGCTCTACACGTTCACGTAGCCTTGAATGGGGTGAAAACCATCCCATGCAACCACGCGGTGTGATAACATTGAGCTTACTTTCTGTGTTTCAGAATGCTCCTGAGAAGGAGCATCGGTGGCTTCCAGCAGAGGCTGTTTGTAACTGGTTCTTAAATAAGCACATGCTTATGGTTAATCATAGCAGCAATTACCCGGGTGTTCCTATTATCTCCTCTATTTCCTTAGTTTGGTCAGAATTGAATGATCTGGGTTATAAATGTGCCATAGTGGGGAGCGGAGGATTGAAGCCCTGTATTCTCTGTTCATCTGTCAGCCAGGAAAGGAGCATTCTGTGCCACACAAATAGTGACCTAAAAGCCCTAAATATTTCTGCTTGTCAAATCTTTAGCTAATTTGAGTATATTTAGCATCCCTGAGTGGAAAAATGAAAGCTTTTGGTTATCAGTCGCTTTTTGGGGGACATCATCAAGACTGAGACACCGAGTTTCTAATCGTTTTCTCGACACTTTTTATCACGCAGGTTCATAGCCAAGAACATTATGAAGCTGCAGCGCCTGGGGATAACCCATGTTCTGAATGCAGCAGAGGGGAAGTCATTCATGCATGTGAACACTAACGCAGAGTTCTATGAAGGCACAGGCATCACATACCATGGCATTAAAGCTAACGATACGCAGGAGTTTAACCTCAGTCGATATTTTGAGGAGGCAGCTGATTTTATTGAGAAAGCACTTGCCCAGAAGGATGGTAAGGCAAACTGAAAATGTCTTTCTGCCTTATTTTCTGTACGCTGCTTTAGCTCTTTATTTCACTGCTTAAAATGGTTCTTTGCTCAGATTTTCAGCTGGACAGGAAAGCCGGTGATTCGGATCAAGTCTTGGCATCAAAGACACCTGAATACTCAGTAAAACATCTTAGTCATCTCTCTGTGTATGCGGACCTCCAGTGTGTGTTAAGGGGAAGGCTGTCATTTTAGGGATGACTTTGCATAGTGAAACAGCAACTGCATCTTGAAACAGTGGCTGGCTGGCAAGACGTGTCCTTATTATTCCTTAGATAAGCCCAGAAAGTGAATACAGGATCTAAAGGTCGTTTTGCATCATTGAAAGGCAATAACGATGCAGGTAATACGTTGCTGAACTTGCTATATGTTTGCTTACAGCAAGGATAGAGACTGCCTCTATGATCTTATTGTTATTCTATGTGACAATTACCTCATTAGGCCCTGGGATTCCAGGGAGGCTGGAGATGATAGGTGAAATGCTGTTGGTTGCCACATTATTCTACAGTATTTCCACACAGCAGGAATCCAAGGGCATAGTGCAGTGGGCCAGACAGTGCTTCAGCTCTGACTGTTGCAGCATACCACTCATTTCTACATAGGCTTCATTTCTTTCTTGCTTCGTGACTCAATGTGAACAAAGAGGAATGAGAACTCCCACAGTTGCAGTTGTTCTTTCCCTCAAGTGGGAGAAAGGGGAGCTGGAGCTGTGATGGTTTTTTGCCTTTTTTACCTTCATTTTGGTAAAAGATGAAAAGTTAAATGACAGCAATTAGTTCTAGGATAGAAGCTGCAGTTGGAAGAAGTGTTTCGCTGTGCTGTGGCTGTCCCCACCGACTTCAGCTAATCTGATCAGAATTGGTAGCAGAAATTCTCTTGTGTCATTCTTGCAGTCTAACTATCGCCTCCCATGTCTCTGCTGCTGTTTTCCAACCGTGGTAAACAAGAGAACTTCGGAGCTGGGTGATGGTGGAGCCAGCTTTAACTCCCTACTTAAATACAATAGGGTTTTTTTTTGACAGTGAAGCAAAGTGATGAGGGATGCAGAACTGTTCTCTCCCGCAGTTTCATTTTAGCTTTGTTGCATGAGGTTCTGGAGGGGAGCAAAGTGAAGGCAAGGCTGCTTTACCCGGGGCAGCCCAGGAGTCTCATTGCCTTTCACAGAGGAAGGCCAGAAACCCTTTTGCTTCCGACTATAGAGAGGAAGTCAGTTCTCTTCTACGTGCTTAAGAATCTTTGAATCCTGCTAATTTATGGCTGCAGGCTCTCAGGAAATGTAAAGAATTAATTGTTTTAGCTGTCCAACCCGCTTCTGATTAGAGGTTTGCCTCGAGCTGAGCAGAACATGCAGCTCCAGGCAAATATGGTAACAGGCTTCCGTGGCCTCAGCAAGTCTATGTGTGGTTCATCTGTTCTGTGGTCTCGAGAAAGAATTTGCTCTGGAGGGGAAGCCTGGGGTTGTATTTTGTGTCTGGGAAAGCAGGGCAAAGAGGAAGCAGCTGAGAAGCAATAAAAATGAGTGAGGTTTCTCAGAGGGAGCAGCAGCCTGCTTAGTTATTGGTGGATGCCAACTGTCAGCATTTTATCAATAAACATGGGGATCGTTTCCCTAATCAGCTGGAAGCTTTTCATTGGTGCTGCCGTAAGGTAGTTCTGCTTCTTGTTACTGCGTAATTAGTGGTTTCTTTTACTTGAGCATTAGTGTGATTCATAAAGAGTCAGACAAGCAGCCAGGTATGATCCAGCATGGAGTTATCATTGGAGCTGACAGC
Organism: Excalfactoria chinensis; assembly: GCF_039878825.1. Taxonomy (NCBI): domain Eukaryota; kingdom Metazoa; phylum Chordata; class Aves; order Galliformes; family Phasianidae; genus Excalfactoria; species Excalfactoria chinensis. The sequence goes on along the minus strand of NC_092848.1, from coordinate 1,559,550 downwards.
AATGCAGACAGAAAGGTGGGTGTCTTTGAAGAGCTACGGTACATAACAAACAGCAGCTGTTTTAAACAGTGCAGCATTGATTTGTGCTGGTTGGTACCTGGTCATCCTTGGGTACAAGACGTTCTCAAATAGAGACTGGAGAAGTATAGATAGATGCGGGCTGGCCTCCATAATGCAGCAGCATATAAGTGATGTAGAACTATTTATTCTGCATTATCCACAATGACAGAACGATAGCATCAAGTTTGACCTATCTCCATCAGAATACCTCGGGGTTACGGAAGGACTGATCGTTGCGCTTTGTTTCATGCTGCATTTCCATCGTATGTTCCATTATAACCCAACTGTTATGACCTGTTTTCCCTGCAGGACAAGTGTTTGTGCATTGCCGTGAGGGCTACAGCCGTTCTCCTACGCTGGTCATCGCCTACCTCATGCTTCGCCAGAACATGGATGTCAAGTCTGCTTTGGTCACTGTCCGGCAAAAGAGAGAGATTGGCCCCAATGATGGCTTTCTAAGGCAGCTTTGTCAGCTAAACGAGCAGTTAGTGAAGGAAGGCAAAGTGAAGCCCTGAAACAGAACACCGTAGTAGTATTCGCGGGTGTCTCTCAAACCATCAGAGGATGCATTAAGTGCTTTAGATTCCTAACCCCCAACCGCCAAGCTAAGTCACGTCTGAGGGAGACAGAATCCCTGCTCCTGTCTAGTGAAAGGATCTTTCTCAAACTGTTGGGTTTGGCTTTCAAGATGGCACCACGTTACGTGTGTGTGCCTCTCGCTTGTTGGAGTTGTTGCAATAAAGAGGTGTCTTTAGAGGGGTCACTGCGGTGAGAACAGCTGTTCACACATATTTCAGAGCCCCCTTCGCAGGCTTTATAACATGCTTTGCATTGACATCGCGTTGCCTCATTCGAGCTTTGTATTTGATTCCACCAGAGCACTGTTTGCTGAGTGCCCCCCCATACATCTCTCACTCTTCATTGAAATACTGTGTTTTCTAAAGCTTCTTTTTTCATGCACGCAGGTGCCTGGAGTTTTGAGTGTAGGAGCTTCAAGGAATGGAGCAGCATATATGCAAATGCACAGATGCACTCTCATAAGAAGAAGTATGCAGTGTTGTGTTCAGTGTGGATATATGCAATACACAGTGTGTGGTAGTAAAGCCATTCAGAGCCTGACCTTGATGCACACTGTATTTCCAAGACTTATTTGTACCACTTGCTGTAGTGATTGACGTGAAAAATGGGCTGATATTAAAGTTTATTTTTGATTATAAACTCACACTCTAAAGAAAATGCGGAGTAAACGTTGGGAAATGAACTCCAGCAAGGGAAGAAGAACGGCTGTACTTAGGAGTGCTTGAACTGGGTGGATGATCAAGTGTGAAGTATCAGAATGGAATGGCTTCTGAGGTTTGTATTGAACCACAGCCTCCCTGTCCTTCTGCTGTTGCTGTTTATTAATGTAGAACAGCCCAATATCTACAGGTTCCTTCCAGCATTGTAGTACAGCAGGTGTGCTTACAGAGCGTTTTGTTGGTACACTCGGACTTGAATTAGTTGCATGGCTCCGTTCAATAGAAAACAGACGTCGTTACGTGCCACGTGGAACAGGAAGCATTTCCTTTCTGTTATAATAAATCACACCTTGATCCTGTTGGACGTGCAGATGAGATGAGTCATTGCAATGATGGGAGAGGGAACTTTGTTTCCAGTATGCTCCAGTGGGTCTGCGTGCCCCTGTCAGTTACTGCAGCGCTGTTAATGCAAAGGATCTCCCTCTGCAGCCTCAGAATGAGCCACCAGAACCCTGAGAGGTTTGTGTTCCCTTTTTGAGCTGTGCTTTAAATGTGGGTCTAGATTTCAAATCCTAATGCTGCTTTAACTGGAAGCGCTGGTATGAATAATCCAAAGCCAGTTTTGTGTATTCATCTCACTAGAAAAAAAGTGAGGACAGACATGGTTCAGCTTATTGAACAAACATTTTGTAACATGAGGGTGGAGGGGAATAAAGAAGACGCCGTTACCAATCGCTATAAAGCACTGAAACAATGGGTCCTGTGGTAAGGAACTGATAGGTGACTCAGAAAGGATGTTATTTTAGCAGTATTTGGGGCTGTGCGGGGACTTTAAAACCCACATCTATCATAGAACAAAAGTATCTGCCACGTCAAATCCAGCGCAGTGGAAGAGATGCAGCAGTTTGGGCTTTTCGTGCTCAGAGTTGGGAGGAGAGGGGGAGAGGAGCTCTTGTCTTCCAGCAAGGAACAAAGAAAGATGTTCACATAGATGATCACCCTTCTGAAGTGATGATATATGCAAAAATGAAGCCGTCTTACAGCTCATGCTGAGCAGCATCTCCCAGCCACCCGGGGGAATTTTCTGACTCAGAATTTCCATCCAAAGCAAAAATGGTGTTTTCTGAGTGCCGCCCTCGTCCTTTGCACTGTTGGCAATGACAGTCTGGTGTCTAATGGGCTCTTCTGAGCTGTAAGTAATTCAAGGCCAGGCTGGATGTGGGCTCTGGGCAGCCTGGGCTGGTGGTTGGCAAGCCTGCACATAGCAGGGGGTTGGAGCTGGATGAGCACTGTGGGCCTGTACGACCCAGGCCATCATGATTCTATGATAATACTGAATGCTTTCCAAGAGGGCATTGCAATTGGACACACTTAGCAAAGCTGTTTCAAAATTAGAGTTAACAGCACCCAAAGGCGAGAGTGGCAGCTGTAACACGTTGTGTTGTAATTCCCTTTAAGCTCATATTGGACACAATTTCCTCCTAAAGATGTGTATATCTGCCTCACCTCCCAGTGCCAGGACACTGCATCTCCCAGCAATACTCTGCATCCCATGTATGACATTACAATGCAGAAGCCAGGTGAGCGTTTGCTGTTGCTTTTTCATTAGGAGTTGGATTTGGAAGACAACAACACCATTCAGAAACTACTGTTGACATCTATACATGATATGAAGGTGAAACTAGCATTGATACCATCTCCCGTCTCGCAGCCCCTGCTCTTTATCCAACACATTCTTGTATACTTAGAGCTCAAAACCTCCTTTATAAATGTAAATAATGGTAAATATACCTACATGAATATATGGGAACAAAGAGAGTTGTGGGAAGGTTTGATGGCATTGACCTGACATTAAGTTGGTGGCTGAGCTGCTGCCTTACAGAGCTGGTTGCGTTGCCGTGTGTAACTTTTGAATGGGCAATGATTCTATTCCAGTTTTTATTCTTTGGACGATGTATTCATTTCTTCTGTTTTTTAAACAAGTGGAAGTTGGGGGAGTAATTCAGCCGAGGGCTTTTGGGTTGGATTTTGTTGCGTTTTTGTTCCTTCACTGTATTTTAATTCCATGCCAAGGTAGCTGGCCAGCTGACTCACCAGATGGAGCTGTAGGCTCGTTGTTCCTCACTAAGCAGTCCTCATCATTCCATCCCTGACCAAAGCTGTTATGTGGATCTGATGTCTTGGCACCAGCAAGGCAGGCAGGCAGAACCACTCAGCAGCTCATTTGCTGATCTCTGGTGGGAAAATGATACGGCTCCGTTTGCTCTCGGTGACTCAGAGGAGTTCATGCTGTAGCATTGGGGCTGGCGGGTGCAGAAGGGGTAAAATGGCTCTGCAGGATCCCTGGGAGAGAACAGGCTTTGGGCACGGGCGGCTCAGCAGCATTTTTGGGGAGAGGACTGCTTGGGAAGCAAGGAAGTCCTTCAGAAAGTGAATTCCTAGGGCAGCACTTTATATCATGGGTCAGATCTCATTGAGCTCAGGCTGTGCACATCCCTGAGGGTCTGGATGCCTCACAGAATCCCCCCCCCCCCCCCCTTCTTGGTCCAGGGAGGGCTGCAATGAGCACCAGAAGTGACACCTGCCAGAACCGACTGCAAGAACTGGATTATGCAGATGCCTTTAAAAGGGCTGAGTGACAACAGCAGGACACAAAGTCTAGAGCCCAGAAAGCAGAATCCAGGGATTCAGGATGAGGACACAATGCCAATTGACACCCTCTACCTGCACCCCAGTCATGTTCTGGAAGCACAGAAGCACATTCCTGATCCTTACCAAGGCCAAGGGTGGTATTTTTTCAGCTCTCATTATAGCAAAATCAAACTCAGCACACTCTCAAAGTGTCCCTTGGTAGAAATCACAAACATTTGTTGGGTTGTTTTTTTTTCCCCTCTTGTGCTTCCTTAACAGAGCAAAAATCAATTGGTCCTGGGGGGCTGCAGCCTGAACCGTCCCTGCTTGCTGTGCTGTGAGCAGGCAAGCAGCTACAGGATGTGGAAGAATGTGTTTGTAGTTAAGGAATCTGAACGTCTCTGGGATTCTTTTCTTGCTGCTGTCAGGCTGCCCTCACTCAGGTTTTGTGCCAGAGGCGAAGTGCAGCTTCTCATTTTCACCTTCAGAGTTTTCCTTGCTGCTTCTCCCAGCGGGTGATACAGATAAATGTTCAGGTAGTTAAGAGGGGGCATCATTCAAGTGCTTATGGAAACCTTGAGAAAACCCTCACATCTTTTTCTGACAATACATTGCCACGAATGCGCTTCTTGATCCCTTTTGGAAATACACTCTGTGCAGAAATTAATACAAACTGAGGTTTGATAGGCAAAGATCGGCCATTCTGAATGTATTTGAATAGGGTAAGAATCATAGAATGGCTTTGGTTGGAGGGGACCCCAATGAACATCAAGTTCCAACCCCTCACCACAGGCAGGGCCACCAACCTCCACGTTTAATACCAGCTCAGGCTGCCCAGGGCCCCATCCAACCTGGCCTTGGACACCCAGGTTTGGTTCCCATCATCCTTACTTCTGAAACAATGAAAGAAACAAAAGAAATCACCCGGCTCTATTGTAAGACTCGCAAGTGGAGCTCAAGGGGTCATCACACACAGTTTCAATCGTAACTCATTAAGCCCAACGTGTTCTCAAAGGAAGATCAAACCAAGAGCTAGAAAACCTGTATGGGTGATTTCCAAGCTGGTGTCTGTCTCTTCTTCAGAATACATTTTCCCTCAGTGGGTGCTCCTATGGTGCTCCAACACAACATCCCTTGCTGGTGCATGAATCTGGGAGCCAAAAACATTGATTTAGAACTGAGAAAACTTACGGTCAGAATAACCATTGCAATGCCTCAGAATCTGGGTTTCTGTGAGCCCATCGTTAACTTTGCTTTGGGTAGGTGTCCTTAATGAAAGAAATGCAGCCCTGCTGCTGCAGCCCATTGCATGGAGCAGTGAGGCTGAAGCTCCTCCAACTCAGCACACAAACGCCTCCGCTGTGCGTGTCTGGAGGTGTGGAAGGGCAAAGAGGTGAAATGCCCCCAGGTCATCACCGCTGTTCAGATGGATTATTTATCATCAGGGTCACCCCCATAGGAGAGCACACCTCCGCTTCACGTTGGGTGACACCTGTTTTACTATGGCAGGGCAGGGGAATGGCTGGAATGGAATGCAAGCCTTAGGTAACAAGTTCTCTACAGGAACAGGGGGAAAACCAGACAGCCCCGACTGCTCCCACCCCTCATAGAGGCAGAGGAGAACTCAGAGGCTGCTATTGACATTCCAAGTCATCTCTCAAATTGCTGAAGCTCAGTGAATCTCTTTGGAATCTCATCTACGTGCATGGGGATGGATGCGACAGACGTTGCAGGAATAAACACAAGTGTCCTTCCCTGCTCTGAGTGCACATTTGCTTTCAGTAGCTGCAATGAGCTCAGCACAGGGTCTGATCTCACTGAAGGGCTCTTCCTGATTGGTGTATTTAGCCTGATAGCATCTGTAAACACCATAGAAATATTTGTGGCCTTGAGATCACCCAACTGTCCCCATTATCATCACAAAGAAAAAGAATACCATAAATGGGATTTTGGAACGTGATGCATTAATAACACTTAGGCATAGCTGGGCATAAGGGCATCAACTCTCTCTTTTTCTTAGTTGCATCATGCATAGGAACCAGCCTGCCCACGTTCTTGTGTTTAAAATAATCTCAAGTGCTGCACCTGACCCTCGTGCAAAACATCAGCAGAAGGAGCAGCGTGCAGCGATCCCACAGTGCATGCACTGAAAAGAAGGGAGGAGAAAAAGAAGAGGGAGAGCACCTCAGAAAGCAGCATCTGTTTGCTTGCCCCAACAGCTGATTCCTATTAAATAAAGCAACTTCTTATTTTGGAAGGAAGCTGTTTCTTTGGGTACGTTTGTGATAGCAGATGTCAGACCCCAAAGCCTGCAGAGAAAGTGGGGCTGCAGTGCATGCTGCTCCCTATAACCTGCACTGCTGCCAGGCACACAGAAAAGCCCAACAACACGAGGAGTTTTTAGGTGGAAGTTGTAGAGTCCTGTCAACCAAACCGCCCCCACGCACCCGTTCTATTTCACACTGACAAAAGCTGAGATGAATGAGTTGCCGTCTGGCCCTTCCCACTTTGGACAGCCATTGGCTGGCTTGGTTCTAAAAAGGATTTAAAAAAGGGGGAATGATTTGCTTGTGCCTGGGAACTGAGGCTGTCAGGGTGCTGAGGAGCCGACCTGTAGGCTGTCACCATGCAGATCTCCTGGGCTGTGTGCTCTGTCTGCGTCCTCATCCAAATCGCATCCCGGGTGGCTGGAGGGTGGCAAGTGTTCAAAAACGATGCGACAGAAATCATCCCCGAGATCACCGAAAACACAGAGACCCCAATGGAGCAGATTTACAGCAACAACAACACGATGAACCAGGCAAAGCATGGGGGAAGGCACATACAGCAAGCTCCGGACCCTAATGGTAAGACAAATCATATTAGATTGCTGTTTTGGGGACCCTAACAGTGTGCAAGAGATTAGGTGTTATCAGAACCTTTTTCTTTCTAGTCAGATAGGTGTGGAAGGGAATTAAAGACTGATTTCTTGGTATTGAGGTGGTGGGGTCTGAGACCCCCAGCAGAAGTGGTGCTCAGCTGGGTGAGCTGTGCTGCTCCATGTCCTTTGCTAACAGTGGATTTTCAGCTGGATTGCAGGAGGCAACAGGAGTCAGAGCACTTCCAATTGGAATTCATGCCCAAGTGAATGGGAGGGAACCCTCTTTGGCAGAGGTTTGGAAGCAGGTTGGCTACTTCATAGGTTTACTACCTTTAACCAGAAGTCTGACGTTCACAACGATGTGAAACACCAGCTCTGGGAGGAGGGATGGAAGGCAGAGGGAGCAAAGGAGTTTTAGAGGGAGTACCCCTGGTAATAGGGCAAACTCAGTCCTTCAAACCTACATTCAGCTGCCAAATGCACATAGCAGCTCACCCATATCTCCCCCCATCACAGGGGTCAGAAGGGACCTCTGGAGGTTAAAAATCAGATAATATTAAAGAAAATAAAAACAACTAATGATATTTTTTGAGTGCTGCTTTGGAGGGTCTGAAATCCCCCAAAGGGAACACTGTGCTTCCTGCAGGCAGCCCCACATCCCCCAACTCAAAGCAGGTTGGTTCAGTTACATCTGCAAATCCTCATTTGGAACCTCTGGCTGCTCTGATGTCCATTGAGGTCCACCCTACTGAAATGCATGTGGGGCTTGGGGTGAAAAGGACGGAGTGAAGGGTATTTACTGGACATCTATCAGGGTATACAACAGTCTTGTATACTTATTCTTCTGTCTAGAACATAAGGAAGGAAAATGTTGATCCAAAAGAAACCAGACCTTCCAGGCACACATGAAGTTGCAGAACAGCATCAATAAATTTGCAGTTTGTGCAGTCTGTGCATGTACAGGGCAAGTGAGATGCACACAGAAGGGACCGACAGACTCAGGCTTCCATTTATCAGCTGAGGATTTCCATCACAAGTCATGCCCATGACTGAGAATTATACCTTTTCCCTAAGAGAAGAACATCACCACGTGTTCCTCTAGATGGATTACCACAGAAAGCAGTAAACTTAGAGAACATTATGCCTGAAGTGTAGGGAATTCCATAGCACTGCTGTGTTCCCTCACCTGAAATGTTAGCACAGGGTCACATAAGTAACAATTCCCTTCTGCAGAAGAGTTTAAATCTGGAGGGAACCTCTGAGGTCAATAGAGTTGAACCAGAGCAATAGGGGAGGCTTTGCCCATGGTAAATGAAGCCAGTGGAACTCCCCATAGAGTAAGCCCTGGTGCTGGGCATTCCCTGAGCTCACTGCTCACCAACACAGCCCTGCGTGGGATTTGCCTTGCGGTGGGGGTGGGTGTGGGTTCAGCAACCTGTCCATGGTGGTTCAAGGGTTGAGGTTGGAGACCTCAAACCCCTCATTCAAGGTGAAGGAATTACAGTGTGGCTGGGTTAGAAGAGACCTTACAGCTCATCCAGTTCTTGCCATGGGCTGGGTGCCCCCCCAGCAGCTCAGGCAGCCCACTGCCCATCCATGGCCATGGGCACCTCCAGGGATGGGGCACCCACAGCTCTGGGCAGCAGTGCCAAGTGTCTCATCACCCTCTAAGCAAAGAATTTCCTCCTCTCATCTGATTTAAATCTCCCCTCTTTAGTTTAAAACCAATCCCCCTTGTCCTGTCACACTATCAGACCATGTAAAAGTCACTCTCCATCTTTTTTGAGCCCCCTTTAAGTAATGGAAGGCCACAATGAAGTCTCCTCACAGCCTTCTCCGGGCCATACAAGCCCAACTCTCAACCTGACTCTATAGGAGAGGTGCTCCAAACTCTGAGCAACCTCATGACCACCTCTAGATCTCCAAGACCTCCACATCCTTCTCAACACTGAGGGCTCAGAGCTGATGGCTCTGAGTTCCCTTCCTTGTGGATGGGAAGGCAGCAGTCACACACTAACACCCATCTCCTTTGCAGATGTCTCTGACTTCAGCTGCAGAGAGATGCGCATCACCCGCTACATAACAGAGGGGCCGTGCCGCAGCCTGAAGCCCGTGAAGGAGCTGGTGTGCTCGGGGCAGTGTGTCCCATCCCACCTCCTTCCCAATTCCATTGGCAGAGGGAAGTGGTGGAGGCAGAACTCCCCGGATTACCGCTGCATCCCAGCTCACACCCGCACGCAGCGCATCCAGATGGAATGTCCCGACGGTGAGACTCGGACTTACAAATTCCGAGCTGTCACAGCCTGCAAGTGCAAGCGTTACACTCGATACCACAACCAGTCCGAGCTGAAGGACTTTGGGAAGGAACCCATCAGGCCACAGAAGAACAAGAAGTCACGTCTGTCCCGAGCCAGGAGCAGCAAACCGAGCCAGCATGAGCTGGAAAACGCCTATTAGGAGGTCGTGCCAAGTGATGCAGCCCAGCAGTTCTGGATATTTTATACCATACACAACGGCACGCACAGGCTGAGCACGAGGGTCTGACTGCAGGTGGTTCCAATTCCTTCTGCTACGCTGGGTCTAAGGCTCACATAGTCAAAATCCATCAGATGATAGTGGTTACGGTCTGATAAGAGAATGAGATAAAGCGAGCTGGTGGGAGCTACATTCAGTCTGAAAGGAGGGGACACAATGGGGATCAGCATGAGGCCACCTGGCTTGTACAAGGAGAGGGAGGAGAGGCTGTTAGGGTGACAGACACATCACACCTGGTTAGGAGTCATTCTGCTTGCTGGATGCAGAAGGAATGCCACATTCCTTTCCCTTTTCTGAGTCCCATGGTACAGGACAAGCAAGGTGAGGCCCTGCACTCCCAATGGGTTGAGGGTGTTAAGGATGGGGAGGTTGGGGCTGGGTCTCAGCTGGAGCCAGAAGGAAACATCCCCTGCCAGGTGTCCTCATGCCCCAGTGGTTTCCTCCAAGAAAGAAAACCAAAATATGACATTTGTGCTCTCACAGGTGTGACCAATCTGTGTCACACTTCTAATTAGAATGCTGTAGGGTCAACAGGTTCAGAACTGAGAGCTGACAACCAAATCATCCTATTAAAAAATAGGAGCAAGGGTTTGGTTTAGGACCAGTTGAGTGAGTTCTCCTAAGGGAAGCAGTTTTACTTAATGGATGCTCCTCTCAAGCAAGATAACCTCACTGATGTTTGTCCTGTAAACAGCTAATTGTGTGCACAGTTTAACATACCAAGATACTGATTAGTCCTTATTTCCTAGTACACAACTGACTTTAGTATCAACCTAGATATCTCAATGTACATTTCATATTCTGTAGACTTTGAATTACGTGGCCATACACCTTGTAGAGCTGAAACTGTGCGAGACCAGTTCTGGGAGAAGGGTTTTGCATGAGAAGTGGGTCTCTGCTAATCTGAGAGTCATGAATTCCTTTAGAAGAGTCTTTGGTGTGTGCAGTGTCTTCAGTTTGACAGCAACTATACTGAACTTCTCAACATTCAGACTAAAGTTTGTGTTTTCCATTAAAGAATATTACTGGGAAGCAAATAGCCACACGCTGTACATATCCTGTAGAAGTGCTAGGCCTAGTATCAGGTGAACACAGATCATATAAACGATGGCCATTTGCCGTGCTGATTATAGATTCTGCAGTTGTTTTGTGTGGGGCCAGAATCTAGAGAGAAAAGCTGTTGTTTCAAAGAGTGAATTATGTATTTATTTTGTCTCGAAAATTATTTATGCAACATTTTCCCTTGTAGAGAAGTTATACTGCTTGAAAAAATGTTAGTCTGTCATTGTGAATTTTAAATACATGGGTAATAAAGTAGAAACAATGATTAATTATGGGAAGACTCATTGATTTTCAGCTGCAGTACGGAGCTGTTTGCTGTAAAGGCAGTGAAATACAGAACTGGAGCTTGGTTCCAGCCTGGGGCATTTCTATAATACACAGCACCGAGATCCTTAATTTCCAATTAATAAATGACACATCTCTAAGGTTAATCTACATTAGAGTTTCTCACCCCTGGGCATGATACTCCTCATGCAAACATCATCTTGGGCGGATGCAGAGCTCAGAGCCTCAATTCGCCATACTCATTTCTACTCCCCAGGGAAAGAACAGCTCAGCAGACTTCAGCTCCCCACCTCCTCCCAATAACACTGATTCACAGTCTGGTAAACCCATCAAAAAACACAAGAAGGTCATTGACCTTCAATCAAGAAGTCTTGACTGAGATCAGATTAGATTCATAAAGGTTGGAAAAGACCTCTCAGATCAGGAAAAGTCCCACCCCAACCCATTTGCCTTTCATACCAAATCTATACACTCCCAGTTCTTCCCAAACAGAAATATTCGTACCATACCCAGAGGAAAACATTGGAAACAGCATTTTCATGGGCTAACCTTGAACTGAGGAGGCATTCCTGGGCACGTGGCATCCATAGGACAAACTCAGAGTAACACACACTCCCAAGGGTCTTTTGTAAGGCCCTTCAGTGAAAGATAACCTCACAGGCAGCTGAAATCCACCAGGTGTCAATGGTTCTGCTTGAGACTGAGCTCTATAATTACAATGAGTTTCACACCATCCACCCCAGTCTCAGCAAGAGCTTCACAGCTGCACCCAAGGAAGTCAGCCCTGAGAAACACAGGAGGAAAAGCAGAAGGAACAATTGCATACTGCCTTAGCCACATGGCATCAACTTGTAATTAGCCTGCTGCACTCAGTGAGCAAAGTATATGGGAGTACAGAATGACTCTTCTGTAGCAAACAGGTCTTAAATTAATATGGAACATATTTACGTGTAGCTTGAATTGAACATAGTATACATCTGAACGGACTGAAAGCCTTGTGTTGGGCAGGTAGTGGGAGCCCACCTTTATCTAACCTGCACTTTTGGGAAAGGCAGCCCAGGTTCTGCTTTCATAAAATCACAGAACGATTCAGGTTGGAAAAGACCTCTAAGATGCCCAAGCCCAACCCATCCCCACTGACCATGACCCTCAGTGCTATATATCCACAGTTCTTGAACACTCCCAATGATGGTGAGAGTCCCTTTGTGCCACAAACAGCCATCCCAGGTGGGGTAGCTGTGGCTTGAATCGCTTTTTGCCATGGCTTGGCAGCTCCAGTTGGGATTTTCCTGCCACTTGGGTGCTCTCTATTGAAATTATCTCTTTCTTAAGAACCTATGCAGCCCCCAGAATGATTTTTGGTGCCTGAAAGAGTATTGCCATCATCTCCATCCCAAAGGGTACAACCCCTAGCTCCTCACTGAACCACACACCCAAATATTGCTAATAACCTCCCTGCTGAAGGCTTCCACATTGGGCTGAGAATCTGGTATCAGCCTTCAGTTGAGCTTTATTTCTCCACTGCCTTCCAGGCAACTTAAGATGTGCCCTCAGCCAAGGAATTAAAGTGTATTTATTTAGTGGTTATCAAGCTCCTAAACTGAACAGGCATCTTTATCACGTTGCCAACAATTTAATGCTTGTGGCATGAGGTTAGTTCAACCTGCTCAGCTCTGACTAAATAAATAAGTGAAGTCATCCTTCATTCAGGCTACCAGATTCTTTGGTGCAAACACTTCCCTTATGAGACGTCTTGGGACATAGTGGCTCCTCTGACACTATTTCCATCTGGATTAGATTCTCTAATCTCTCCTTCCTTCCTTCCTCCCATCTATTTCCTTCCCCTTCACTATAAAGTGGCCACTATTTAACACTGATGTTCCCCGTCTTTTAGAATGGGTTTTTTTTTTTTTTTCAAACCAGAAATAAGGCTTAATTTCAGGTAATTACTCTTCCATTTGGAGGGTTTTGCTATTTGCAGGGCCTTATTTCTTTATTTATTTTTTTCCTAGTCCAACTTGGTATTTCTGGGTGGCTGCACACAGAAGTGTTGCTCTCAGGAAACCAAGGGGAGAAGGCAACAGCTTTCCAATGAAGGAAGGAATTGCATGTGGAATTTCAGCCTGCTCATCATTCATCAGGGCCTCAGTACAAACTTGCCTTCAGATCAGAGGTGTGAAGGTCTTCCTATTGGAAAACAATGTTTTTCTAGAATGAGTTTTATCATTACCATCCTCAATGCGGCATCAAGAGGTAGGAGACAGTTGTGAGGATTACTCTTTGCTCTTGCAAGTGCCATAACAGCAGTGCTGTGAGGAGTGAAAGGTGTGAATGAATGGAAACATCCAATGGAGCACAGATCAGGGCCAAGAACAGGTGAGTAGGATAACTTCACTGAGAAAACTGGCATCATTTCAGAATATGAGTGCCATATCCTTAAACACACCCCTCCTTTAGAGCTGGAAATGCCATCTGACCAGAATGGAAGGATTTTGGATAGTTTTCCATGATTTAGGGATGTCTGGAACCAAAGGGCAGGCAACTAAATTCTGAATTGAGCAATCAACTCCATCCGCAATCAATGTACTCTTAAACTACACAGCCCTCAAACACGTAATTCTGCCTTGACAAGCAGTAGTCATTGTTTACTGAACTACACCAGCATCATTCTGAAGTACACGTTTCACCCAGACGTTATACTTGCTGATTTGGATTTGCTCCTATTTCTCTGCAAACAGCAATGAGAATTTAACTTTTTAATTTAGAGACATGATCTACTACGTAGCAGGCAAACAGATGGCCCAAAAAGGAGGGGAAACAATGTGCTCAGGGTCTTTTGGTATCTAAAGGGGGGATGGTGATAAGGAAGAAGGGGCCAGATCCCTTAGCAGGATCTGTTGTGATAGGACAAGGGGAAGTGGTTTCCAAGTAAAAGGGGATTTAGATGGGATGCAAGGAAAAAGTTTGCCCAGAGAGGTCATGGGTTCCCCATCCCTGGAGACACCCATAGTCAGGTGGATGTGGCTCTGAGCACCAGATCAAGTTGTGGGTGCTCCCATTCATTGTAAGGAGCGAGACCAGTTGGCCTTCAAGTATCCCTCCTAACTCAAAACACTCTATGTCACAATTCTATGTAAAGCATCTGGGACATTTCATGTTATTTTAGTCATGGAGGTCATAGCACACTCCTCTAGGAAAAGTAACTGATGTGTAAAGCATCCAAGGGAGATAAATTATACTAAATGAATATGTGCTAGAAGAAAGCCTGCAGGTACATTAGGAAAACATCCAGGCTACAAAGTTCTTCGTGTGCCCAGCGAAGGCAGCGAGGGCTGTGCAGTATAAATATAAAATAATAGCAGAAGGAAATTAAAACAAAACCAAACAAAAGCAAGTTGAACGTTCTGGAACTTCCAAGAAAAACCAAAGCCTCAGCCTGAGAGAGGCACGCGATGCCCTGAGCAGTGAGGACTATGCAAGATTTAATTGCAGAGTGAGCGACGAGGCAGAGCCCATCCCAGCAAGGGGAGAGGATGGAGTTAGCTGCTTTTTTTTTTCACTTAGAACACCAATTCTTTTTCTTTTTGCTCTCTCACGTTGGACATTATTTCTTATATAAATATCTATAGCGTGACGTTCCATGTTTTCTGTTTTATTTTTGCCTTCAAAAATATTGGGAGGTGTTTTTAATGACCGTGGTAGTGATTAAGATGGGTGTGTGTTCAAAAGGAGCCTCTGTGTGTGAGTGCTATGGGGAGTCTGGATGTGCTGCTCTGGGGTAGTTGTTATCCTGCTCTTCTTGCTGTTTTCTGTACCACCGTTATTGTTTTTGCATTGCCAACTGTAGATCCCATTTTATTCTTCACACAGTAATCCCAAAGGGCTCTTCCAGTTACTAGAAGTTGACCACCAGTTGATTCCCATCTCCTCTCCATGTAACCATCACTGTTGATGACATTCTCCGCTCCTGATTTACATCCACCCTTGGAGTGAAAACAGATGCAATCCCTGAGCAACTAGACCAAACCTACTTTATTTCCACCCACCCAGACACCTTCTATGGACTGTACTCAGAAATGTGGGGCTAACCACAGCCACGCACCTACCTCAGTAGAATCCACCCCTCTCAAACACTTTGAAGCCTGATCCTCATTGCTACCATCCTAACCATAAAGAACCTATGAATACAGCACCAGCTTTTTAAGCTGGAGAAAGAGCAATACCCCCTTCCTTAATGATATGTCACAGTTAAACCCAAATCCACGATTCACAATCATATCCTAACCTGATTCACCTTCTCACTACTTAACCAACCAAAACATTCACCTCCACAAACTTCCCATCAAATAAAACTACACCAGCAATTCCCTTCCCACCCAACTCTTCCCTCCCCCACCTCCACCTTGGGCCTGACCATAAACCTAAGCTTCTTCGACCAATTTTCAAGCCCTTTCCTTCTAGGAATGCCACTAATCCTCATATCTTTCCTGTTTCCAGCCCTCCTATTCCCACCGCCTTGTGACCGATGAATCAACCATCACCTCTCAACCCTACAATTATCATTCACCCACCTAATTACAAAACAATTAATACCTCCCCTCAACAAAACCAGCCATAAAAGAGCACTCAACCTCACTTATACTCCTACTCCTCTCAGTCAACCTCCTTGGCCTCTTCCCTTACACCTTCACCCCAACTGCCAATAAACTTGGCCCTAGCCCTCCCACTATGACTTGCCACCCTACTAACAAGCCTGTGTAACCAATTCTAAGCCTCCCTTGGCCACCCAGCTCCCAGAGGAACCCCCACACCACCAACCCCAGCATTAATCATAATCAAAACAACCACCCTACATATCCCCATAATAGCCCTAGATGTACATTTGGCAGCAAACCTCACAGCTGGTCACCTACTTATCCAACTCATCTCCATGCACAGCCTTCCAGTTCAGGGCCAGTCTACCCAGAGAGGCTGCAGCCTTTCCATCCATGGAGAAATTAGCACATACCTGAAGGATACAGATATGAAAGACAGAAGGGAAGAATAGGGCAGAAGTATTACAGTCTTGGGGCAATTTTGACCTTTCTTAAGGAAAAGTAGTTGGGCTATTGGCAAGTGGAATCAGAAAACCCAACATGGCGTTGGTTGGTTGACCAAAGCTTGGCGTCCTGTATGCTCCTGGTGTTCAGTATCCTAAATTACAATATCTGGCAAGAAAAAATACCGACACACAACACATTTCTTCTTTTTTTGCCTTTGATTCTCCGTTAAAGCGGACTGAGAAAATCCCTTTATAATTGGTTAATAGTTCACGGGGCTAAAATTGTTGTTGTAGCACAATCTGTGGGAACAACACAGGAGAAACATTTCCTGCAGAAGGAATGCTGGAGTTTAATTACCGCACATGGCATGAGAGAGGATTTCAATGTTTCAGGCCCCGTGCTCAGGCAGTTACTAGGGAGCCGACTAGTGCAGGAATACCTCTGCCATCCCCTAATCTCTGCTGTGCCCGAGAACGGTGGAGGGGCCCCATTCTCAGGGTGGGAGGAAGGAATGCTGCACATTTTGCTTCCCCAACCCTTCTTGTTGGCGTTGCTACGCCGGGTGCTTTAATTAATAACTGTCGACGTCTTGTCATTTATCATTACCGAAACAGGAGGTGGGGACCTGCCATATGCATGCTGTACAAATAAATTAAAGTTTTCTCCAGCAGTCCCATAGCTCTGATGCTGTCAGTCACCAGCAGGATCCTTTCTGCAGCCTCCATAGCATCTCGCTCTCAGCACGATGTGAAAGAAACTGATGGAAACAAGGAAAAATGTTTTATGATAAGGGTGGTGAGGTGCTGGTGCAGGTTGCCAAGAGAGGTGCTGGGTGTTCTGCCCATGGAGACACTCAAGGTTAGGCTGGTGGGGCTCTGAGCACCTCACTGAGATGTGGGTGTCCCAACTCCAACCCAACTCAAACCATTCTATGAAACCCATTTCTTGTAGGGAGCTCAGGGATGGAACTCATTATTAGATTGAGATGAACAGGTTTAGGGAGCAGAGATGTGCACACAGTTGGGTTCTTGAGATAGTGGGGAATCACAGAATCGTTTGAATTGTAGAATATCCCAAGTTGGAAGGGACCATAAGGACCATGGATTCCAAATCCTGACTCCATACAACAGCACACAAAAAAGGGACAATCCAATCAGGTGCTCGGAACCCCATCCAGCCCAACCTTGGATGTCTCCAAGGATGAAGTACCCACTATATGATCCAAGACAAAATCCTGCAGAAGGGCTTTTGAGTTCCCCTTATCAAAACCATCAAAGGGACAAAAAGGGCCAGGAACCAGAGAGACCCAATAGGAGCACTCCACATGTCACCCAAAGCAGAAGGCCATGCTGGAGCCTGGGGGTCGTGTGGCTGAACCAGGAGAGCATTTTAACCATACAGCCCTGCTGGCCGCAGCTAATTGCCCTATTTGGCTGGAGCCAGGCTGAAATAGCACCAGGAAATGAGCTCATGATGCACAGAGCCTCGTCTGCAGGTGATAAGTAAGGGCCCAACAAATTAATCTCATCAACTGCATTCATCTTCGGATGCTGCTGTGTGCCAGGCCACAATGTGTGGGCTGAGGGCTATTTTTTTCATGTCTCTGCCTTAAACGAGTGGTTTGAATGACCATGATCCAACCGTGCTATTCTGTGCTGTCTGCGTCCTCAGCTCTTCGTGCAGAAATGGCCAGAAGCTCTGGGCTGTATCTCACAGCCAGGAGACAAATTGCGGTGCTGACAGCTCACTGTTGTCAGTGTGCTTTGGATTACACACTCTGTAAATCTAATGAAGTGAATTTATTGGTTTCCTTAGATCTTTTCCTCCTTAATGCCAAGCATCTTTATTAATAATTGTGATTTAATCACTGACGATGCCATTCAGAATGCACTGCACTCTTTCAGTGCGTTCCTCACCATATTATTTAGTTCTTGCGCGATCAGAAGTCACATCTATGTGAAATGGGAAGAAGTGTTGCCTTAGGTTCAGGAATGGGATTTAAAGGTTGCTATGCTATTAAGAAAGGAAACCAACACTCGTAAAAAAAACCACATTAATTCAGAGAGAAACACAACCCCCGTTTTAAAGAAGAACTCTTTTTTTCTCCCCTCCTGGAATACGCATCCAAATACTCAGTGCATTTTGCTATCATACGTATGCTTTGCAGCAGAAAGAACCAACCTTTGCAGCCCTCTCCCTCACACAGCCCTGCTCCCATGCGCTCTGCTGCATTCCCTCTTTCTGCTGTTCATTTTTGCACTTAGCAAAAGAGAAGGTTTGCATTTCAGCAAACCTACTATTTGTTCTCCAACCGATCATTTGAGGAGCATGAAGTCTGTGCACGGAGTCTAAAGATAAGTTCATGGGTATGTGCCCAACACATGCCCAGATCACACCCTGCAATGAGAAATAACCATTGCACTGCAATACCGGAGAGCTTGCTGGTGAACTGCTGATCCTTAGCAAATGATTAAAAAGAAGCCTCATAGCAAACAAAGAATCCCTGTTGCATCTCTTGTTTTGTCATTTTGCTTTCCTTGTGCTGCAAACAGCAGTGAGCAATTCATTGCACAACCGTGTGTGTACCAAACAGCTGCTCCCAGTGCTCGTGCAACATCCAGATTCCCTTATGCTCATGCACAGAGCCTGCGCCAACACACTGGGAGACATGGAGGTGATAGAAGAGCTGCTGCAGCTACAACACAGCTCTGCAGTATAGCATTCAATGCAAATTCAAATGGAGCTAATTGCGCACAAGCACGGTGAGAGGAAAGGGGAGAGCAAAGCTCAGGAGCTGCTCAGTTCATTTGCAGGCACACGATGGTTTCAAACAGACAGCAGCTACAGCAGCTGGGATTCACTATCAGGATGGCATGTTTGGGTTTAATTCTATGGGAGGTGAACACTTAGGGGGACGAATCCATTCTCTGCCTCATTCCTTCTGCTGGACCCGCACCCTCAGCTCTGCCTGGAGGTGCTCACAGCTCCCTTGTATGACAAGTGGCCAATTTGGCTCCTGCAAGAATTCCTGCCTTCAAACCCTAATTATCACGCTGGCGCGGCAGAGCGGTTTCCTCCTTGTTTGTATTTACTCACAAAGTCCCTCCTGCACGGGGTGCTGTGATAAATATAATTCCACTCGTGGCTAATTTAGTGTTTTTGGGGGGAGAGGGGAGAAGGGAGGGTAATTTCATGGTAAACCATAATTACCAGTACAACGAGTCCCTTAATTACCAATCCAATCTGAGGGGGTTGCTGAGGCTCGAATCAGCCTAATTTGAATTCCGCTTGTTCGTAATAAATAAGTAGTAATTGCTCGCTGGATCTAGCCTACATTGTTTTAAAATGGAAAACCATTCTGAAGTGGGAAATTTTATGGCTGTTTGTGTTTAGTTTTACCCACTTCCTAATCCCGTTATGCCGACAGCCCAGCGCTGAACTGAACTGAGCTGCCATCCACGTCCCACATGGCTGCTGCTGCTCCCAGGGGCAGAGAGCTGGGCAGGATGTGGCACTCACATGGAGCACAGCTCCCCTTCTTTCACTCTAGAAACTGCAATAGTTGGCATTGGGAATATTAGGTTCTAACACCCCTCTATATCCCTTTCACATTTTAACACCCCTACATACCTCTACAGTGCTCTAAGGCCACTAAATATCCTTATAATGCTCTAGTATATATATCCCTATTATGCTCTAACGCCCCTACATATCCTTATCATGCTCAAACACTCCTAGAAATGCTCTCTGGCTTCTAACCCATACCTGTGTTCAGCTGACCTGAGAGTTGCTTTATATTTTCAGTTCCCTTGAACCACACAGGCAATGTGGAAATCAGTGCAAGCACCATTTTATGGCAGCACCTTGAAGCCTTATAGCTCCTTCCAATGAATGAGAACAATGCTGACTGCAAGAATGAGTGCAAAGAGACAAAACCTGCTCCCCAAATCCCATCCAGTAGGTCAGTCCTTCACGTAGCCTGGAATCTCAATGTATTAACATATTTTTGCCTTACAACGAAAGTGATTCTGCTGACTTCTAAGCATCCTAAATGTATGATAGGAGCAGGAAATCCCAGTGTCGGGTCACACAGCCCTGCTGGGAGCATTGCACACCCATAGTGCAGCTTGCACACTTAGCAGTGCATGGATTGGTAGTTCCAGTGAGCCCCCATTTTTAGATTTATTCTTATTTTTTTATATATAAGATAAGCTGTTCTCAGAGTTTCTGAGCAAATTCCTCCTCATTGCAAGAGGGCTCGGTGCCCTGGGAACCCAGCAAGGGGCATGCAGAGGAGCTGCTCATGCTCTTTCTTACTGAGCTAAAAATCCCTCCTTCTATCAATCAAACCCTCCATGAGGCTCGCAGCCTCCTCACCTTCAGACATTATCCTGCTGCCACTGTCATGGCAACCACAGAGGCTGCTCTAGCAGAGAAATCTGCCTGGGACTTTGAGGGGAGATTAGGGAAGAGCTCAGGGATGGGGCAAAGCTGCACTAAAGGCTCAGTCCCCATCACCCATCCCAAGTGCTGCCCATGAGCCTCCAACCACTGCAGCTGGTGGTCCTCACCATCATTCAGAGCATCCTCCAGGACATCCATGCCCTGCATCATGTCCCTCCCCATGCAGGTCCACAACCATGTGGGGGATGAGGAACCACAGCCTTGGGAAGCTCACACACCTCGCCAGCCATTCAGCCAAAGCTCCTCTGCTTCAGCCTGGGTGTTATCAAATGCTTTCTGATAGTTAAGGTGCTGATGGCTGGGCTTTGATTCACTGCACCTTATTCCTCCTCCCCAGTTTGTCTGCCCATCTCTTGTGAAGCTCCTAAGAATGGGGAGATACCTACTAGCAGATCCTTTACGTGAGATTTTTGTCCACACTGCCCCATAGCATCACATCCTACACCCTTGGGCTCTTGCTGCCATTGTATCTCCATTTCCCTCACCTCATAATTCCCAAGGATGGGATTTGGAGAGCAGCTTTCCTCCTTTAGCCACTCACTCTTGCAGTCGCTTCCCACTGAAAAATAACACTAAGGTAAACCCAGGGATCATTTGACAATTATTTGTCTCGTACGGGGAAGTGAAAAGAACAGGATGTCGTGCTCAAGAAAATGTGAAAATCGATTCTTCTTTTCCTGCATTAACCATAACTGTTACATCCTGAATTACCGTGGTGCCGCGCTGTCTTCGAGCAATGAACCACAGAGCAGCGACCGTCGCGGTCACCTTCTAGCAAAGGATTTTTGTTCCTCGGGCATTTTTTTTCCCCACAATAGCAACAGCCCGTTGACAAGAAGGAAAATAGCTCCTTCCCTCGGTCCCAGACGACAACCTGGCAAACACAGTTATAATTTGCCATGGGGGCCTGAAGCGTCGACGCTATAAACGTAGAATAAAAACAAAGGAGGCTGCAGCCATGGGGAG
This sequence comes from Excalfactoria chinensis, assembly GCF_039878825.1. Classification (NCBI taxonomy): domain Eukaryota; kingdom Metazoa; phylum Chordata; class Aves; order Galliformes; family Phasianidae; genus Excalfactoria; species Excalfactoria chinensis. Next base: position 1,538,407 of record NC_092848.1, on the reverse strand, counting down.
AAAGATGGAGCTGGGGGAGGCAGAGTGTGAATTCAGCAGATCCAGACCCATGGTCACAGAGGACATGGAGCTCAATGAGCCCTCGTTTTCCTGTTGGGAAAGCCAGCTGTGCCATTTCTCTTTGGAGAAGGCCAGAAGGATGGTTCTGCCTCGAGCCATGACTTCCCACTCCCTCCACATTGACCTGAAATAGTTGACTTTACTCATCAGTCAAACTTGGGGGGTCATGAGCTGCTCCCCATGCTCAGGGCCGTGCTTGACAGAATCACAGGGGTTGGATGGGACCTCAAGAGATCGTTGAGCCCACTCACTTTGCTAAGCAAGGATCCTACAACAGGCTGCACAGGTGGGCATGCAAATGGCTCTTGAATATCTCCATAGAAGGAGACCCCCAGCACGCCTCTGGGCAATCTGTGCTCTCTCATCCTTACTATAATGAAGTTCTGTATGTTAGTATGGAACTTCCTATGTACAGGTTTGCCCCTTGCCTTATCCCTATACACCACCAAGAAGAGCAAGAGAAGAGCAAAAGAGAAAGAGCAAAAGCAGAACAAGGATTTCTTTCTTGCACAGCATTCCTCATCCCTTTCTTTCACCCATTCCACCCCCAGGGATGTGCTGTGGGCACTGAGGGACCCCTGGAAGTGCTCCCACCTTCACTATGAGCAGAGATGTGTAACAGTACAGACCCAAAGGGAACGCAGCCCCTTACCCAAGCGTGAGCAGCACCGTGCTGCGTGTTGGATGTGGGGTGAAACCAAGATGCAGAGTGTGATGCAAAGCTCTGCTGCAGCCTCACTGTCGCAAATGTGGGCACGAAGCGGACCCGCAGGCGGACACCTCCACCTCGTGGTGAGAAATCGAAGCATCTTGGAAATAAAAAAGCAAAGCACGCTGGAATGCTCTTTTCGCCTCCTTAAATTGACCTTTGTAAATGATTATCCAAAGCAAACGCTGCTCGTTAGCATAGTCGTGAAAGATTAACCTCATTGATGTACAGCAGCGCATCGTATGGCATAAAAACGCCACACTGATACCCTCTCCACGTGCAGAGATCTGTATCCTGCACAGCACAAACTGCTTTCTGAAGTCAGGTTTAAAGCATTCCCCTGTTGCCCAGAGCTCAGTCCTGCAGGGCAGGATGCTGCGTGCTGTCACTGCAGACACTGAGTTCTATGATTGCATCTTTATTTAGCCCCAGTTTTCAGACTTCCAGATGATTTATCTCTCAGTCTGCAGGAAGCTATAAATCACTCCCTTATGTGTTAATAAAGAAAAGAGAACCCTAAAAAAGTCAATTGCTGTGTGACATTATACCTTACTATTACTAACTTCTTTCAACTTCAATAAAGCATCCGTCTGCCTTTTAATTTACAGGCAATTAATAAGTCACCTTTTAAGCATTTCTTCTCGTTTTCTGTTCAACCAGCTCCATAATTAAAAGGGGGAGAAGAAGAAAAAAAGACACTTTGTGGCATGGAGTTGACTGAAGGGATTTACCCATCACCTTCCAGAAGCCATTGGGTGATGGACTCCATCAACCTGACTGATCCCAATTGATCCCAATGTCCCAGGTGTGGATCACACAGACGCACTGATTTGTGGCTTTTTGTGTCCTTATTTGAAATATGATGTGGAAATCTTCACGGTGATACCGGAGCTTTTCATCCACATTTACAGTTGGGAAATTAAAAGGCAGATTTTCAACCCAACCCGATCATTTTCTTGGTTCTTTATAATCCTCCCCATGACCAAAAGATCTGAAAAGCCATTGAGACACTGAACGTTTCCCCCAGCCATACTCAGATTGATTTCACACCCCACGCATTATCGCTTCTATTTCCACTTTTCCGGCCTCTGTCCCTTCTCCATCACCTCAGTACAGGACGAGGACCCCACAACACCTTATTTTCTGTCCCGTGCTTTGCGACTACGACGACCAAACCCATCGCATTGCACTGACACACGCAGCCAGCGGAGGGAGGTGCGGTGCCGCCAGCGACTAATCACGGAGGGAAGAGAGCATCAATTAGCATCGCATCTCTCTTCCCCACCTCCCTAAGGTGTAAAACCCCAAAGGCAGCAGCTGCCATGAGCAAAGGCTGAACTTTAATTGCTGTGTGGGATCCCATAGGACCCCTTTCACACAGAACTTTGATGCTCTCTTCCAAACCATGATTCCCACTCTGTGACCATGTCCCAGTCAGCTACAATTTAAACACACACACATACTTATACTCACCCCAACCCTCCCCTCCATTTTTAATTGGCCTCATTTCAACGCCATTCAAACCAGGGATGAATTTTGGTTCTTCCAGAAATCTATTCCATACTTTCCCTTTGTGCAAATGGTTCTATAGGATGGAATCACAGAGCACAGCAGCAAAGGGCAACCACAAGGAAAGCAGTGCCCGGGTGCAGCACCAAAGAAAGAAATCCAAAAGCTCATCAGTTAGCAAACAACCCTCAGATATAGATTAACTATTTGGATCTTCAGATTGAGAATGTTGCATTCAGTCCCACTTCAAAACACGTGAACTGGAGAAGAAGTAAGGATTTGTTGCTCCATACTCCCCCAAAAATGGCTTTTAAAGGTTCAGAGCTGTGCTCCTATCGGCTCCTTGGGGATGCCATGGTTCCTGTTTCGTTAGCGTGGCCTGATGAAAACAACAGATGAGCTTTGAGATCTGCCAAAAGCTGAGCTAATTTTTGTGTTTTTCGAAGAAAAAAAGAAAGAAATTCGGCTGTCGAAAACTTTAACTCTTCCTTCGCTGACCTGAAACGTTGTTTGTGATTTCATAGAAAGCTTCTGGTGCCTTGGATGCTATTCAGGACTGCTGGCTCTTCATGAAACAGACACACAGTGGAAGGGTAAGGCTCTTTGGTTCAAAATAAGAAGGAGATTTATTCAAGTTCTTTTGGCAAATGGTCTTTCCTGCCTTAAGAATTAAATGCTGGAGCTGAGACTGTGCTTGGTTTTATGGCTCTTTGGGGAAAGGAGATTCTTCGTCTCTTCATTGGGTATCAAATCCAGAAGAATAATAAGGGGAAGGGAAAGGAAGGGAAGGGAAGGGAAGGGAAGGGAAGGGAAGGGAAGGGAAGGGAAGGGAAGGGAAGGGAAGGGAAGGGAAGGGAAGGGAAGGGAAGGGAAGGGAAGGGAAGGGAAGGGAAGGGAAGGGAAGGGAAGGGAAGGGAAGGGAAGGGAAGGGAAGGGAAGGGAAGGGAAGGGAAGGGAAGGAATCCAGGAGCTGCTGTTTGGACTCACAAGCAGATATTTCTGTTCACTTAGCACGTAGCTTTGGAACAAAATGGAACACATTTTGCTCTGTGTTGTTGCTCAGTCTCAAGACAGAGGTGTGTATATTTGTATATGTGTGTGTGTATTTATTTTCATTCATACAATCCTGCAAACCCTGTGAGTTTTTCTGCACGTGACCCCTTCGATCCCATTGCCTGTAGATCCCGTCACACTTCTAAAACCCAAACCTCCACATTAGAGCCATAAAAGTAGCCCCCAAAAAAGCGAGCTTTCAAATAAAAAGGTTACAAGCATCAGGTTATGTGCTGTGCAATGGGATCAAGCAGTTTCCAGACTGAATTTTCCCCTTTTAATATTCTCCCAAACTTGGAGCTGGCCGCCTCTCTTCTGCTTTTTGTTTCTGCTGCTCTTTCTCCTCGAATAAATTATCACATAAGTGTCTCTGAGCACATCTTGAGCTTCCTGTACCTGAAAGAGTCTGGGGTTTTTTTTTTGCTCCTGTGAAGCCAGCAGGTTTAATTAATACCGGAAATATTGACTTAGTGCTAAGAGAAACATTATCGTTAAATTAGAATCCTGGGGGTAGCGGTGCCAGCTGTGGGGTGAGACAGACAGAGTGGGAAGGGGAAAAGGAAGGAACACGGCAGGGAAAAGGCTCTGGTCAAGGCTTAGGGTGAGCAGCCAGGGCTGAAGCCCATGGAGCCAATGGGAATCTAAGTGTAAGGGGAAAAAACAGGGGTAAAATCAGGAAGAGCTGCAGAGGAAAAGTGAAAAGGTGACAGTAGGATACAAGTTGGAGCATGAAGGAAGAAGAGGGGGAAGAAAGGAAGAGGAAAAAAAGAAGAGGAAAAAGGAAGAGGGAAAAAGAAGAGGGATAGAAAGAAGAGGAAAAGAAGAAGAATAGAAAAAGAGGAGACAAAAGGAGAGAAAAAAAAGGAAGAGGAAAAAGGAAGGAGAGAGAGAGAAAAAAGGAGATATAAAAGAACTGGGAAAAGAGAAGAAGGGGAGAAAGAAAAAAGAGAAGGAGAAAAAAAGGAAGGAGGAAAAAAAAAAGATGGGGGAAAACAAGAGGGGGGGAGGAAGAAAGAGAAAAGAAGAAGAATGAGAAAAAAGGGAGAAAAGAGCATTTTAAAATACCATACTTTGCATTGCCAGGTTCTTCATCATTTGAAGAGGTGAAAATTATGAGCTCTTCTGAAAAGTTCTGTATTCAGAGTGAGCACTTAATCACCCGTACTTCTCGTGTACATAGGAAATTAAATAGGCTGAGAAATGAGAGGTGTGCTTTGGAAGAAAGGAAAGGGCAAATGCAACAAACAGATCTGTCAGTCCTTTTGGAGGTATGAGAGCAATGAGTGCAGGTAGTCAGATGCAGCTTGTGAATGGCTCAACATAACTGGGGGCAAATAGGTAACAAATGTGATGCTGCTCTCACTGCTGCTGGAGTCCCAAGGAAAGCAATAGGAAGGAAGAGGAGACAGCAAAGCTTCCAAATGAATGCCAGAACCCCATCCTTTCTCCCTTTCTTTTTAAGTCAACTATTTGGAACAGAACAGCTGAAATAGGAGGTGGAGGATAAAAGCTCAAGTCATTAAATCAATGCCAACTGAAGTATTTTCTTAAGATTGCCCCTGAGATAACGCTTTTAAGAGCACCATAGCAAAGAGACCATCCAGATTAATTAATGTATCAAGCACAAGATCACCCAGACTCAATATTCTCTGCCATTGTACCGCCTGTGTTGGGCAGAGATGCAGCTCCAGCATTAATGTCTGGGATGGACAGCTTCACAAATCCAATATCCATGCTTTGCTTAACAAAACATTGCTTGGATATGTGTAGCTCTCAGTCATTGCTCACTGTTCTCAGCCAATGTGTTGGGTAGGGAAATGCTCATTCCACTGCTGTTCCTCTCCAATCGCCTTCATGTGCAGAAGCAGTCAGGGGTGTTTGCCTCAAACCTCAGGAGATGCAATAGGAACCTGCTTTAATCTGCTTGTGGATTTTGCAGCTAAAGCATGAGAGTGAATGTTAGGATGAAAATGTGGCAAACAACAGATGATAGGATTTTATCTATACATATATATATAGTTTAAACTTATTTTACTATGCTTTTTGGCAAAATTCTTCCAGGCTTAAAGCATGAATGGCCATGTAACCCAGGGTACGTGCTATACTTCAGCCTCAGAAGGTCTGGGGCTTTTTCTCTAGCAAGATTTCCCCCCAAATCACATCACTGCTGCATGAGCTCTCCCTACAAACAGACAGCAATCCCATTCCTAGAAGTTGGGAGAGCTGAATCTATCAAACAGCTGATATCACCATGACAAACCACTACTTTTCTAGAGGTAACACAGCCTTTCTCACTCCATTTCCTCCCCCAAAACCATAAAAACCCTCATACTGGTTTCCTGCAAATCCAGGCCTTTTAAACCAGACTAATTTGCCATAGGGGATTACAGCAAAACGCAAGTTAATGTTTCCTGACGTTTTGTCCAATAGCTAATGTCTTTTAATATAGCTCTTTAACCACACAGCTCTTTAGCTTTCATTTCAAGGAGATCATCTTTCCCTCCCAGGTTCACTGTCTCGATTAGCCCAAACTTTACACTTTTTTTTTCTGTTCTTTTATTCCTTTAGGATGCTGAGAAAACTATTAAAATTGACAGATGAACCCAGAGAGCCCATCTCTGGCCTTGGCATTTCCTTTCAGCCCCAGCCCCCTGCAGGTGGAGTGAAGCCCCCCCAGGACCCGGTTCTCCCTCTTTCCTTCTCATGCTCCATCTCTCTGTGTTTATCCCTTTGCTTCCTACTCATGTGCCCACTCTGTCATTTCTCCAGCCACCATCTTAATGGATGGTAGAGCAAACAACTCCATCCTCAATACCTGCAAACCAACAGCCTCTATAAATTGGGACAACAGCTTTCAGTACACGCAGTGGTTACTGATCCTACAGATGAGTCTGACACTGAACCCAGATCTTATTACATAGATATATCCTTATGTAGATCCCAACCCATCCCACCATGCCCTCTACTGCATCCCTCAGTGCCATATCCACACGGTTGTTGAACATCTCCAGGGACAGTGAGTCCACCACCCCCCTGGGCAGCTTTATGAGAAGAAATTGTTCCTAATTGTTCGTGGGTTTGAAGCCTACAACACCCATCCATCCTATGTTTCCCGCCCAGCCTGGGGTCTGGCAGAAGAGATGTTGACTCTGCGGAGGTTAAAGGTTGCTGCCTTGTCCAACAAATGGGCTTGGGCAAGAGGGGAGGGATGTTGTTTTTACTTCCTTCAGGAATGAAGTGTCAGAAAGATGCAGAGGGCAAACAAGCCCCCGCTGGGCCACTGAGTGACAGCAGCAGCTGCAGAGAGTGCTGGGGCAATGAGGGACTGGGGGGTTCCCACATTTGAGGAGGGTCTGCCGTCTCCTTTTCCCACATCTGAAGTCAGAGGAATAACAACAGAAAGAGCTCGGTGGGGAAAAAGGGGCCCGAGTTTAACTGGGAGTGCAAAGTGATGTGCAAGAACCGTGTGCCACGAACAGAGCCCTGCTGGGGTCCCATGGGATTCCTGCACACAACCTGAACCTTTTCCTGGATAAATGGAACAATACATCGGCAGATAAACCTCCCCTCCCTTTTATTTCCCTCAAAATTCAAACACGGACATAAATGAGAAGTAGATGACTGTTTAACTAGCTGGAATTGGGAGTAGGGCTGGAAAACACAGACCTAGGCTTGAGCTCATGCAAATCTCAGCATGACTTCAATGGGTGAACACAAATGAAATATTCTGTGTTGGCAAAACCACTCCAGGCTCTATCCTGGACCCTTCTGGTGCCCAAAATATCCGCACATCCTTTGCCACCTGTCCTTCCAGACAGAGCAATCTGTGTTTTTTCCTCCTGCCAGGCAGTGGGAAACGTGTTTGAATGTTTGCTCTGTGAACAGATTGAATTATGTAAGAGAGCCCTTCCTGGAGGATGATCTGTGTTTGGCATTTTGCAAGAAAGTCACATTAATGTGAAGGTAAAAGGTGATGTTCTTGATCAGAAAGATCTGGGCTAAGCCCACCTGATTGCTTGGAAAAGCCCAAGCTATAACCCAGAAGGGATTGGGATGAGCACACCTCTCCCTCCATTTGATTCTTTTAAATGTCACAGCTCTGAATTATACAGAAGCCAAATAAAAGTAGCACTTAAAGCACTTAAAGAAAGAAAAATGGAGGCTCTGTGCCCATCTGGTAAATCTCTCTGTGTCTATGAGAGCACAAACTCAGCCCAAATGGTGGGAGAAGGGGACAGAGGAGCACACCTATAGCATAGCAAAGCAATGGAGAAGGTCGCAAGCAGATTACAGAAACACAGCACACGTGGCTGTATAAATTACCCCTAAAAACACACAAACAGTTGCAGTAACCCCAGCGCAGCCCTGCAGTGATATTTGGGGTGTTCCCAGGTGCCACCCCTCTGTGTCAGAAGGATGGAGAGCAGATTCCCTGCTAACACCCATGCAGCAGAGGCAGCTCCGGGGTCTGCGAATCTGCTTTGTGTTAAGAAGAACCATAAAACTTTCAACAAAACACGTCTCACATTGGCACAAAGGCAGATTTCCTTGTAGGAAGGAGTGGCATACAGAGAAAGTAGGATAGAGAAAGAATAACCGCCACCAGCAGCAACCAGCAGCAGATAGAAGTATTACCAAGCTAAAAGAACAGTAATCCCTCCGAACTTTGCACGTGCACAAAAGTCACCTAAAACAAAATGTTACAACCAGGCCTTAAATTGTAAATAATCAGTGAAGCACTTTCTTACTTTTATTTCCCACTTTGCTTCTTGGATTCTGGAATCTGTTGAATTCTGTATGAAGGGCTTTTTCCAACCTCAAAACTCGGGGAATTTTGTTAACAGTGCAATAAAAATAACTTCATAGTGTCACAGGGAAACATTAAAGCCCTTTTTTGTGTGCTGCTCTTCCCTCCTCCCCCCCCCCCCCTTTTTCTTTTCGGGGGGGAAGAAAAAAATACAGACATTGTTTCTTTAAAAGTCTCCATCTGCAAATCCCATTAGATGTGCATATAAGGTTTCGGATGATTAATAGGTGCTGCTTTGCTTTGGTTGGAGGGAGCGGGTGTGTGTACGTTAACCCCTCCCTCCCCTCTCTCACATTTCACTTCACAAAGTTGTCACTCTCTCCCCAACATAGTATTTAAAAAGTGTTTCCCTCATGTCCAGCACTTCACAAGGACTCCAGCATCAGCCTTGGGACTCCGTTTGGGGCGATCGCCTCCTCCATCCATTTGGGACAATGAACACCTCGAGAAGAGTTTCCAAACTAACAAACTTCCAACCTCACAAACCCCCCAGCCAAAGTGTCGTTTAGGGAGGAAATCTGGGCTGTCAAATCTGGAAACATTTCCCTTCCTCTCCTCTTCTGCTTGAGGAACCCGAGTGACGAGCGCGGGACGAGGATGAACCCCACCGGAGGCAGCTGCATGCGCAGCCCCCAGCCCCCAGCCCCACTCTGGGGGTGCCTGCGGGGTGCTGACATCCCCACAGCCCCAGGGTTGGGTCACTGCCCCCCGACCCCTTTCTCCTTCCACCCCAAGGCGGATTTTGCTGCTTATTCTGAATTCTCAGCCTCCTGCTTGCTGAGCTCTGCCCACTGCGTCCCACCTGAGGAGCAGCCTCCAGCGTTCCGTCCCCACTCTGAGTGGCAGCAAGCAACAACAGAGGCCAGGAGACTGCTGAGCCCAGGGCTGGTGTTGGCCTCTGGGGACACAGAGAGCCCCAACGTTGTGAGTACAGCAGCGGGTGTAAGTGAAGATTACGAGGTGCCAGTAAACAGCACAATGGAGACGGAGAGAAAAGCATCCAAAAGGAAAAAGGAGCACTCAGGTAGGTGCCATGGAATTGGGGGTGTGGGGTGGGATGGGGAGAGCATCTCAAGGAGTAAAGCTGATGGAGGAAATATTTAGTAATTCTTGACTAGGGAAATCTATGCAATATCTCAATGGAAATGAAGTGGCTTGTCCCTTGATGACCTTTGGTGTTTGAGTTCTGCTCCTTATTGGCTGAACCCATCCCTTTAGGCAGCAGCACGGTACCAACTCAGTGCCATGCTGTGCTCAGAGCCCTAGGATGGCAGTTCCACCCCACCACCCTGCTGCTGTCCAAGGGTAACAGAATGGGGATTAAAGGGCTAAGATCCCATCAGCTGCCCGTGCTAGCTGGGAATGCCGCTCTGGGGTTTTGAACTGCCCACCAGTACAATGCCCAGCAACGTGGAAAGCAATCAGTTTTCATTGTGCCATCCTTGCCAACAAGGCACCTTCTTCCTGCATTCAGGAATTTCAGCCATATGACATCTGGTTTGTTACTATTTCAGTTCTCCCGATATGTGAAATATGCATAACATTGCTTTCTCCTAAGGAAGCTGTTAAGATTCAGATGCTTCCATGCAGCTATTTGCTACGGTATTCATTTGCAAACCGCAGAGTGTTGAAAAGTGGGGGGTATTTTCCAGCATCCCCATTTTATGGTTTGAGAGCCAAGACATGGAAATATTTCTCAGGTGTAGAAAAGATCAAAATGCTCTTAAATCCTCAAAACTTTCTTTAAAGAACCAATAGATTCAGAGCAGCTACAGAATGGCTTCACTGCACGATAGTAATGGGGGTATCTGCAGTAAGACCTCACGTGTGAGCACACACATCCCCTTCTCTTCCTCTACCAGCGTTCATTATTTAGATGCCATTTTCAGCCCTGGTGTCCCAGGTACAGCAGTGACCTGAAGATGTCAATTGGCTTTGGGGGAGCTTTCACTGCTGCCCCCGTGCCTGCCACAAGCCACAGCCATCAGCATTCACCCCTCTATTCTATGCTGTACAACTTAGCAAACCATTTATAGAAACCCCTTTGCAATTACAGCATTAAAGAGGCTGGAAACTGTTGTAACGACTTTGGGCTTAATACAACTTTCATTTACTACCAAGTAAAGACCTAACAAAACCATTCAAGCAGTAAGGAAATTCCAAGCCCTAACCCTCAACTAAATTAGCCTTTCAAAGCATAAGATAAGCACTGAAAGTTCTGGGATGCCCACTGGGTGGAGGCTGAGTCTAAAGAAATGCCTCCCTCCGATTTCACACGTTGAATGTTGTTGAGAATGGCCAACTGCAGACAGGCAGTTTGGATACCCCAACTTTAGCTGAAGATTAAGACATGAGCTGAAGGATAAGACAGCAAGAAATAGGCATTGCTGTAATTATATGTAGTAACGTAGTGATTCAGACAACTTTGCTCAGTCATGCCTTTGGGTAAAGAGGGTGCTCCATGCTTTCGAGTCCCATTAACAGCCACGATGGCATAGAAAGCAGAACATAAGGGCAGGTAGAAACTGAAAACCTGAACAAGAAAAGAGTAGGGAAGTCCCTCAGCAATTTAAAGTGATCTGGGGGCAGAGCTCCATCTGTCACCACCCCGTGTGCTCCACTCCATGAGGTGCCCACTGAAGTTACTTCTGCTTATTACTTTATCACTGGCTGCCAAATGAATCAGCTCCCCATGAAGTCACTTCACTTGGCCAACGTTCCCAAGAGCTTTCAGGATTTTACGCCCCGTGTGACAGCAAAATCCATCTTACTACTTGATTTGCAATAAATCTGCCCTTAAACTCTTTACTAGGGGGAGAAAGCAAAGTTATGCAGATACTTTGGGTTTTTATTATGCCTTCTGCTGAGGGAAAAACTGCACTGACAGTGGTTTGCAGAATAACAAGCACCAGGTGCCTCCACCAGGGCTGTGGATCACCACAATGACCAAACATCCTGTGTTACCATTGGTGACCCCCATGCTTGAGTTTAAGGTGCTCTGAGGGATCGGAGCACCCCCTGCAATGCCCAAATCCTGCAATGTGTCGTCCTTGCACCTTCCCCAAAGCAGTTCACCAGCTAAGCTTCTTTGCCATACATCTCCTTACAACACCAAGTGGGGCACTGCCTGCTCTGTTCCCGGAGGCTATTTCAGATGATTCACATTGTTTGGAGATGAAGACCAGTGACACCCTCGGTGCCATTTGCCCAACAGTTTCTGCTCAGCTTGCAAGCAGCTGAACGCCTGCAGGACTGAGTGCTGAGTCAGGGAATGCCACTTCCCCAGCATTGCTCATTTTCCCTCCCTGTGTACTCAGGCCAAATGCTAGCCTATGGTGCTCACTCAGCAACCTTCCCTTCCCCCTGCACCATGCACTCATACTGCATCAAGTGGTGCACCCCATCCCAACTTTATCCCTCGATGCAAAGACTATCAGTGCTGAGCTCAAATTGCATGCCTGCTTGCCTCATAGAAAGCCAGCCCTCCAGCAGCAAGGCAGAAGGCAGCAGCAGGTCGAGGAAGGAGAGGACTGCATTCACCAAGGAGCAGCTGCGAGAGCTGGAGGCAGAATTTGCCCACCACAATTACCTGACAAGGCTCAGGAGATATGAGATCGCTGTGAACCTGGACCTCACCGAGAGACAGGTACTCAAACCCCATTCCCTGCTGCTTCTCCCTAATGCTATAACACTCCAGGGCTGTGCTGCAATGGCACACAGGTGTATTACTCTGTTGGACATGGTTTTGTGGGCATGGTAGCATTGGGTTGATTGTTGGACTTAGTGATCTTAGTGGTCTTTTCCAGCCTCATAATTCTATGATTTTAAACCTGGGAGGTCCCCTCCAGTTTTTTTCTGATGCACAGGCATCAGCCTGCTGGAGGCAAGAACTTATTATGTCCTTTTCATCCTCCAGGTCAAAGTATGGTTCCAGAACAGAAGGATGAAGTGGAAGCGTGTTAAGGGTGGGCAACCAGTGTCCCCCCCTGAGCCCGATGCAGAAGATGCGGACTCCACCACATCCCCCAGCTCTGAGTAGTGCCATAAAGAGATGCTTGGAGAGGGTGTGACACTGCAGAAGGACACTGCGGCCCCATATGGTGGCCCTGTGGGGCATGGACTGAGAAGTGCGCAGTGCCAGAGCTGGTAGAGGAAAATGGAAAGCACAAAATAAGGCGAAGGAGAGCAGGACTTTGAGCTTTGTGTGAATGGAACTGTCTTACTGCCATAGGGTTACCTTTAGGAAAAAAAAAGAGAGAGAAACAGAAGAGAAAACCACTGTATATATAGCAGGAATAATGCTGTTTAGGCTCCCAAATGCTCAGAAAATATAAGATATCAGTTAGAAAGAGACCAGAGGGTGATCATACAACTCTGTTCGCCTCCAGCCTTTCCCTCTCTGCCCATCCTTCACTTGGACTCTGGGAATCACTCAGGCTGGAATAGACCTCTCAGATCCCCAACTCCAACCCCAACACATCCCACTGTGCCTACTGACCGTGTCCCCAAGTGCCACATCCCCACATGGGGAGGAACACCTCCAGGGATGGGAACACGCCACCTGCAGGGCAGCTGTGCCAATACCCATCTATTCTTCCTGAGAACAAATTTCTCCTCACATCCACCCTCAAAGCAGCCCTTACCAAACGGCCCATGCATCATTCCTATCCTTCCATTCTGGTTTACTTCCACATATGATCTTTTCCACCTCTGAGAGTGTCCATCTGATCTCAGGACACTTGAAAGCCATTTTCAAAGCTAAAAGAGTGCATAAAAGCAGCTTTCTAGCATAGGATGACCACAACACCCAGACCTGCACACTCCTTCCCTTGCACACTGGTTCTCTTTCAACCCCAACCTGTAATATAACTCAATGATTATGTTTTAGGAAAGCATAGTGTCTGTTCCCATATCTTCTGTCTTTTTGTTTCATGTGTTCTAATGCAATTTTACCATACTTTAACCAGAACTCTACACTGGCATGTCACAGAATGGCTATTAAACATGACTTCCAGTATTCTCAAATACTTGAAAGTTAACCATTATTTGCAGCTATGGCACAGTTGGAACATCTTTGTTCCACCTCACTGTGATGCATTCCTCTTGGGTTTTAACCTGGTCTGCAGGTTTGCTGGATGTAAAATTGCATACCTGCATGATAAAACAGATTATCAAAGGGCTGAATAAAGCTGTTTCAGTGGCTAACCTTAGTACTACCCCAACACCTCTGTGGGCACACAGAGCTGGAATTGGGTTCCTCTTCTCCTTATGAGCTCTTAAGCCAACCCCATTGTACTGGTTATTAATATACAGATGGTAGCAAATGTACAGAAGGTATAAGTAAAGGAAAACTCACCAGTGGTGGTACCTTGGCTGAAGAAGCTGGGGCTCTCTGGATACTGACCCATAACTACAACCCAGATCTTGTGCTGTGTTGGGCAGCTTTCACCCCAAACCATCTGCCCATCCACAACTTGGCTGCTTTGCAATTGGGCACCAAAGCCTCTGACTCCCAAATCCTTTTGGGTTGAAATAGTGTCAGATGTTACAGTTTTCCCAAGGAGATGATGCAGTGCACCGTCCAACCAGGTGTGTCAGGGAAGCTTTACAAGAGTCACTGGTGTTATTAAGTAGATTTGCAGCTAGCAGTTATTAGCAGTCAGCAGAGCTGATCCTGGCTGTGCCCAGCAATGAGATGACTGTGCTATCAAATGATGATCTCCATAGCAGCTTTCATGCTGGCCTCAGCTGGTAACCCTCCAGGGGCTCTCAGAACTGAGCAATAAAGGTCATCTTTAAACACTCCAAATGCTTTGGCATTTGAGGCAGACAGAGTAAACCCTCGTGCGTATCACCAGCAGCAGCAAAGTAGCAGCCAAGGACTGACAACATTGGTTTTTTCTGTTTTGGATTGGAAAAAAACAACAAATAACCCACAAAACAAACAAACAAACAAACCATTCCTATTGGTCACTGATTGATTGAAACCACTGCATTTTAAACAACACCCTCCAAGCATGGAGCACACCAACCCAAGCAGGCATCCAGCAGACAGGACCCTAGGCAAGCTCCCATCCTTCCCACACATCCTAAAATCACTGCTGTGACCTGCAGTGCTGTCTGGGAGTTAGAACCCTGGTGGGGAAATTCCTCCTGGTTTATCACATCCCTGTGAAGCCCTGCAGGGTATTGCAACTAGATGTGAACTTGGTTGCATCCAATGAGCAGCCCAGCCTGGGTGGAAAGATTGACCGAGTGAAATGCTCTTAGAATGCAAACAGTGGCATCAGCCTTTGGAAATCACAGTGCCTGGAGCAGCTCTCCCTGCCCCACACCTCCCACTGCTGCAAATCTGTCTGCCTGGAAGGAGCCCTCCTCTGTGGGATTACAAGCTGGTGAAAGGCTGGAGGAGAACAGACGTGCTCACAAGTGCACTTTTCACCGAGGCTGGTCATAAAAGGCATCCAATAAAAACACGACACTTCCTTTTCCATAAGGTATTACTTAAGTGGAGATGGCTGTATTTCATCATGGAGGCAGCAAAGTGAAAAATTGGAAGCAACAGCTCCGTTTCCCTTCAAACACTTTTTTAAGGCTATGACATATCCTTGCTAATGTTTTCTTAAACCACCTGCTTGGACTTTTCCCTGACAGCACAAAAGGCAAAAGATGTGGGGAGAAGAGCAGTGCAGCACAGCAGCAGAGGTGTTTGAGTTGGCTGTTTGTAATGCAAAAGAGCTGTGATGTCTTCTCCAACCCCTCCAAGGGGCTCACTGCAGGGGGTATATATGACTTGACTTATATAGATGTATGGACATGTAGCAATAGAGCCATGTGAGAGCATCGCCCTGCAGCTCTCATAGTTGGCATCTCCTTCTTACCAATCACAACAGAAGTTGTGTGGATTCTTTTGGATTTAGAAGCTCTCTCCTCCTGCTTCTTGAGGCCAAGTCTTGAGCTCAGCTTCTCCCATTCATTTTATGTTTTTCACTTCTATTACCATTTAAATCCATTACTTCCTGGGTGTAGAGGAGTCATACCATGGCATTAACCTCTGCTGAGGTGCTGCTGTGCTGTAGAAGCAACAATCCCCACCGATACAATGTGCAAAAACCTTGCTTGCCATTTCTCTTTTTTCACTGGATACACCTTATCATATGACCAGCAAAGCCTAATGTTTTGCTAAGGAGTGCAAAGGTTAACACACACCAGATGGCAGAGAACCACGTTTCTGGGGAGGCTGCAGAAACACTCAGCTGGAAACATCAGCATCAGGCCAGAGAGCTGGGGCAGAAGCATCGAAGGTCTGAGCATTTAACACAGAATTATCTGGTCTGAATGCAAGCCCTGGAAGCTCAACCACTTCTTATGCATCTCTAGAGCTGCCCAGTCTCATGCAGTATGATATTTGCACAACAAAGGGTTGTTATGGTTGGGAAAGACCACTGAGATCATCAAGTTCAACCATCAGCCCACTGCCACCCCCACACACACTGAACCACGTCCCTGAGTGCCACTGAGCATTTGAATGCATTGGGCTGGCAGCATCTAGGCCCTCACTGAGGCTATGGACACCGTATTTACCTTCATAGGAAGAACAATGGAAACAAAAACCATCATTGTCAGCATGAAAACAGAGGTCTTTGGAGTGGCCAGAGCTCCATCCAACCCCCTTAGTCACATTGCTATTGGCACCCACAACACGCTGTCCATTCTCCCCATTACTGCACTTCCAAGCAGCTTCCAGCAGTCCTTCACATCCCCTCCAGCCTCCAAGAAGTGACTCATTCCCTCCCATTTGGGGACACAGAGACTTCATGCTGACCCCAACCATGCATGGGATGCCCGATAGCTGTGCAAGAGTGGGATTCTCCTCCAGCTCCCACCATCAGAGATGACGAGGAGAACCCCTAAACCCCACAGCACAGCCCCTATGTGACTAAAAAACCAAAGCCTTCATTTGCTCTGTCTGGAAAACTCACAAATCATGATAGTAATCACTTTACAGTCAGAGATAGTGAATGGGTCATAATGTACATGAACAAAGCATCCAAATTCTGCATCCGGCCCAATTCCCTTTGCAGGGATCCCGGCACACACAGTGGATCAGGGCAGCTTATGGAGCAGACACACCATTTTTTTTCTGTCGTTCTGCTTTCTTCCCATCCTCTAGCAGTGCTCCTATTGAGTTTCATCAGCCACTATCTTGTATTTTGGGTAATCCCCTTCCCCTGGGGATGGTACGCTGCCCCTTCAAGAAACACTATATGTCTGTGTTAGAGACTGGACCTGAATGCTGGATCCATGCAGCACTTCTAAGCAGATAGACAGGAAATCCATTTTCTATCAGTGATTACAGTAGAAGGGCTTCTGTCTGAGTGGAGCTCGCCTGGCGTGGCTGTAAAACAATCCCAGCACTGGGCTATCACCTTTCAGCCCATATTTGTGAATTACGACAGGGCAGTTTCCATTGCAGCTCTGTTTGGGGCAGGTGTCTGCAGAGCCCTCCTTTCCTCATCCTTCCCCAGCACAATGCTGCTTTGTTTTAATTTCTGCACAAAGGAAGGGTGTTCATCCACCACCAGACTCCTACCCCGCTGCTCCCTCCCTCTATACTGTAATTTTTATTGTTATTATTATTGTTTTAATAACTTTTACACAAGGGTCAGCAGCTGGTTGCCCGGAAGCCCCATTGGGAACAGATTGCAAAGAGATAATGGGAGTGAGTAACAGAGAGAGTGGTGACTTCATACCACGGAGCATTGAGTCATGTTTCAATCTTTCCTTTTTAAAGAAAAAAAAGATAGAAGTTTTTCCAGCCTCCCTCTGTCACACTGCAGCCCTTGGGTTAGTGTAAGAAACAAAGAACACCTGAATAGGCACCAAGGCCATCTGGCAGCATTTAGGGTTTGATTCATTGGAAGACACCAATGCCCCACAGTTGTACTGCCACACACACAGCAGTCAGCAGCTGAGCATCAGCCCAATAGTGCTATAGTGAAGCTGAAGGTGGAAGAGACATCAGGAAAGGATCATTCCCTCCTTTCAGCTCTCCAAGTCAGCATAGACTCTAAATCACGGGCCCGCATTCATTTCAGTATATCCCAACATATTTGTACATACCCTATACTCTCTCTTGCATCTTCTACCATGAAGAATGCCAAAACTTGTAAAATAAGACCTCTCATTTAATAGAGCCAACAAAACAGACCCGTATCAAGCCTCTCCAACAGCCCTAATTTAACTGGATCGAGTTAGAGCAAAGCTATAAAGTTCTATCAAGTTTCACCTTAAGAAATATATTTTCAGAAGGGAATGAAAGAGCGAGATGAGAAATTATCTGTCTCGCAGGAAAACACTTTAAACACATCTCTCCCCCTGTTTATTTGCAGAGGAGAAGACAGACAACTGGGGAATGTTTTACATTACACAACGTAAGGGGTTGAGGCATTCCTGTCTACACTGAAGACATGTTTATACTGTTGGGTTCCATTACAAATCTGTTTAATATCCTGTGAATGCTCGGAGTCCTTTGCACACTCCAGGCAGGAAGTCTTTAATGCACACACTGAGAAGACATTTCCAACTGTTCCAAGGCTAGACAAGGAAGCATGGAAAAAGTTATTCTATTGCAAGAAGCAAAATCTTCCTGCTCTTGTGCTTCTGCAAGGTTTGTTAGAAAAAGCTGCTCAGTCCTAGTAGAGTGTTCATTAAGTCAGAGACAGACATAACGGAAGCAAAGAGCAGAAAGTGTTCCTATGATACCCATTGTGTTTGGTGTTGTGGGTTTGGTGTCACCACGAGGCTTCAGCTGAGCGCTAGGTCTGCATGGAACACTGCGAGGCTCCAACTTAAAGAGATAACTTCAAGAACAGAGCAGTCCCCAGGTGCCCTCCTCCAACCATGAGATGCTGGAAGATCACTGGGAATGGAACCTGGACTTCTGGAGCCCCAGTGTGGTGGATCAGCAGCAGCATCCATCTTAATGTGATGGTGATATAAGCAACGACTCTACTTGAGATCAGCCTAACCCACTGCATCTCTCTACTGATGGTACACAGCCATTCCTTTTTATTGTTAATTATGACTGTGATAGCTCCTCTGTGGCACAAGCAATAAACAGAGAGAGCAGCAGGGCAGAAAATGGCACCTGAAGCTGAGGATGAAGCTGCAGGTATGGGGCACAGATTGTAAAGCACAAACTCATCCCTTGAAGATCAGCATGCTGGCATTGAGAAAAACAGCCACCCTTCCTTCACTGCTTTTTACACATCTGAAGAATATAACTCACCATTTGGAAAACACAAGGGTAGTAATGTTGCATTTGGAATCTGTACACAGCTTCAAATGTGAAACTTGGCTGGGATTTTCACTTTCCTTTAGTTTTTTAGGGCTAGCTTGACTCGCATTATTTTTAGGAGAAAAATGACCTCTCTTATTACTGTCTTCTCTGCTGAAATTTCATTCTGTCTGTGCCAGAATCGAGATGAGGTGATGCCAAGAAATAGGATGAGCTCATCACATTGAACGGTATGAGTTTTCACAGATAAAAAGCGATGTTACACCGTCCAGAAGTAGACAGCGGTACACAACAGGGCTAAATGGCAGGTCATTCCCAATGGCAATTTAGAGCATCTCTTTTCCTCTTATCACAAAGACCTTTTAAGCACAAGGCTTCTGAGGTTTCAAGGCAATTGCTCTTTGCTGGTGGGCCATCAAGAAGGGATCCAACTGCCCTTCTGCAGAGATGGAACTTCCGACTGTTTGCCATCGTTGTACCATTACTGTGCTTTTATGGCAATAATAAACAAGCAAGATAAATGGCATTGATAAAAACAACAGTGAGAAAACCGAGCTATAAGAAAAGTCTCTGGAATTTCCTGTTGCACCATTGCTTGGGCACGTGTACCAGATCATTCCATATAAGATGGGTCACCTGGCTGCCTCAGATTCTCATTCTATCTATTCCAAAACAGAAATAAAACTTGGAGAAATGTTTTTTCATCCATTCTTATTAAGAATATGGATATATGTATTTTAACACTGCTGCCAGTCAGCCTTGGGTCTTCTTTAGGAAGCAATGGGAGGATATGGCCCATTCCCTCTCACAACGGGATCGGGGTCTCCCATGATTTTCCCTGTGGTGTCGGCTGTGGTGTCTCACTGACACAATGACCTCATTTGTTATGACTACCAAGAGCTGAGAGCAATGAAACGCAGGGTCTGCGATTAATTGGGGTCAGGTGGAGATGATTTATGATCCGAGGAATGCGCTCACTCCTGACGCTATCATACAAACAACAGTATCAACCCAGCTTCGGAATCAAATTCAAGCTGGGATTTCCAGAAAATGAGAAATAGCACAGAGAGACCTGAAAGAGGAGGTGGAATGGGGGCAGATGAGGCCAGATCTGGGCTGTAGAGCCTGCACCTTCTCTTCCCAGACTGTCAATCAGCCCCCGAGTCCTGACTTATCACGATTCCGAGATGCTGCCAGCAGTGGGTCCACGCCAGGAAAATTTCATCTGTCTGGAATCCGACAGGAAAAAAGAGGTTTGGAAGTTTCAGAGGAAGGTGGGATTTGGGCTGGTTGCATTGCCTCTGTTTGCACTCCCCAGCTGGCTCCCGTTAGCAGCAGGCTCCCAGAGCAGCCCTGTCAAATGTGTTTTCCATCACTCGGGAACCTTGAGCTTGATCCTAAGATTGTTGTGCAGTGCAGCCCGCTCTGTAGGATCCTGCAGTGGGTTCCCTGTGCTCCTGCTGGGCATCCTTAATCTATAGCCTTGTTTTCTCTTGAGAAAGGGAGCACAGAAAAGCTGCTCTATTTTCAAACCCAAGGCACTCAAGCTCCCTTCAGAGGTTAAACATGTGTAATGAGATAATGAATTGATTCCACTTTATTCTGATTTCCTTTATATATTTTTATATGTAGCACTGATGTATCCCTTCCCAGTTACACCTCTCCTCCATTCTTCCCTTCCTAACTCTGTGTTCCATTCTCCATTGCATGCAATGCAGCCATTTGAGCCCAATGCAACCACTGATGAATGCAAACTGGGCACCTCCAATACCAAGAGGTGTCTCAACCAGCTTGGAAAGCCCAGCTGGGAGCTGGAGCCCCACAGCCAACCCTACAAGCACCTCATCTCAGCAAACGCACTACGTTGTCATTAGGGCAGCTACAAATGGCAGTGAGCTGACATCCTATGTGCAAGACTGCCAGCTACATGCACCCATTGTGCACTCTGTGCAGGTCTGGCAATGAGCACTGAGCACGAAACCATTGAGAGCCAATCTGGAGAGGAAGCAGTCGTCTCCTGATAGCGTGCTGCTGTGAGACCTAAGCACCACACACACCCTGAAGGTTTGGGTTTGTTCCCTTTTCATTGCTTTGCTTTCATTCTTCTTTATTTAATCTCTCCATTTTATTTTATTATTTTGCTGGCATTCAGATGAAACAACACACGGGCAGTAAAAGCACTAACAAAGATTGAGACCAAACTTCCCTTCTGCTCCATCCAGAACACAGATCTCATTCCTTTTGGCTGGGAGGTGTCACATAAATAGTCTTGTATTAATTTGGGCTGTGATGCTGTTAGGAAAAACCTAAAAACTTGTGGGGTAAGGAGCTGAGCATTAGTGTTCCTTCAACCACCATATTCATGGGGATACAGAAGAGCATCTGTGCTTCTGATTGAACCCAATCATCCTCAGATACTGGCTAAGTGCAGAGTATTAACCCTTTACCTTTACCTGCCTCTGCCCTAATAGGGTCTTTTCATACTGTCCCATAGGGTTATGAACCCAAAATGTGAAGAACTTCTTAGGCAAAATGGATTCTCACTTCAGAGGGGTGCAAAATGCTGTGTAAGAGCAGAAAATCACCATAAAAGATCAGCACTGGGGGAGCTTCAGGGTGTGTTAGACTTCATCTCATGGCACTTGCTGGGAAAACAGAAGGGCATCCCATCCAGCCATCCCACACCCAGAGATCCCCAGCTCTGACACAGGGAAGCTGGGAATGTCTCTTTGTCCCTATAAACCTTCCTGACCTTCTCTCATCTGTGGGATTGTTACTGGTTGCACAGTGTGGCAATAAATACATTTGGCAACGCTCCTGGCTACCTGTAGTTTAACTCCCAACCAAGCAGCCCACAATAACACGGGGTATTTATTCAGCTGTGCCTCTCTGTGGATCCTGGGGAGGAAAGAGATGTTCTGGTCCCATTAATCACTTCATTCTTTGCTGGAGTAAACAGGAGGAGCCACAGGGGGTTGTCTTTGCACAGGGGGATCTGCAGTGCATGGGGTTTGCTGGAAGAGGCACCCCCATAGAAGAGCACAAAGGTCCCTCTCTGGAATGAGGGGGAAATGAGTTGGGGCGACTCGTGCCTTACTATCTTAGAGATGGGAAATGAGCAGCAGCCTGAGCAGTGCCTTTCTGTCCCTCCCAACACAACATCTTGCCTGGTACAACACATGCTGCGCCCAGGGGAAGGACTGGAAATGTTTCTTAGCACACAGGCATTGAAAAGAGCATGGTTCAGCTCCCTCTGCTCCTCCCTGGGGAGCGAGGGCACATGTGGGCTGCTGGAGCTCCTGGGATCCAGGGGTTCACACCTGGAACTCCCTGCTCTAAAATGTATACCTTCATCTACAAGGCACAAAGGCTGACTCTGAGATGAGGACATCACAGACACTTGAGTTCCACAGCCCACTTAAACACCACTTTTCAGACCACCACAGGTGCTGTAAAGCAGGAGAGAGCCAGAACAGCTCTGAGCTCCAGCTCTGCTGGGCTGAACACCTGAGATGTGCCGGTGCTGGCATGCTCAAGGCCACTACCAATCCATGAGAGGTGGGCGAGCTGGCAGCATTTCTCAGGCACAGATCCACACCCATCTTCAATTGAATCCTCATAAAGCCAAAACAATCTTTTCCCCCTTCCCTTCGTCTGAGCCTTCGAAAAGAATTAAACACCACTTACTGAATCAAAACAGCTTTGGAAAGGTGAATTGAAAACAAATTTCATATAAGGCGCGTTGTATTTGTGTATATTTAGGCTTGCAGTGCACCGCATGCCAATTTGGCTGGCAAAGCACAAGGCAGGTCCCATAGGGCTCCATTCAGAAAACATGGAGTGCTGTAAGGGGATGACTCACTTCTTCCCCTTACTGAGCACCGGAGTCTTGCTGGCAAGTAGGAAGCTTGGCCAAGCACCAGGACTAAACAGTTTATAAAGAAAACAAGGTAAAATCTGATAAAGTGGGAGCCTCTTTCAGAAAGTGCAGCTTTAATATCACTCTTACTGCAGGCAGAAAGGAACCTCAGCTCCCGCAGCTCTACGACATCCCAGCCCCAATGAAGTTGCTTTAGGAAATGTTTTCTCACACTGTAATTCTATGGATCTTCTTACTGCTTTTGAAATGGTTTTTCACCGTCTCCTGGTGATCAAAAGCCTTTATTTTTCAATAAACCCAAGCAGAAAGGAAAGTCAGAGGTACCAACTAAGGAGACAACAAAAGGGCTGAGCATCTGGAGGGGTAGATTTGCTATAGCACTTCCAACAGGTTTGAAATTGAATATATGGAAGCAGATCTGATACTTCTGCTTTCACCCAGATGTGCTGGCTTCTTTACTGCATATCATGTGCAAGAATCAAGTCTGAGAGCTGATCACAATACAGCTCTGGATGATGCATTTTCCCAACTTACTTTGCATCACTGAATTTGTACATAGTAAATGGGGATGGTGGATGATCTAAACCTTTCTGCAAAGTACTTTGCAGGTTCCTTGAGCCAAATTAAGCTTAGCTGGAACTTAATGCATGCCATAGTCTGAATCATTAGATTTGCAGGATATCTGTGTCTTTCAAGATGCATTTCCCACTTCTATTGTGATTTAACCATACCCCCACATCTGTTGGATCCCTGTTTACTTTCTGACATGAGTGCTGTTCCATGACAAGAGGCAGTAGCAAGGCAGAGATTCTGCTTTCTGTCTTCCAGCCTTAACAAACAATCACTGCTGTCCAAAGCCAGACAAAGGAGAGAAGATTTTGGGACCAAAAGAAGACTTCAGTGGATGATCAAATCTATATATATATCTTTTTCCCACTGTAGTTTTGTGGGTCATGTTAAATGTAGGTGCCAAGAGACACTTTTCTTTGTTAAACTCTTAGGTCCACCACATTCATCCTCCTTACTGCTCCAGGCTGAGGGTGCTGTGCTGATTGCTGGGCTGCCAACCAACATCAGCACACAAACTGGCTGCAGATGTGCTGCAGATCACCAGGGAAAACGAGCTCAGAGCCCCTCAAAGGGAACCAGGCACTGGGTCGGTGCTCACCAGCATCACTGCCCGCACTGGTGGGCACTCTGCAGTTTCTCAGTGCAATCAACGCCTGATCCCACCGCCCAATGCTCCCTCTGCACCCCTTCCATCCCACAGGCACTGCCCCACCAACGTGAGAGCATTTGGGAGCCGGGTTGTCTGTGTTGCCCTCTACCGGGCTTCAGCAGGACGGATGGCTCCTCTGCCACCACAGGATCTGGAGGGTTAAAAGTCTGCTGCAAGTTTTGTGGCTTCTTTCCAAAAGGTTTCGGTTAACACCAAAGGTCTCCTGATAGCTCAGTCGCTTTAATAGATTTTTCCCATTGACTTCTCACTTTATAGACTATCATTTCCTTTTCTGCAGGGGAGCTATTTTCTGGGTCACTGATCCAACTAGCTTAAAAGGGATTTCATTGATTAGGTTTTATTGGTGGTTACTTCAGCTGTAATGGGACTAGTTGCTGGTACCTGCTAACAGCTGCGTGTCTGCTGTGCTACCCCAGCTCTGTGCAGCCTCCACTGAAGTCTATGCTACCCTCCTGCAATAATTGAGTGCTTGCTAATGACCAGCACCTCCTTTACCTCCTTACTAGCTCAGTTGCTTTTGTCCTTTCCCATTTCAGCTGCTGACAGTCTCCCATTTGCCACACGTGGCACTGTGCTCCAGCAGCTCCAATCATTCCCCAGCCAATGAAACCAGCATCACCACCAGAGCTGCTAAAGCACCTTCTGTGCTTGTCTCGTTTGGGGGGATTCAGTTCTAAAGCATTTCTGCTTCCTGCATTGCTAGAAGAGGAGGAGCTGGGTGAGACCTTGCAGCACCTGGCCTTGGGAGCTGGAAAAGAGGACAAGGAAATCCTCTATTTTATTTCCCATAGGATACAAGGAGAAGGAATGGAGGCATGAAGACTGTCTTGCTGCTCACTTTCCCCTTCCTCTGCAATCCACCTCCATAGATCCTGAGCACAAGTTTCTCTATTTGCTGTCACAACCGCTCTGCTACATTATAGCAAGACGACAATCAATTAGCTGCCCACTCCATCACAATAAAGAAGCCACCCAACCTTATATAACTCTTTTTAATTGTTTTCTTACATTATAACATTTTTTGCTAAACTTATTCTGCCATAAGTTATATCATTTAATTTCTCAAAGTGCTAATAATTTAATTGCTTCCTTCCTGCAGACAAAGTGCCTCAGCTGTCTTCTCTCACTCTGAACATTATAAAAAGTAGCTGGCATGAATACTTAACAGGGACATTTTGTTCAGAAGACCTTATAGGAAAGTGTTGTCTCCAGATTCTGTGTTGTGTGTAAAACCACCCCAGGAATGAAAGAAACCTGCCCAGACACTTCCATGCACACTGAGACTGCATACATTATAGAAGTCACCTAAATAAGTGAGGTATAGCAGTGCACATAAGCAAAGCTCTATGGGTTAGTGGAAACCTGCTGAATTGCTCCCATAGAACGCCATGAGATTGAGACGTGACATTCAGATGAGTGAATAACTCATGCACCCATCCCTGCAGGTTGCAGAAAAACCAAACAAAGTCATCCCTGCAACTGAAACATTCGTGCTTGAGAAAGAGCTTCCCAGCAGCACTTTGAACCTTGGTCAGTCACCTGTGTCTGCCAATCACCTCCACCCTTTTTCTAGGAACAGGGACCTGTTATGCCAGCTTTGCTTTTGGACTTCCTTCAGCACGGCCTTTATTCTGTCTCAGACTGAGTTATGATGGGGATGCTGCCAAACATCCCTCTTGGAAATCAGGTGATATCGTTCCTTGGATTCATTCTAGTTTGTTTTTATGTCGCAGTTTGCAAAACAAAAGGACGCAGACTCCCATGACCAGAAGAGCAAAGGTAAAAGGCTGCAGGAACAACAGCAATCCACAGTGCTGGGATGTTCATGAGGCTGATTTAGGATGACACAGAAACACTTGAAAGTGTTTCCTGGGTCAGGATTTGTGTTCTGTCAGATATTGCATCAACTTCATGCTAATATCAACAGCTAAAGAGTGGACTCAGCACCGTATTCACAACCTCCCCACCCAGAGAACAAAGGGGCACTGGAGAATGGCTGAACTCATTCCTGATGGTACAAAACCTGAGCTCTTCACCCAGCTGTTACTTTTTATTAAGCCCCAGGTCTGCTTATGCTCTGTTCTAAATGTGTCTCTGCACCTATGGACTTGACAGCAGTCAAGAAAGCTGGAAAGGTTATTTTTGTGTTACAGAGATTGGGAAGTGAGAAGACAACCACGCAGAGACATAAGGCCTCTGCCAGTTCTGTCATTGCCCACTGAATGGGAAATTAGAACATCGTAAAGCAAACAAATATAACAGTGGAAAATCCCATCCGGTTCAGAGCACAGCCATATGCTGAAATCAGATCTGAAATAACAAAGGTTCCATTATATGCTAACCAGGAAATGCAGCATTAATAACCAAGAGTCAAAGGGCTATTTTGCAGTGACCTGTACAGCAGAAAGTGCAAAGCAAAGCAGGGGTATCTGGTGTCTGATAGACTTTGCAGGACACTTAAAGTATGAATTGCTTAACAACAGTCTAACAGGGGGACGTATTCTCTTGCAGCTTTCCAGTAGTGTTAGACTGAAGTTTACTGCTTTACTGCAAGCAGAATCTAATTCACCAAAACCAGAAAGTCAGGAGATTAACTCCTATGCTTTGGTGCCCTTCTCAAACCAGGGGAAGTTCTATTTCTAGGGCTGCATTTAACCACATATTTGCAGTATCTGGGGATGCGGTATAAGTTAGAATGTTCTTGTTTTGCTCCCATCTACAGGTTAAAACTGCACTTGGGGCTGTTTACCTGACAGAGTGGGTTCCTGGCAATGCAGGAGCTGCCTTGTTTGTTTGTTTTTTCCCAACAGAAAGATGAAAATACATTTAAACTAAATACTTTCCCATCACAAGCATGTCGTGCTGATTGCATTGGCTGTAGAGAAAGCATGACAAAGATGTATGGTTTCTAAACAGTAGTAAGAGTCATTTGTGCTCTCATCCCTTCCTGTGCAGCAAGAGTAAAACTGGTTTTGGTTGCTAGGGCTTTAATTATTCCAACTCCAGATGCATGAAGGAGATTTTTTTTTCCCCACATCTTGTTGGAACTTGAAGAACTTCCCCGGAATGGGGCTGAAAAGAACCTTAAGACTGTTAGAAAATGACTGCAGTGTGGGGGTGAGAACTGGCAGGCCCTGTCGTGTGCCGCGCTGGGTAGGAGGCTGAAAGCGCAGGCTGAGCGTGCTCGGTCGGCGCTATTCGAGCTCCTGTGCAGCCTCTCATGAATGAACTTCCAGAGTTTTTTTATGAATGGGCTCTCCGTCCTTGAATGAACACCAGAGCGCCGCGCTCTGATTGGCCCCGACGGATAAAGCCACGCCCACTTTCCCTCTCAGCGAGCTGCGATTGGTGGACGCGCCCCAGCCCAGGGCTTCATTCACGAAGTCAATGAAACAAAGGAGCAGGGAGCCGAGCTCGTGAATACAGCGATGCGCCAATGGGAGGCCGCCCCCGGGCGCTCAACGGCCTGAGCTGCCGTGCGGGCGGGGCTGAGCGGGGCTCCGCATGGGCCGAGAGCCGCCACCGGGTGAGGCGTGGGGCTGGAGGGTCGGGGTTCGCCTCTGGGACCGGGGGAGGCTCGTTCTTTGGGTCGAGGAGTTCTGTCCCATTCGCTTACTGAAGTTCTAGGAGCGGTTTCGGAGCTCCCCTGGGGTCCCGGTTCTTCCAACCCTCTATTTCTCTATATCCGGGGGGGTGCCCCACTTGTAGCCCCCGCCTTCGGCAGGTGCTGCCGGCCCGCTGGTAGCCTTTCCCTGTACCTTCCCCAGGTGCGCTCCGAGAGCCGGCAGCTCCGCGGCCGCGGAGGTAGCGCCCGGGCGGCAGGATGAAGGGGTACGTGGACCAGCAGGTGCCGTTCACTTTCCCCCAGGTGAGTGGTGGCTCTATCGGGTGTGGGAGGGGGCTCATGGCCGGGACAGCCCTCGCTCTGAGCTCCGCGCTGAGCTGATCCTGCTCCTCCCGCAGCCGCCGCCGGGTCATGCGGGCTCCGGATGCCGAACTCCGGGCGCTGGGAAGAGCCCCATGGAGCCGGGCTTGCTGCCGGCGCAGGATTCGGAAGGTAAGAGTTGGGGGGGGGTTGGAGGGGGAGGCTGGGGAAGGCTCTGGGCAGGGACCAGGTCCTCCCCTTGTGCCTCCGCCCCCACCTCCCCGTCCCGCCCGGCATCTCCCTGCTGGAGCATCCCGCTGTCCCTCCCCAGCGCTCCGCTGAAGAAACCTCTCGCTTTTCGTGCAGACCTCTTCCAGGACTTGAGCCAGTTCCAGGAGACTTGGCTGACAGAAGGTAGGCTCCTTCCCCTCTCTCTGTTTTGGTTTCTTGGTCTTTCGCTTCTTTGTCTTTTTGGTGTTTGTACTGTTCCTTTGCTTTGTTTGCCCAGCTCCAAACACTGAGGATTTTTTTCAGGCTTGCCAACCTCTGCGCTGTGTAAATGAAGAAGCATGAATCACACCATTGTGCTGGGTATTTGCTTATGAATGGAACTTGGCCGCCAGCCCGTTTTCCTGGTTACAATTTTTGTTTCAGCCTCTACTTGTAACCGGTTCGATTTTATGCTAATTTGTCGCTGATCTTTGTTAGTTACTAAAACATTTATATTTTCTTCAACAAACAACGAACTGTTGTTTTAATGCGGGAGACGAGGTGCTTTTCCTAACGCTTTTTTCTTTTGGAAGATAATTCTCTGCCAAGTACCGTCCTGGAGTTCATCTTACTACGTTACTATCTAAACTGTTTTGCCTCTTCAAGGAAGAAAAAACCTCAAGTGCTGGGGAGTGCCGTTAGTCTGAGCGATGTAGGGAACTCGTTCTAATTTCAGTGCTCAAAGTGATCTATTTTTGTAGAGGAAATGAAAAGGTTTCCTGAAGCACAGATTCCTGATAAACAGGAGAGCGCTTACTGCGACATCGGTTCTTAACAGTTACATAGTTGTTAAGTAAAGAAATACGTTAACGTTTCAATTTTAGGTAGGTAGGACTCAGTGAGGGTTTAAGGGTACAATAGGAATTAACTGAGGCTGTCCTGGGGTTGAAACGCTGCTAATTTGGAGCAGGAATGTAGCTCTTAATCACAGATCGTCTGTTGGATCAGATGAAGTCACCCGCTCGCTTGGGACTGATTTCTCCATTGAAATCGTGTTGATGTCAGTCAGATTCTGGCAGCCCTTTCAATTTTGAGTTTTCTGATGCCTGATAACGTTTTCAAACATTAATCCAAAGAATTTGAGTCCATTTGTGTGAATTCATTCCCACTCTGCTACCTGTAGATGTTCCATAGTCGGTGCCTCAGGTGGAGCAGAGGCTGCATCGAGATCTCATAGAAGCGGATGGAATAAGGGAACCGTTGTTGTTAATGTGTTTCATTGCTCATAATGCAAACCTTAGAGGAAAAGCAGCAGTGCAGTGTTATGATTCCTAGTGAGTTCCTTCTGCTTGGAGGAAGAACTCTTGAATAGCCCTGAGGATGGAAGGAACTTTGGGTTATGCAAACAGCTCCGCTCTCTGCATCCTATCAGACGTAATCCCTCCCTTCTCTCTCTTTATAAGTATGAATACTCCTTAGCTTTAAAATGCCTTTTGCTCCAATAACTTTGGGAACTTTGCTGCTTTCTATGAATTATTCCTCACGATGCTCTCAGAAATGATGTGCTGTCCTCTCAGTCTTGCTGGGGATGGGGCTCTGGGTTTCCTATTACCTGATTTTTATGCTGCAGTCACAAAAAGCACAGTGCCTGCAGCTTGGTGCCTCGTAAAACCTAATGACTTTTATCTTTGATGGACATGCAGAGTATTCTTGAAATTACTAATGAATCTTCGGAGCTGAGAAGACAAGATTTTAACGGGGACGAAATGAAATGAGAGGGGAGAGCCCAGAAATAACAGCCATTAAAGCATGGGAGGCTTCAGAGGTGGCTTTGTGCAGTGGGTTATTTCTGAGAGGTTACAGTAGAAGCGGAGAACAAAAGTCTGTTGGAGGTTGTTTTGTTGCTGCCTGTTAGCAAGCAGATCTTCCATCCCCTTTATCCTTGCTATCAGATGAAACCTCCAGGCTGAATGCAAAAGAAATGCTTGCGAGAAAATGCCCTGTGATAGAAAAACCACCGAGGAAGGTTTTATCCAGCTCATCCACATCCAGAATCTGTCAGAATGTGCTGATGTGATGCTGGCAGATGGTGACAGTGCAGAAGTGATCTTGGAATGAAGCTGTCAGCAAAGCGAAGCGCACTGGGCTGAGAAACCCAACCTCGGCTCAGACGGCGCGATCGTATTATTTCTTCAAAGTCACTTTCTGAAGGTGGTTTGTACAATGAATTGGGCAGGTTTGTTTCTGTTCCCCTCCCTTTGTTACTTATGGTTCCCTTTAGCCGCCACGTTGGTTATTTTAAGGAGCAGTGATTGCAGTGAGAAGAGCTCAGCTAGTTCCACTCTAATCCGCTGCCCATTGTTAGCATGGGATTATTCCCTGAGGTTTATTTTTGGCATGTCTTGTCTATCTTGGCTTCACATGACCGAGATTAGTGGGCTTCCATTCCTCATCTCCCTTTCCTCTGACTGCATTGCTTTAGAGCTAAGTGCAGGTTTCTATTCACGCCGCAATATCCAGAGTAAGGTCTGCAGTGAACCAGCAGTATATTTTGTGAGTGGCTTTGTGACTTAAGCTACGAGCTTTCCCTTCCCTGCAGTTAAAGGGGCATAAAAGTATATAGCTGGAAGCTATAAAATATTATTGCAACAGGCGTGTGCTGTGGTGAAGGTTCTTCCCCCAGATGATTCCTCCCAGATCTCAGCTGCTGTGCAATGAGGGCTGTGGGGATGTGGGCTCCAGGGAAGCAGAGCACACCCATCACCAAGGATGGGGCTCAATAATGTTTGTGTTTGGAACATTGAAAGGAGTTATTCCCTGTGTGGATGTGCAAGGGTAAAGTTAGGAATGCTGCTCTTGGCAAATGGGAGATGCAGGAAGTGAAGGAAGACGTGTGGCTGACAGCTGTGAAATCACAAGAGCTGGTAACTACAACAAACAAAGCAGCACCAGTCAGATATCCCAGCATTCTGGTGTCAAAACAGCGTTCAGTAGCACTCTGGACTATGAAAGCATTTGATTTTTGGTTTTGGATGTTAATCTGTCAAAAACACATTTGAGCACCTTGCAATCAAACTCCTTCCCCTATTGTGCTGCTACGAGGCTCTTCATTTTGGTTGAGGGAGGCATTAAGTCAGGACTCTGCGCTGTTAGTGAGATGCTGAAGTTGTTCAGCAGTGTCTTCTTTCAGGTATTGTTATTTTCCCCCCTTAAATGTTGTCTTCCTGCCCATCTACGAGTGGACTCCTATCCTGCTAGCAGCTATTCCCTGCTGCTGGAGCTGCCGAAAGGATCTTTCCTATACAAAAATATAGGTGTTTCCTGCTCTCCTTGCTACTTCGGCACAGCCTTTCCAAATCCAGCGGCTGGTCAGAGCATTTCCTTCGCTAAACGCTTTAGAAAAGACCCCACAAATGATGTGGGTTGGGAAAAGTGAACCTGGAGCAAAGAAACTTGCTGTCACCCTTTTTGCTCCCAGGGAAGGGGCAGGATGCTGAGGCATAGCTCTGTGGGCAGCCCTTCCAAAGGGAAGCAGCTCATCATTACCATAGTGCCTCCCCACAGAAGGCTCAAGTCTTTCCAGCGTAGAATCATTTCTACCTTACTGTTAATTACACCATACGAAGTGCCACATCTAATTCTTCTCTCTCTTTCTTCCCCCTCCCCCTTGGCAGCTCAGGTTCCAGACAGCGATGAGCAATTCGTGCCTGACTTCCATTCAGAAAACCGTAAGTGACGCGGGGCGGCTGTGCTGCTCAGGGGAGAAGGGCTGGATATGTTTACAGGATCCATTTACCCCCAAAGGACTCTGCAGATGTGACACAGATATGGAGGCTGAAGTGCTCTGCTCAGTCCTGCTTTGCTGTGACAACGACACCCCAGCGTTCCCATTCATGCAATGCAGGGATGTCTGTGTGCACGGAGCAACAATCCCTTATGCTGAGCTGATCCAGTGGGTGTGTTTGAGGTGGTGCATGTGTGTGAATGAACAGGCATCCTGCAGAGCTTATAGAGTGTGTTAATATGATAATCAAAGATAGAATTCGTGCTGCCTTTCATCCCAGATTGGAATGAGTTGGGCTGCATGTGAAATTCTGGCTGTTGTATGTCCCATAGGGGAATGCTTTGGGGGCTCTGCTCACCCACCTGAGTTCACGCTGCTGGGATTACATCCTGCTGCCCTTAGGAACTGAAAACACGTGCTGAAAAGAGCTTTGTTTGCACCAGGGTGTGCAAAGCGCAGCGTTTGCATCCATCCTGCAGAGCAGTGAGCACTGTGAAGGTCCCACATGGGGCTGGGAGCTTCTGCTCATGGCTGTGCAGCAATTCTATCTCCTCTCCTGCCCAAATGCCAATGGCGCAGCAGTCACTCCATCCTCTGGGCAGCTCACTGTGAGCAGGCAAGCTTATTTACAGCCACTGCAGTTGGGCTGTGCTGTTATATCCCATCTCTATTCCTCTCTGCTTGGGGGGGCAGTTTTCCCCATGAAAACCAAAACAAAACGCTCCTCTCCTCTCCAAAACAAAAAGTGCTTCTCTCCTCCCTCCTTCCCAACTTGGCTCTGGGCGCTCTCTCTGAGTCATGCAGCTTGTTTCTTCCTCTCTTTGACCTAGAACTGAGAGGAGGGTTGGTCCCATGTTTCGCTCTGAATGAATGAGCCAGTTGTAATGCGATCGCCTGTTCCAGCTAGCAGGGGCCAGAAGGAGTGGGCTGCTCCCAGCACATTTTACTGCTTGAGGTTTCAATGGAGCTCAGTGTACTGGGCAGAGCATTTCTATTTGTGTTTTGTTTTTTGCTCTTGGTTTTTTTTTTTCCCCCTACAGGCTCAGCCAAAACATCAGTGTTTTTTAGATAGGTTCTGTCTGTCCTTTTACTCCGTGCATTGGGAAGAGTTCAGGGTTGCCCATGAGATCTCCTCATCCCCAGGGAGGAGCAGGAGCCAAAAGCAGTTTGAGGCAGCCCCTTCCCCATCCCTCTTGTTATAGCAGCTTGCTGGGACACTTAGGAATTGCTAGGCTGGCAGTGAGGCACATCTTGGTGCTCCTATGGCACAGGTTAGTGAAGAAACAAACCCAGCAGAATGAGTTATTTGCAGCCTAGGATGCGACCTTCCACCCTTCAAGCTACAATCGCAGCTCTGGGCATCCCACTCCTCACAAGCAGGGTTGTCTCAGCACAGAGAGCTGGGAGGAAACTGGCAAAGGGACCACAGTGAGCCTTGGGAAGGGCTCAGCCCTCATGTGGGACACTGACCTCTCCTTTGCTTGTACAAACAGAGCTGGGTACTTCTTTGTGGTTACTCTTTCTTCCTCCCTAAGTGCCGTAGCCTCCTACCAGCAGCAGCAGTGCCCATAGGCAGAAGATGCTCACCACATCCATAAGCCAGGGTGAGAATTCCAGAGGAATTGGTGAAGGAAGTTGTGTTCCCTGCTGGATTTAATTAAGCATGAAAAGTAACGCTACCCACATCCTGACGCTGTGAGCTGCAACCCACGTTTGTTATTCATGAAACCTTAACCAGCCCTCCTATTATAGGCTAAGAGGGAGGCTGTAGAGAGGACCTGCAAGCTGCTCTTCCAGCTTGGAGGTGGGTTTGGTGACAACAGGGACCTGATGTCAGCTTCTGCTGTGTGCCCTGTGTGAGCAGGGATGCAGCTCTTCTAGAACAGAACCTCCAGTTCCGAGTTGGTTGTGCTTCTTGTGTGAGAGATAGGCAGTCGCCAGACTGTAATAGGATGCAATGTACGTAATAGGATGCAATCTTATTTTCCCAGGGAAAGCCCTCAGCTTGTTGTCTACAGAAGCCTTGCAATTATTTTCACGCAGGACAAACCATACAATCAGGAAATCCTGATTTGTGGCACTGTGTTATTGCATTGTAACTTAATGCACTGTTGCATGATAATGTTACCCATAAGTTGTGTTTAACGAGTATGCCAACAGAAGAGACTTCTGCCTAGTGATGCAAACCAAAGCTTTGCTTTCATCTGTTGGAAAATAGGATTCCTGCATGCAACCCCTCAGCAGTTTCTCCATAAATGAGAGAAGTTTCAGCTCGATTTCTTTTCCCACCTCTCCCTTTCAGTAGCTTTTCACAGTCCTCCTGCAAAGATTAAAAAGGAGCCACAGAGTCCCTCCTCGGATCCCACGCTGTCCTGCAACCACAAGCAGCCATTCCAGTACCGCAATGGAGAGCAGTGCCTTTATGCCAGGTAACGCAGAGGCTGTTGGGGATATTGGGTGCTGCTGTGCTATCTGAGCTCTTATTGCCATGACCTTACCTGAGGGAGGGCAGTGTGGTGTGGACCTGCAGTATGGATCACACAAGGGTCACTATTTCCAATGCATGGCACAGCTCAGAGCCACGGGGAGATCAGGGCCAGCATCTTTTTTCCTCCCTAGTGATGATGAGAGCAATACTGAGTGCATTATAACCATAGGGTTGTAATGCTCCTATATCTGTTTGACTCCCACAGTGCCTATGATCAACCCAGACCAGTTGGGATCAAGTCCCCTGACCCAGGAACCCCAATCCAGTCACCGCTCCAGCAGTTTCCCAGACAGGACAGGAACTTCCTGACCCCTTCAGGGCCATCACATCCCACATCCAGCTGTGGATACCTCATTGAAAACAGGTGAGATGCAGATGGGAGGCAGTGGCCAGCAGTTGGGTCTGTCTGTTTGGGTTTGTAAGGATTCTTTACCCAGAGGGCAGTGAGGTTGTGGCACTGCTGCCCAGAACTTGGGGTGCCCATCCCTGGAGGTGCCCATGGCCATGGATGGGCCCTGAGCTGCCTGAGCTGCTGGAGGGCACCCAGCCCATGGGAGTGGAACCAAGATATTTCTATGATCCCTTGCAATACAGCTGTTCTATGATCCAGACCCAAGTGCTCAGCTTCCAGCAATCCCCCATAACCTAAAGCACCTCGCATCTGCAGCTGCTGCCTGGGGTTTGAAGGGAAGTCTGACGTGAGGCTCATCAGTTGTTGCAAATGATGGGCTGTGTTGTTGTCATTGCAAATAACCCACTGTAGGGTCAGCTCCCTTCCCAACTCTGCATGCATCTCCTCCAGCCCCCACAACAAGCAACACGAGGCCATTTGTCCCCTCGAGCAGCCCTACACCAGCTCAGAAGGCGAGGAAAGCATCCCATGCCCTCTCCTCTCTTACAGCTCTGCCTACCAGCCACCTGTGGAGATGTGCCACTCCTTCCCCTCTTCCCAGGGCATGGCCAGGGATGCCCCCATCGCCTACCAGCGCCCCATATCTGAGCAATGCCTCCAGTTCCCCCCACAGGGCTTCAAGCAGGAGTTCCACGACCCACTGTATGAGCAGGCGAGCAGCAGCTGCCAGTACCCAGCAGCCGTGGTCATCAAACAGGAGCAGGTGGACTACATGTATGACTCAGGTGGGCAAAGGGAGCTCCTTCTGACCATGGCATTGGCAGGGGTGAGCCAAGTCTGTGGGTGACATCCATCACTGGTGGGTCCTGGCCTTTCTAATTGTGTTTTTGCATCTTCAGGAGCTGGGAATGTGGTTGTGTAGTGGGAAATGCAAGCACTTCTGGCTTTTGGGGGCCTCTGAGAGGAGGTCAGGGCATTCACTTTATGTAAGATGCTAAAGGAAGGCATTTCTGATAGGTTAGAAACTAGATATAGGAGCTTAAAGGTGAAGATAACCCCACTCAGACTAGATTTAAGGCATGCTCCTTGTTGTTTTGCAAGAGAATAAGCAACCTATAGAGAAAGCTTTGCAATTCATTGATTAACCCAGTAGAGCTTGGCTTATTCTTAAGGCTATTTTGGCAGCCCAGGAGGTCAAACCTTCTTCCTTGCTTCATGCTGAAGTTGAGTGTTTTTGGACAACAGCTGATTTTGACAGGATGAAAAGCCAGTTCTGACTTTAAATTGTTCTCCTTGCCCATTCTTTGCTGGTGAAGCTGCTCCAGAAGCAGCAGGGTTGTGTTCATTGTTACATCCCAAACTCTCTGGTGAGGTCTGAACTGGATTTCTATTCCCCCACCGCAGCCTTTCCAGAGCAACGTGGGGTCACACTCATCAACAAAGTGAACCTATAAAGCATGAGAAAGGAGCCCTGTGTTTGTAGGAAATGGAAAACCTGGGAATGGTTGTGCAATGCCACACCTTGTCTCAGCCAGGCTGGATCACTGCATTAATAAACACCACTGATTTCATTTGCATTAATGGAACCAAAACCGGCTTCTCTTGGCTGCGGCCTCTAAAAACTATTTGGGTCCCTGCCCAGCCTGGTGCATTTGGGAGGTCTGGACAAGAATCTCGCATTCTTAGATGTATTTTTATCTGGTCAGGTAATGCTGATCATTCTGGTTGGATTCCAAGGGTGAGTCCCTAAAGGCAAGAGGTTGGTTCTGCCAAGGGCAGAGAAACTGGAGTTGGGGCTTGTCCCTCTGCTTCATTTTCTGCTATAGAATTGGTCTAACATCTCCTGTAGTATCTCTTGTACCCTGAGCAGCATCTCAGTGCTGCTCAGGGTAGCTGGGCTGTAAGGTGGGGTCTGTCTGTCACCTGCCCTTTGTAATCACCCCAAGTGGCTGCTGCTAAGAGCTGTGCTTGTGCTGCCTTATCTGCTTCTGACTCCTTTGTGCCTTCCTTCCCCTTCCAGGCTGCAGCTACGACAAGCAGATGAGGCCCTTTGCTGATGATGTCTGTGTTGTTCCAGAAAAATTTGAAGGTTAGAGAAAGAAGAACTTCTTTAAGCGGGGTTATCCGGCATCTCTGCTAGCAGCTTGGCCACTGCCTGCATTGCTCATAGTGCATTTGCTGTGATTCATGAGCAGTTCTTTGGCACCCCGTTTCCTGAGCATCTTTAGCAGCACCGTCGTAACGATTGTGTCTTAATTGGGAAGTGCATCAGAGCTTCTAGAAGAGCTGCTGGTGAATTTGGTTTACGTGAACTGAAATATTCTGGGTAAACCTGTGAGATGTGCTCTCTTTGCAGCTGTGTTTTACCCTCAGAAGCTCTTTCTTTGTCCTTCTCAGCAGGTGATATCAAGCAGGAGGTTGGAGGGTACCGAGAGGGTCCCCCCTATCAGCGGAGGGGATCTCTCCAGCTCTGGCAGTTTCTTGTGGCTCTATTAGATGACCCCACCAACTCCCACTTCATTGCCTGGACTGGAAGAGGGATGGAGTTCAAGCTGATTGAGCCAGAAGAGGTGAAGCTCTCTTGTTTCTCTGCAGGCTCAGGGGGAGCAGCTACTGACCTCTGATACCCCCCCCCCAAATCCAACCTCAGCCCACCCCCACCTTGCCAACCACATCTCTCAGTGCCACCTTTTCACTGTTCTTAATGTCCTGCAGGCAGTTGGGACTGCTGCGCCATGGTCCTCCTTTTCCAAAGATGATCAGCTGGATGATGTTGTTTGTGTTCACGGCCACTCATGCACTCTATGGCTTTATCCTGCAGGTAGCCAGGCTGTGGGGCATCCAGAAGAACCGGCCAGCCATGAACTATGACAAGCTGAGCCGCTCTCTTCGCTACTATTACGAGAAAGGCATCATGCAGAAGGTGAGTTTGCAAAGAAGCATAGAATCATAGAACGGCCTGAGTTGAAAAGGGACACAATGATCGTCCAGTTCCAACCCCCTGCTGTGTGCAGGATATCCAACCAGCAGCCCAGGCTGCCCAGAGCCACATCCAGCCTGGCCTTGAATGCCTGCAGGGATGGGGCATCCACAGCCTCCTTGGGCAACCTGTTTTAGTGCATCACCACCTTCTGGGTGGAAAAACTTCCTCCTCAGATCCAACCTAAACCTCCCATGTCTCAGTTTAAAACCATTCCTCCAGTCCTATTGCTGTCCACCATTATAAACAGAGCAGCAGCAGGTAAATGAGGATGGTGCAAAGGAGCTGAAGCCAGGAATGACGTAAAGAAATTACAGCTCCTCTTTGTATTCTTTTCCTTCGTATCAGTAGTAAAAAGAGCTGGAATTTAGGCAGCTCCAAAGGTGAAAGAGAGAGATTCACCTTCATGTGGCTTGTCCCTGTATGGTGGGATGTTCTCTCCCAGATCCAGGACATTGGAGGGGATAACTGTGAGTGTGACACCATGCTGGGCAATGAGGTGGTTGGCAGCATCCTCTGCTCTCTCTCTCTCCCTATAGGTGGCAGGGGAACGCTATGTCTACAAGTTTGTGTGTGAGCCTGAGGCTCTGTTCTCTCTGGCCTTCCCTGACAACCAGCGGCCGGCCCTGAAGGCAGAGCTGGAGCGACAGATCAGTGAGGAGGACACAGTGCCTCTGTCCCACCTGGATGAAGGCACTGCTTACCTGCCTGACCTTGGGAGCCTCCCCCCTCAGCTCTACAGCAAAGGCTACACCTACTAGCACTGCTGGAGCTGTGTGCCACCCTGCTCGTGTATATAAGATGTCCGGTTAGTATCAGAGCTGTGTAGGTGTTTTCCCAGACCAGCCTGGGGCTGCACGGAACTATGATACCTGCTGTGGGATGGAGAAGGGATCAGGTCGATGTGTGGATGGAAAACCAGCAGGGGGTTAATGGGGCTGCTGGGTGCTGGTGGTGCTAATCCCATATCTGGCAGGATGGGACAACTCATCACCTGAGCAGGGCAGCTGTGGCTTCCCAGTATCACGGGTAGTCACTGCCTCCAGCAAGAGCCCACCTACAACATCCCTCCCCTTGGCAGATGTGATGCCATCCTGCTCACAGCTGGGGATGCTACAGCTGCTGCTGGCTGTGCTCCTCCAGTGTTCACCCCCTGGGTATGTTGCCCTTAGATAAGGGCAGCCCAGACCTGTACAGATTCACCTCCTCGGGGCCAACCTTCCCTTCTTCCCCATGGACAGGTGCTGTGCTTCCTAATTAGCTGCTCCAGCCCAGTGCCTACGGGGGGGAGGAGCAGCATAGTGAATCTGTACTAAAACAGCCTCTTTCCTCCTTGACTGAAAGCCTCATTCCCTCTGTGCTTCAGCCCTGCAGGACTGATAGCAGCCCCTCCTGGGGGTCTCAGGAGCAGCTCCCTCTGCTGCTACCTTCCCATTCTCAGCCCTGGGTTCCCAGCCCTGCTGCCTCATCCCACTCTACCGAGTGCCTCCACTGTCCCAAAGTGATGGCAAAGGGGGACCCTGCTGTTGGTATAATCTGCCTTTACTATTTATGAGTGTAAAAAAAAAATACTATAATTAATAAATTGGTCTATGTCTTTGGCTGCTGTCCCTTCCTTTTATCCCCTGACTGCTCTTCTATCAGCTTGCTTTGACTCAATGCCTCAAAGCTGCAGGCTACCTCAAGCAGTTTGTTTTCTGGAGTTCTTTGGGCTACACTTGAGCCCATTCGAGCTTCCTTCCAGAAAGGAGGAGGGAGCTGATTCTCAGTTGGATGACATTGCAGCCCCATCTTTCACTCGGAGTTGTCAGTGTGCAGATCAATGCTGCACGGAGCAGTTCTGGGAATCAGCAAGATCAGGTTCTCATAACTGAGAGGGGAAGGGGGGGGCGGGTGACCTCTAAAGGGCAGAGATTTACAATACCCACATCAGAATGGGAGCTGATGAATGCACTCTGCAGCCCCAGTTCAGCCAGACCAAGGCTGTTGGGGTGCCAAGTGCCATCACTCCTTGTGCTGCTCCTGGAGATGCCATCAACATCCCACCCTGCATGGGAGGCTGCAGCACTCAAACACCAAAACTCCCACAGTGCTGCCTTTCTCCAACCTGTACCTTGTGGCACATCCATGGGTGCAAGGGCTTGTGCCAGTACAGCCAATGCAGTGCTCCTCCACAGCACTGTCCCTTTCCCCCAGCCCAGCTCTGTTCCATACTCAGCGGGTAGGATAAGGAGGAAGGACAACTCATGCCATTGCTCTTCATGGAAAAGCCCCCCCCCAAAGGCAATTTCTGCTCTTGACAACACTCTGCCACCTGCATGCACGTACACCTGATATTCTCACACCTTTTACTATTGTTTTCTCACCCTATTTAAGGTTTATCCTCCTGGCTTATTCCTCAGGTGCTTTGGGACCAGCAGGAAATAAACCCTCAGCACTCATTGCTTTCCAGTCTTACCTTTTCCTAGCACGCCTGTTCAGCGTGTTGCTCCTGTTGCCATGGCCTTGCTATCTCTGCCTCCAGTAACAGCCCAGAGCCCAGCAGGATGCATCGTAAATCTCACACAGAACACAATGCAAAGTTCCTTTCTGGTCATAGTAAATAATTAACGTGCAACATTACAGCATGTTCCCAGATGTACCTTTAAGCGTGTGCTGTCTGGGACAAAGGAATGAGCCCTAACAGGTTGCCAAGTGGAGCTGAACTCTCTTGAGACCACGTCTATAGGATTTTCTGAGTGGAGGTTGGTGCAGGAAACATTCTACCACTGGATTTGCCATAAGGCTGAATGGCCATCATGGAAAAAAAGGCAACAGAAAACTCAGCTGATTGGGGATTGTTAGCACAATGCAAACACCCTGATCCAGCACAGAGTGCAGCAGGCACTGCCCCACTGCTTTGGTCCTGTCCCAGAAGCAGAATGCTGGGCAGTGCATGCCATGCCATCACACACCGTGGGTGAGCACAACCCCAGGGACACTAATACCAGGACATCCCAATTCCTGCAGTGTTTTATGGAGCTGTAACACTCCTGAAAAGGACGCTGGCAATGACTTTGCTGATCAAGAGATTTGCTCTGCTAAATACATCAGCCCTAATGCCATCTCTGCACATCTCCCCTCCCACCCCCCTCCTTGAATCACAGTAACTGTATCCACCGCACTTGTTGAAGGCCATTGGGCGCAATGAATATCGATCTTCCTGTGCCCTGATGGCTGAGACATCCACACAACAGCAGAAGGGGAGTGCCTGCAGTGTGCTGAATGCAGGGCAGGGGGAGCAGAGCTGCCCACAGCAGCTTCAGGCATTAATAACCACCCTTGTGTCCATCCTGGATTGATGAAGGTGGGAGAGCAAAGCAGCAGCAAGGGTCTCCCCAGCTCTGATCCTTGAGAGGTTTCCCTGGGCTTGGTGTGTAAGAAGGTCAGAGCTCTGTGCTCAGAGCACTGCATGAGGACCCCAGGGCTCCAGCAGACACTTGGAGGGCAGAGCTTCAGCCCAGACCAAGCAGCACAACCCAGCACCTCCAGCACAGAGACACCAACCCAAGGATTTACGCAGGTGACAGAAAATGCACACACAAAACACGTGTGCTAAAAAATGGGTACTCACTGTATTCCCAGCTGGCTTGAAGAGAACAATACATTCATGAATGCAATTGTCACAGAAAGCTCATGGAAACTGAGTTACTACAAACAAAGCCCCTGTTGTGTAAGGAGCACTTTGCTGTCACACTGGCTCTGGTAACGAGCCCATTAATGAGCTTAAGGTAGTTACTATAGCAGATGGAGTACATGTGAGAGCGGCTATAAAAACCACATTTATCTTTTCTTGCATAAAGGGCAAAAGGTTGGACTTCTAGGAAGAAATAAGACATACAAAATAACATGTCAAATCATGTTTATAAGCATAAGCAGGAGGCAAGGGGCAGTCTGCCTGCCAGCCATTCGGGAATGGCACTCATTGCAACCCTCCAGTTCATTCGTGCCCAGTTACTCACTCCTTGTATCCTTTCCCCCTTCACTTGTAGTTAATTCACTGCAAGGTTCGTTCTCTGCCAGCAGGCAGAAGGGAAATGGCTCCGAAGAGGATTCAATAGGACAACTGTATCTGCGCAGCAACACAAGGAAAATAAAAGGCCTCCAAACGTAAAAAAGTTTCTAATTCTATTTACCTCTGTAAAGATGTAACAGCAGAGAAGAGCTCAGGGTATTTACATAACATAATAAAACAGTATATACAAAATCCCTGCCCGCTTTTGTACATAGATACAACATATCTTGTTTTCAGAGTGCAGTGTTCTTCTGGATAGCTGGGTATAGAACAACCAGCCAAGTTCTTTCTACTCATTTCAACAACTTTAGCAAACATCCCAGGTTTGGGGAAAATAAAGATGTTGAGGGGGGTCTCCCATCTATGGCACCAAATAAGTTTCATCTGTTTGCAACAGAAGAAAACAATTTACAGATACCTTCAGCATGACAT
Source organism: Excalfactoria chinensis (assembly GCF_039878825.1). Taxonomy (NCBI): domain Eukaryota; kingdom Metazoa; phylum Chordata; class Aves; order Galliformes; family Phasianidae; genus Excalfactoria; species Excalfactoria chinensis. Next base: position 1,496,684 of record NC_092848.1, on the reverse strand, counting down.
AGTGCACACGGGATAGTCAGATCTGCTCTTACACAGGGAACTGTTACACCACGTTTTACAGACGTTGCAGCTGTAAGAGAATATTCCATTGAAAAAAAAAACCCAACGCTTGTGATGTCACCAAGTGTTGTAAGTGGAAATAAAACACATGACACGTTGTAGAGAAAGTCCAAACATCTGCAAGCAGTTACGCTCACAGACAGAGCTGTGCTACAGAGTGGATGTGGTTAATTACCATTTGATATCCTAGCCTTCAGCACATAGGAGATGGTGAGGAAGGATAAGACTTGCAGTCTGACCTGTGCCATTATCCAAGTATAACAGACATTCTAACCGAGTTTCAAGGGATCTTTCCTGCGTTATTCCAAAGCCACAGATATTAAATGGCTCATTGCAGAAGGGACAAATAGTTAAAGTGAACAGGAAAGAAGCAGAATAAGCAGCTCCCCCAAAACAGCCACTGTCTGAGAATGTAAGTTGAAATAAGTCCCTTAGCAGAGTAAAGAAACAAATCTGGCCATTCCAAACAGTGAGGCTGGTTAGCAGCTATTTCCCAATCGCTGCCTTTTTATTGTTGCTCTGCTCAGATTTCTGAGCTTTAAGGTTTTGTCTCTAAAACGAAAACAAAAGGGAATGACTCAAAAAGTGTTTCAAGGACCGTTTCTGAAGTGATGCAATACACAGAAGACATCGGTCACGCTGCTGTGGAAGTCTGAAGAGCAGCTGACATCAGCAAGCACCACCCCCTTGTGTTTTTGCTCTGAAAACACCTCTTTTCTGTCAACTTCGTAGGTCAAATTGCAAGTGTTCTAAAAGCAGGGACACTCAACAGTCCAAACTCACGTGGCAAAGCAGTCAGTGGGAGGAGGACAAGGAGGTTATCGGCGCCTGAACGCACGTGATATTCTCCAGGCGTTGGGCTCCTCATAGCGGTTGTAGAGAGGTTCAAGCCGCTGCTGCTTCTTCTGTTTGCTCAGTTTGGTTGGATCTGAAACCTTGAAGAATGCTGGTGCAAATTCCACCAGCCAGCGGGGATCGATGGTTGTCACTTCACGCATGTATTCCTTGGTGGTCAGCACCAGTTCGTGATACACCACCCTGTGAAAAGAGACAGCAACGTGAGATGCTGAGATCTCCAAACAAGAGGCACATCGAGGGCTGCACTTTATCTTTGATTCTACCCTCATTCAGCATAATACTCCAAAAGAACCTTCCAAACTTCTTTTTCCTCTCCTATCTCTCAACACAAAACTGCTCTATTCAGTTTGAAACAATTCATTCTCTCACTCAGTGTTCAATCTCGATTCCATGCACCAGGAACACAGAACTACCACTACTTCAGTCCCAGCTTTGGTTCTAAATGAAAGTCTCATGTCTGCAGAGGCACAAACTCTAACAGTAGAAAGAGCCAAAAGCAGACTTGAAACTTCTCTTACTCCACTCACTGCTGAAAGTCAGAAGCCTACATTTCAACCTGTAATCTACAAATAGAGCGCACTACAGTCTTTTAAAGTTATGAAGCCTGAATTGAAAGAGGAAATTACACGATTTCCCTTTCCTTATGTCAATTAGACAACAAAAAAGGAATCATAAAACCATGACACCTTACCATTCCGGCTGCCTGTTGAAGAGAGCACTGGATGGGTGAATATAGACTACTTGCTGATCAATGAGTGTTCGATAGCCCTCCTGGGGATCCTTCTTTGCTGCATTTCGGAAGAAGCCACTGCAAATGGCCTTTTGGACTCGAACTGTTGCCTTGCCACAGGACACCACATCCAGCTTGTGCCTGCCAGGAAAGAGTTAAGGAGACAAAAAAACTGTAGTTCTCCATTTCCAAGTAGAACCATTAACATCAGATGAACAAGTTTTGTTCAGCTACTACAGTACAGGAACATTACAAACTGAGTACCTGTTCCTCTGCAGATGCTCACCTGTCCATAATGCCCAACATCTGCTTGCGGATGTCCTGTGCCCTGCGTAAGGAGCGGGCTTGGATAAAGTTTTCATAGCACCAAGGATTGGAAAACTTATTGTTCTTCCAGGAATTGTACACAGCCAGCAGAGTGAGGTGGTCACCTTCTGTCTGATGGAACTTGGCTTTCTTCTGATCAGCAAGTGCTTGTTTATCCTAACACATAAAGTATGCATCCATCACTTACTTCTTACCAGAGGTACTGAAGCAGTGGTTTCGACTCTGCTGCTCTTCCAACCCCTCCCCACTTCTCCAATCTGCTCATAAGTCATTAATTAGACACTGTATTACATAGTCTGTTAACTCCAATTTCGGTCTAAGTTGCAGCAGGCCATCATAACAAAGAATCAATGGTTTCAAAAGGAGTTTACTACGAAGGAATCCTACCACAGCACAGCCTGCTGCTTGCTGACTTAAAAGCAATCATCAATGGTTTGTTCTGAAGAAACAGATTCCACATATGCAAAAATGACAAAGCCTTACCTTCGGCCTGTAGAACACATTCTGAACAGACAGCATGGAGACTATTGTCAACATTTCCTCGCTGCATCCCAGATGTACAGACATGATCAGCATCTTACACAACATGGGCTCCAAGGGGAATTCTGCCATCTGCAAAAGAATTGTTTCAGAGTACCTGAAAAGCCTCAAAAAATCTTGATTTCCCTCAGTGGAATAGAGAAAAGCTCTTTCTTCTATTTTTGTCATCAAAACTGCATGTATTACCCAGAATAATTAAACTCAACAGTAAATTATTTGTCTATATACACACACTCACAAGGATATCTCAGCACTTACAGGAGATTATTTCCGATATTCATATAAGTAACCTTATGAATAAGCAGAAATAACAGCTGCTCCTTAAAAAGCAGAGAACTGCTCCATGTCACCCTCTAAACACTGGCAAACCAGACAGAACCAAGTGTTTTATTTAGCCTACCCTGCGCCCAAGTCGAGTGAGTAATCCCTCATCGTCCAGAGCTCCCAGGGTGTACAGCTGCTCCATGGCAGTGATGAGAGTTTCCATTGGGGGAGCATCCATAAAGTCGAAGGACAGCAGATCATTGATGCCCATAGCCTGAGCAGAGGGAGTGGAGAAGAGGCAAGTTAGAACAAGGAGGAGAAAGAAGACACCAAACTCCAGCCAGAGATATATAAGCATCAAAACAAAACACTAATTTAACTGACTGAACCTCCACGGAAAGGGCTGAGGCAGAATCTAATTCACTGCAAAGTTTATGATCAGGCCGACTTGCTAAAAGCCAGAGAAATACCCACCTTCAGGGAGAGTACTGTACTGGCTAAATTTGTTCTCTGGATTTCAGGCACGTTGGTCGTTAGCATTTCATCTCGATAAGCACGCTCTGTGTACAGCCTATAGCATTTCCCAGGTCCTGTTCTCCCAGCTCTTCCTGCTCGCTGTTTTGCTTGAGCCTAAAGGTAAACAAGCATGTCAGTGAGGAGGTGTAAAATGGGTGCCATTAAAAAATGTGAGATAAAGTGATTATTCACCGTTTTATTTGCAGTAATAGAAAAAAAGATTTCCATTACATCCCAGGAAAGTTATCTTTTCCTTAGCATAGAGTCTCAAGGAGTTTCCAAAAATGTAGTTTTATCATTACTTTGCTTCCACGTGCTTGGATTCCATACCATTTAAATGCATGTTAACAGCAGGAAATAAGAACACTGAGTACAGAATGCCTACCTGTGAGATTGGTGTAACAACCAGCTGGTCAATGCCGGTCTTGGAGTTGTATACCTTCTGCTTCACAAAGCCAGGATCGACCACATAATATATTCCATCAATAGTAAGTGATGTCTCAGCAATGTTAGTGGCAATAACAACCTAATAACACAAGAGCTTGCTTCAGTAACCAATTTGTATAGGCACATATGCAACAAAACTATTAAAATATACCAGCAGAAAATGAAGTCACACTTAGCTGAAATTACCTTTCTACTCCCTGGTGGGGCTGGGTCAAAGATCCTGGTTTGCATTTCACTGGGTAAGGCTGAATACACTGGAAGGATAATCAGCTCTGGAACATCAGGTCCTAGAGATTTCATCCTTTCATAAAGGATCTCACAGGCTGTGTCAATCTCCTCCTGACCAGTTAGAAACACCAAAATATCGCCTACAAAGGACATAAAATATGCATAGAATCAACTATGCTCAGTACAGCCCCTGTATTACCAGATTTCCACATGACAGCTTTCCATCTGAAGCAGAGAGCCCCACTTTTGCTAACCCTCTCAGCCAGAAGCAACACACTTTGTCTTTCACCCAACATCTTCAGCATTTTATTTACTGTATTTGCAAACAACAGACAATAGTGCCAAGGGCACTGCTCTGCTCCTGTTACCAATCACATTCCACGAGTCACAAAGATATTGCTCATAGGTTACAGTCCCTCAGTCACCTGCCACCCACATTCACCATCCATGAATCACAACCCCCCACTCACCTGGTGGTTCAGTTAAGTGGATCTGCATTACTGTAATCAGACTAGCATCCAAATAATCTGTCTCTGGCTCTTTCGTGTACAGAATTTCAACTGGGTATGTTCTGCCAGGAATTGTGAAGATTGGAGCCTCGTAGAAATACTGAGAGAACTTCACAGCATCCAGTGTTGCTGAGGTCACTATCAACTTCATATCCTGCCGTTTCTGCACAGTCTGTGGCATGGAAGAAAGTTCTCAGGTCATTTATTGCCTTTGGGATGACTGATACCTTGCAATTGACTTCAGTCAAAGAAATATTTCATATTTAAAAAGAAACAGGACTAGCTGTCACAGGCAGATTGACAAATAATGCTGCTGATTGCAGCACTGAGAATTTCAAATAATCAGCCACAAAGGTCCCATTTCAAACCTCTCTTGGCAGCACCCATCCCAGAAAGCTTTGGTCAGAGAAGGAAGAGCAATGCAATAGCATTCCTCTGCTCATCCAACATTAAGAACACCTTGGAGAGCTAAAGCTTTTTCTTTCTGTTGAATTTTGCTTGCTTTATCTTCACACAGAGAAAAACGTGGACTACAAATTATAAGGAACATTGCTTTGCTTCCTAAGAAACTCAGTACTGGAATGAACTTGACTTGTCTTGCTTACCAGTGGGCTCCTACCTGCATATAGCACACAAAGGACATCAGAGCAATAAACATCAGATGTGACATTACCTTCTTCAGGAGTCCAAAGAGCACATCTGTGTGAATTGTCCTCTCATGGGCTTCATCCAGCATAATAATGGCATACTGGGTCAGATCAGGATCTATCAAGCACTCTCTCAGTAACATACCATCCGTCATGTACTTGATGACAGTTTCAGGACTAGTGCAGTCTTCAAACCGAATGGTGTAGCCAACCTAGAAGGAAGAGTTGAATAGAAAACACATCATTTTTACATTAAAACTGAATCTGCACCCAAAAGAAATAATTACCACCATTAATTCCTAGTTTGATTATTCTGCCAGCCAATTTTACAGCTTACAAGGGAACACACACATGTACACAAGGAAAAATAACCAGTTCCAGTATTGATTTCTTATTCTTTTCTCCAGGATTAGTCTGGCACATCATTCAACTCTGAAATTCACCTCTTGTCCCAAACAGCAACCAAATTCTTCTGACACTCTCTTTGCAACAGACATTGCAGCCACTCTGCGAGGCTGAGTGCATCCAATCTTTCCTCTTGACGTATAACCTGCCTCAGCCAGGTATTGGGTAATCTGTGTCGTTTTCCCAGATCCTGTCTCTCCAATAACAATCAGAATCTGGTTGTCGTGCACAGCCTAGAAAAGATCATTAAAAATACATACATTAACAGTTTCAAACATGAGAACAAGAAAAAATAAACATAGTATGGTTAGGACTAGACTGAGGACCTACTTCTCTTGCTCCAGCTGACCCAGACCAAAAGTGATATACTCTGACTGAGAGTCTGCTAACTTCTCAACCACATAGCTGACAAAATTCTTTGCCCATGTGATTCTAGTTTCAATTCTGATTTACTAATATATATACATTTGTAAATAAAAATAATTAATCTGCGCTACAGTTCTGCATTTATTAAATGGTTATCCACCTACTAACAAGCTACAATAAGATTTATATTAAATTACTCCTTCTTCAAACACCACATCAAGAGTCTTACTTGTATCAGCTGCTCCTTCAGTCTGAAGATTGGGAGACTCTCTCTCTGCTCAATGATAGAAAGCTGTGTCTTCTTACCATAAGAGGCTTTGTTGCCACCAAATGCATGTTTCTTCCACTCTGGGATGTCATTGGGCATCATCCCAATACCGCGCATATTTGCAGCTATTTGTCTTCCATCCACTAGGAAAGAAATAATTCCATTATCACACTTAAGTTCATGCAACACAGATTCCAATAATTATCCTCCTGTCACTTCATCATCCACACCTTCTATACTTTTCCTTGTGTATTTTTGTATTTTGGAAGTTCCTACACATATAACCCCTCTCTTACATTCATTTCCAGGCTAAAAACCATCCAACTTGCTGTTTAGTAACACATCCTCAGCTGCCACAAAAAATGCACAGTTCACAATTGCATACCATCAGGGAGAGGATCCACCCAATGTGTGTTGAGTCCCATGGGGATAGAATCCATCTCTGCTTCTCTTTGGGCTTGTTTAAGTTCTCTTCTTTCTTTAGCTAAAGCACTCTGCATCATTGCAGCCTGGGACAATGAACCATCAGGATTCTGAAAAGCAAGGAAAAAACATTAAGATTTCGAGTGTTCTCAATTAAATCAATTAAATAAAGCATCTTTAACCCTAGAAATCTCTTCTTACCTTTACTATTTTTATAGGACTCATATCCATGCTCTGTTTAGTATGACCTCGAAGGAATGGTGGTTCCTCTTCAACTAACTCAATCTCGAGATCTTCATCTAAAATCAAGAAGTGGCAATTTTAATAGAAAGTTCTACGTGTTTAAGGAAATCGTAGCATGTTTCACATTCATTTTGCATCAAAACATGTCCAGAAACATAAGGAATTAAGAACCACAAGACTACTTAGAAATACTACCTTCTTCATCATCAACTTTAGGAAGTATCCCAGTCTCCTCATCAAAGTCAGGAAACTCTTCCTTGGAAAGCACATTAGCTGCAATCATCTGGTAAGAGAATGAATACAACATGAATGAACACAGCTTACACCCACGAGTCCTCAGTTCTAGTGATACTGTCAGACTTGTAAGCCAGTAACAAAGGAATGTTCCAGTTTCAAAACAAAAGACCACCCCTTTTGTTGGGGACATTCCCACATTCTGGAACACATCTCCCCATATCATCCAGCCTCAGAACAGTCCTTCTGTCATTCTGCCTAACATCAGCATGGGACAGCTGGCCAAAAAGTCCCACGAGAAAGCAGCAATTTAGAGTCAAGGTATAAATTAAACTAGGTACTGTATTTTAGACCACAAAACCTTAGCAGTTTTACTGAGTGACACCCTAATTCAATCAAGACAAAACACACCTGCTTTATTTCCCATTTCTCTGGGTCTGAAATTCGGGTGAGGCGTTTCCTTTCCAGGGTATCATCCTCCACCTCCGGAGCATTCACCAAGGACAGGTGACTGGGTCTGTCTGGGTTTCTCATAGAGGTTTCCTCATTGGTTTCTCCAACCAAGTTTCTCCTCCGGTTTGGATTCAAGTCTTCCCCAGTGTCTTGATCAACATCCTACATCAGATAGATTAATTAGTCAGTTCTATCTATGTTGCATCTGGGCAAGCAAAGCAACAGCTTAAAGTTTCTCTAGTCTTTCAGATGAGCATCAAGTCCAAAACACCTATTTGGATTATTACATCAGAAACACACACAAAAGAACCTAAAGAAAATGAATACAGTGAAGATAATGGGTCACTTTAAAAATGAGTTACAGTTGTATCTGACTTGAAGGGTTACATGTTAGAGTTCAGTAACAAGATAACAAAAAGAAATGTAAACTTCAAACATCTTAGCATCCCATAATTTCTACACTAAGCCCCACACAATGGATTCCACATCCTGTTGGATGTGACAATTCCATACCTTCATGCTCAAGCTCGTTTTGGATCCAGTAAAGGATAACACTTTGACCTTCACTCTTTGTCCTTTGCTCACAACATCAGCAACATTGGCAACACGTCCTTCTCTTCGAAGCTCTGAGATGTGGACCAAGCCCTCCCAACGCTTCCTGTAGGTGAAACATGAGACGTTGAACATTATTACTCAGATGGTCCTTCAGATCAGAGTCTGCATTAAAATATTTTGTTGTGAACTGATTGTCTGTGTATGTTCACTGTTTTTTGTAAAAATAGTTACCATTCTCTGCTGTAGCATCACAACCTCTTTAAGACCCCAACAGACAAAAGTAGAGATACAACAGTACCAGACTTGTTGTAAACATTATAACATACCTCAGTCCTTCCAGCTGCACGAAGCACCCAAACTGCATTATACTGGTGACTTTCCCATTGTAAATGTCTCCAATGGAAGGCTCCTCAGGCGGCGGACGGTCTACATGCTTGTCTCTCCATCTCTCATTGCTCTTCTCAACATACTTGTCTCGATCCCTACGGTCCCTACTTCGACTCCTGCTCCTCGAGTAGTATCTGGATTTACCTCTGTTCCTATCCCGAGTCCTGGAACGAGACCTAGAGCGAGATCTGTGCCTTCGTTTCCTGTCCCTGCTCCTGCTTCGGCTTCTCCTCTTTTTCTTTGCCCTTAACAAACAAAACAAAATATATTCACACTGAAATTCCACAGAGCAAGCAGGCAACATTAACTGCCAATATCTAGTCCCTTAAAAATGAACTAATAACATACCGGTGGTCACTGTTCCTTTGTTTGCTTTGCCTGTCTGCACTAGGCATCAGAGCTTCAAGTTCTTTAAGTGCATCTGCTGCCACTTTCACATCATCTTCATCCAGCATAGTCTGCAAAAACAGAGAATCATCCTATGAGACAGCTGAGATAAAGATCCATCACAGAGAATTCACCTACATAAAAAATCACCTCATGCATTTCTATTCAAAAAGTACACAAGCTTAAAAAAAAAAAGATCAGGCAGAATACATGATAAGAACAAATATCAAGTATAACAAAGCTATTTTACCACAATAGTGCGCCAATTCTGCTTCTACATAAAAGACACCTTCATCTCAACACCTCAAATTACTACTGAGTTACAAAATATAAGTCTGTAGAAGCAACTGTTGGTAACAGCTATTCCTAAGGATTACATCCAATAATATCAGCCTATGTTTTATTTTTCAGTCTGCTCTTATCCATGCTTTGGCTGGAGATATAAATGCTAACATGAAGAAAAACCTGAAATAGAGACATCAAAAGAGCCACAAACTACATTTTCACACCCTCATGAGAGGAAACTGAAATGATGAACTTACTCTAATGTTGGGATTGTCTGGCCTGCAAAGGGCTGGAAATAATTCCTTCAACCTTTCCTTCTCTGATTTGGGTTTGGTAACGGCCTCTGATTTGGAAATGAACAAAACAAACAAATAAAAGAGTTTATAAGAGTCAAAATGATTTCTCCTCAGCCTTTCTGAAATTGAATGTTAAACTCTCAGCCGAATACAAAAGTTAATACAGATCTTATAGATTTCAGAATATTAAATATATTGCCCTCACCAAACACGAGACAAAAACTGCAAAGGACTTGAGAGCACAGTTTGGTCGGTTTTGTTTCTTTTTAACTGAACTGATGGAAGGGAAAAGGCTTCACTCACCTTTACTCGTAGATGGTTTTGATGGAGGCCGCATCGTTTGTATGAGACGCAACAAGTTACTGATAAGGGAATCCTGAAAACAGAATAGAAGGTTTAGATCTAAGAAGTACTAGCATCGCTTTTGTTCTTTATTACAAAGCACAATATGGAGGTAAAGAACAGCAAAGAAGATTGAAAAGCTGAATGTTGCACAGCTCTGCAGTTGAAGAGAATCAAAATCCCCACAGCTCTCTTTGATACGGGAGCACACGGAAAGCATTCAGGTCTCACTTACGGTGAACTCAGCCCCATTCTTTAATAGAACGGCTTTAAACGTGTCAAACGTCGTGTTTTTCTCGGCGAGGCTGATCACAAACTCGGCTACAAAGAAAGAGCACAAAGTGAATCAAATAGAGCGAGGGCAACACCCAGTTAGATCCATCTACCTGCAGGGCAGCGGCATCCCCTTCTAGCAGCTCCCATCTAAACGCTTCCCCACAATATTTCCTTTGGAGATAGATTTTATTCTTCCCAATTCCAAAGGCCTTTTCGCTGAAGGCGTCGTGGTCGTCAGGCCCGGTTACAACCGCCCTCCCCACAGCTGCCGGCCCCGCCTCACTCACCCAGATCCTTGTCGTTGATGCCCAGGTGGTTGTCGAGCTCGGTGCAGACCTTGGAGACCAGCGACAAGTACTCGAGCTTGGCAAGCTCTTCTAAAGCCGCCAAGTCCGCCATGGTTTCCCCCCCCCGCACACCCGGGGCTACTTCCGCATCCGGGAGGCACCGGAAGTCGGGCTGATCATAGAGAGGATGTTGGGTGTGCTAGAACGGCTCGCTCCGGATCCAATCAGCGCAGGCGGGGCGCAGGAAGTGCCCGTTGCTAGGCGACGCGTGCCGCCGCCATGTCGGCCTACCACTGGGAGGCGAGGCGCAGACAGGCGGCGCTGGAGCGGCGCAAGGCCGCGTTACTACGGGTGCGTGTAGGGCGGGGCCGGGATACGGAGCTGGGGCGGCCCTCATAGCATCATCCGTACTTTGCAGGCCACGGGCAGCTCCAGGATGGATAGCAGGCACGGTACCGATAACGGCCCGACGCAGGCCTTGCCTCCCGGTGAGCAGAAAGCGGCCCCGCGGTCCCGGGGTTGATAGAGGGGCCGAGATCCGGCCTCAGCCCTGCTTAGGACTGTTCCTATCACAGAGACTCAGCCCTGCCGTTGCTGCTGCCCGTGTCATCATGCCTCGAACCCAAGTGCCAAGCTGCCCAATCGCTTCTCGGTAAGGAGCTCCTCAAAGCCCTGAAATGCACGTTAGAGCCCTGGAGCCACGCAGGACACGTTTAGATTCGTGGCTTTCCAGTTATACTTTGTGCGGTAAAAGAAGAGACAAAGTAATTTCCCTTTGCATCTTTAGGCTGTCCAATACATGCAGCAATGGTGAGGACCACAGACACCACCACCACAAGCAGAACAAACCCAGCACCGCCTGTGTACAGCACAAGGGGCCGTGTCAGCAACTAGCTAAAGCTAACAGCTAAATAAAACAGCACTGCGCCTCAAAGCGAACAGTCTCTGTTAAGCATTGAATGCTCTCCTAAATCCTTACTCACTCTGGTCGGGTCGTACCCTGTTCTCTCCATGGGGCTGCCATCTATCAGCGGGCGGCAGCAGAGAGCAACGGGAGAAACAGCCAATAGGAAGCAGTCTTACTCGGCATGAGGGGCCGCCGCGGAGCTCGCCGGGAGTTGTGTCCCGCCCGGTAGCTGAAATAGCAACGAAGAACTACAAGTCCCAGAATGCCTTGAGGAAGCGTGGGCCAATAGGGAGAGGGAGTCTTGATGTTGCACGCAGGCGCGGTAGGGTGGGCGGCCGCGGATTCATGTGGAGGTCAGGGGCGCTGCGGAAGGAGAGCGGGGTGGGAGGGGGCGGAGGGTCTCGGGTTGTTGGGAGCTGCGCTGCGGTTTGAGGGTAGGAGCGAGGCCTCCCCCCACCAGGCCTCTGTCCTGAGGGTCCTCGGGAAACGTGGATGGGAGGAGGGTGGTGGGGAGAACGGGGACGTGAGAGGTAATTAAAGTGGGTTTGAGGTGTGGGGTTCATCGAGGGGAGTGGGGGTATGGAGGGGTAAAGGTGAGCTAATGGGCTCAGAGTCCAAGGAGAAGCAGCGTGGTGGTGGGGAGGGGGGGAGAAAGAGAGGCCTGTGTGGCTGCTGAGGGGGGGAAAGAAAGAGCTGTTGTGATGGATGCTCTCACTTCATGGTGGGCTTTTTGGAGGGTTCCATCTCGGCTCTGTAGGTACACGCGTGCAGGGCTGCCTGGCTTTCTCGTTTTGTATCGTTTTAACCGAAGTTGTGGATTATTTTTTTTTGCAGGAGGTACTTGTTAAAGGGGTTGGAATTGCACGTGTGAAATGGCTGCCAAAGTGTTTGAAAGCATTGGGAAGTTCGGCCTGGGGCTGGCTGTTGCAGGTGGAGTTGTCAATTCTGCTCTCTATAACGGTGAGTGGGACAGGCTGAGCGCTTCCAGTTCCTCTTTATATCCTTTTTTTTATCAGGCTTTTGGCTGCTCTGTACTTTTATTGCTTGTGGCATCTGGGGAAAACAGTCATAAAGCCTTTCAGGGCTGTTTTGTACCTCGTGCATTGCATAAGTAGGAGGACTGCAGGCTTTCTCAATAGAACTCTATTGTGAGCAGGCTGAGGGGTCAAGGGTAATGGATGAGTATTCTCTTTTGATTTGTTACTCCTAAGAATATTAGTATCTTTGCCATTTTCACTAAGCAAAAGGCCTTAACTAACCCCCATAGACTGTTCCTATGGAAGTTTCGGTGCTGTGTAACAATACTGAAACTATGTTGTTTTCTTTTCCAGTTGATGCAGGACACAGAGCCGTTATCTTTGATCGATTCCGCGGAGTCCAGGATACAGTGGTAGGAGAAGGCACTCACTTCCTCATCCCTTGGGTACAGAAACCAATCATTTTTGACTGCCGTTCTCGCCCACGTAACATACCTGTCATTACTGGCAGCAAAGGTGAGGTTTGGGACTGGGCAGCTCTACAAGATTCAGGCACTCTGATGTGCTCTGTGTGTGTGTCTCACTCTTCTGCTGCTTTGCAGCTGGGTGAGCAGAGGCATGAGAAAAAGCTTTCCCAAAATCAAGACATTTATGATCATTAAGTGCTAGAGGACTATAGGCATGAGGGGTTATTCCTGAACACAGAGATTGTATGAGTGTAGAGTTTAGCAGTCAGGAGTAGTTTGATACTTATCCCTTAAATAAAAAGTTCTTGTGTTTACTGTAGGGTAACTCCCTGCATTACAGACAAACTGAAGCTTCAGTTTAATCTGTAAGGAGGATTTGGATCCCTAGGTGAAAAGCAGTCCTTGGTGAAAGAAATACTAAAAACCTTTCCTTTGGTTAGAAGTCTGAATGTTTATTTTGTCTTATTTTGCTTTCCTCCGAAGAGAACAACTTCAGGATATCTCCTGCCCATGAGGTTTGCTGCTAAATTTGTGACTGTTTCTGCAGATCTACAGAATGTGAACATCACGCTGCGTATCCTGTTCAGGCCGGTGACTGCGCAGCTACCCCGGATTTTCACAAGTATTGGAGAGGACTATGATGAGCGTGTCCTGCCCTCCATCACAACTGAAATCCTCAAGTCTGTTGTGGTAAGAACAGCACAAATGCTGCTGGGTTCAACCCGTCACTTTTCTTTTGTTTTAGCACTGATGAGACCTGATGAATTGTGGAAAATATGAAGCTCCAAAATGAGGCTTCTCTTTATACCCTTTGGCTCTAATGAGCAATCCAGAAGAGTTAAAACTGTATCTATGCTGATTGCTTCACTGTCATTTTAACTACTTGGCTTTATTTTCATCAAGTTGGGTGACAAGCAGAGCATGTGAGAGCTTTCCTCTCACTGTTGTCTATCCTGACTTCAGGCTCGCTTTGATGCTGGAGAATTGATCACTCAAAGAGAACTGGTCTCCAGGCAAGTGAGTGAAGACCTCACAGAGAGAGCAGCAACTTTTGGCCTCATTCTGGATGATGTATCCTTGGTAAGAGTTCTCTTTCAGTTTTTCTCTCTGTGCAAATAGGGAAGAAAATTGGTAGAGGATCAGAGAAAAGGGGTGTGAAAGCTTGTGTATGTGGACCCTGTTTGTTTGCAGTTGCACATGATGCAGTGGTTTACAGTTCAAGTCAAAGCAGTTGGTTGTGTCACTGGCCTCCTATGTCCTTGAGAAAGTTCTTGCAGGTGTTGCTGCACTAGCTTATCAACAGACTCCATTATTAAAGGGCTTGTGTAGTTAAAATGAGAAGTAAATGATTTTGTGGATGACTGATCAGTCTGCAGATGCTATAGAGAAGCCTGCTGTTCCACAAGTACCCTGAGACATAGCATCTTTTTTTTTTTCCCTATTAATTATACAGCTTTCTCCCTATTCTGGTGTCTTCTGAGACTATTCAGGGAGTGAGCACTCCTTCCTCCCTAGAAGCTTTGTAGAGTAAATCTTTGTCAGACTGACCTATACGTGCATCTCTCTCTTCTGGGATTTCCTTCCAAAATCCTGCCTAGAGAAAAGGGAAATAAGCATTTTCATCTGGCTTTGAACACACAGGAAGCATTTGCAGGAATGTGGCTTTGTGATTTTTAAGTCTTATTCAGGAAACTCACACTTCCCCTGTAACATCCAAATAGTCTGTATATGTACAGAACAGCTCAGGGAGGGCACAACAGTGCATAGTTGAGAATGAAGAGAACAGGAATGCTCGGCAGACTGCAGGTTCCTAATCCCTAAGCAAGAAATGGTAGGAGAGTGTGGTCTGTCTCTCAAGATACTTGCATTAACCCATCTGCTGGAATGAAATTGTGTTTATGGCGTCTTCCTTGAGACTTTGCTTTTAAAAGGAGGGAAAGCTTGCTAGGCTTAGTTTCTGTTACACTGCATTCTTGTTTTTCTTTAGCGATACCGGCTTTCCATCTTCTCTGATAAAGGCAAATTGCCTCCTGCCTTAGACATGTGCTGTTGTTAGCAGTGTTGCTGTAAATGATGTTGTGGACTGTGATTTCTGCCTTGCAGACCCATCTGACCTTTGGTAAGGAATTCACCGAAGCAGTTGAAATGAAGCAAGTGGCCCAGCAAGAAGCAGAGCGAGCCAGGTTCATTGTGGAAAAGGTACTTTATCCTTTTGAGAAACTTTAGCTTGGAAATAGTTCCTGGTATCTCTGTCATTTCTTCTCACAATGAATGTTTCAGTTACCTGCCCAGGAAACCAGGCAGGTACATGACAGGTCACTCAGAATCATAATGCTAACATAGTTCAGTGCTCAGATCTTCTCTAGACAGCTATCCACCAGGAGTGCCCTTAGGTTAGTTGCTCTTTCATGAGGTTAAGATAAGAGAATTTCAAGTTGATTTTTAAACATCCCCTCCACAGTAGGCAAATATGTGTGTGCATATATGTGTATATATACAGCTTTAACATACAACCACCTGGTTTAGCTCTCAAGTCTTGTGAAGGAAAGAACAATAGGGTGGTGAAGGGGAAATTTATCCTTAAAGCTTGATAGTAGCATCTTCCTTCTGTTTTCTTTTCTGATCATTTTTCTTCTCACCTGTTTTCTTGCAGGCTGAACAGCAGAAGAAAGCAGCTGTTATCTCAGCTGAGGGAGACTCCAAAGCAGCTGAGCTGATTGCCAACTCACTAGCCACTGCAGGTGATGGCTTAATTGAGCTACGCAAGCTGGAGGCAGCTGAAGATATTGCTTACCAGCTCTCAAGGTCTCGCAACATCACCTACTTGCCCTCTGGACAGTCTGTACTCCTCCAGTTGCCACAGTGAACCCGGCTCTGCAGCCACATCTAACCTGATCACCTTTACCTTCCAGATCAGCTCTTTGTAGAAAAATCATTGCATTTTCCTGATTGGGTAAAGCAGAGAAAGTGAAAATTCAACTGATTTAGGATTCTTAAATAAAACTGAACATGCTTCAGAACAAACCTGTGTGCCTTCCATGTATTGTCAGAGTAGTGGCTTCACTGACCAATTAATTAAGCTAGGTTTGAGAACTCAATCTTCCTGAAAAGTTGGTGTAAAAGAGTTTTCTTCTGTTGGTTGCCTGGCACATAGAGGTGGCCCAGTGACCTCAGAACATCACAGTGCTTGTACCGTGCATTGCTCCAGTGTTCAGTGCCTCTATGCTGACTGAATGAGGGCTGTTACAAAGTTGCAGATCCTTGAACTGTAGAACAGATGCTGAGGAGGAGTGGCTCTTCAGTCAAGCCTGTGTTTTCTCAGGTGTTAGCTAAGAGCAGGAGGATACCTTAGCTGTGTAGTGGCTTTGCTATTTATGAATCATGCCAGTGACAGCTGGAGAGACAGAGCAGAGGTTCACTTAATGCAGTGTGTGGATCTCAGGCATAGAGGAAAAGATACTTCTGCAGGAATCACTTTTTACGTGCATGCTGGGTATTGCCTTTGCTGCATCCTGATTTATTCCCTGCCACTTCTGTTGTGTAGCTTTGTTTCTTCCACCAAGGTCAGTGGATGTGACAGTTGCACTCTGAAAAAGAGTGCACGTGAGGTTAGCTTTTTCAGAAAGCAAAACGAATGCAAACTGAAGAGGGGATGGGGTCGGCAGTTATGCTGCTCTCCCACCAGATGGTGGCAGCAGCTATTCTTCTATGTGCACGTGGTGGGGACCAAGCTGTGCCTCAGCCTGCCCGGAGAAGAGGTCCTGGGCAGAGGATGCACAGGGCAGACTTGGAGAAGAGCGCACACAGTAGCACGCTGCCCAGCCAAGGGAGAAAAAAGGCCGGTATAAAAGCTAACAGGCAGCGCTGCTCTGGAAAGCAGGCTGAAGTATTTATTCCCTGTGCCAGGCTGCACTAGTAAAACTGATAACCAGTTGACTATTGAGTGTTTCCAGACCATCTGCAGGTTTTATCCCCTTTAAAATACAGAAAATACTGAACTGTACAAATGCCTGTCACCTTCTAACCTTGGTCCCAAAGTGGCTTTGCTTCATAGTGTCTCCATGCAGCCCTTCTACTATTCCTCCTGTGCTACCTTCAATCCTAAAGGCCCTCCATAGCACTAACAGGGTGGACAGGAGTAACAAAGTTATCTAGGTGTGACTTCAGGGTTCAAATTGTTTAGCTTGACATTAGGAAATAAAATTGAGATTTTTGGATCCAGACCACTAGTGTGTCTAATTCACACTGGAAGACCCCAGTGCTGGTAAAGATTGGTTTTTCTTCAGTCTGAAGCCCCATAGTTACTTGGCACCATAGTAATTACAGTAATGGTAGCAAAGACTCATCACTGGTAATTCCCTGAAAGCAGGCCAAAAATTAAGCTATAGGGACTGATGGCTTTGGGTAAGGTCTGCTGTTTGTGAGCAACATAAGAGACCTGCTGGGGGGGGGGTTGTTGCAGGGCCCTGTACTAGGAGGAATGTAACCCTCTGTGTTGGCAGAGGTGCCAGAATGCATCTCCTGCTTTAGACCAAAGAGCAGCATTTGGTTGCCACCTTCATACATCAAAGCCTTACAACCCATAGTGAAATCTCCCAGCCCACCCTGCTCTGCCTTGCCTGCAAACTTCCAAAGAAGGGTGTTGGGGGGGGCACTCTACTCCCTTCCCCCCCAGAGACTTGGCTTTACTACTTTTTCCCTTCATGCTAGTGGAAGAGCTCAGCTTTGCACTAACCACAGCAGCTGGGCTAGCCCGCTAGCAATATGCACACCAGCCAAACAAGCTTTTGGCCAGGATAAACAAATAGGAAACTGTTTGATTTCCTCTGCGTTCACCCAATTTCTTCCTATTTAACAGATAATCAGCCTACCTGAGTTGAGAGGAGAGCAAAAGAAACCACATGGACAAGTACTCTGGAGCAGCTGTCCTTTGCAGAATGCTTGTTGCAGAGGAATGGGCATCTACCCTGATAGTTGCTAGCATACCAAAACTGCTGAAACCTCTCTAGGTAAGGGAGCTCCCTGAGCTTATGTTAATTTGTACCCTGCAGCAAACTGGCAGCATCTAAAGTGGTTAGAATAAGGAATAGGGAGGAGTTTCCTTATTGCTTCTTTTGTACTGTGGATCAAGCAGAAAAAGCCAGTCCCAAAATGCAGAGAATGGGGGGAAGCACTTGTGGAAGTAGGTAGGAAGTGAATAATTGCCTAAGCCAAGCTGGAGCTTGGCTGGCTTAATTATTCCTTGCATGACACTAGGCAGCACAGGGGGCAGAGAGTCCCCTCTGAGTCTTAGCTCTACTGCTGCTGTGAAAACAGCAACTGAGATTCCCTACACTAGATCTGCATACAACATTGATCTGGACCACATCAGAAACCTGCAGTGAGTTACCCCTGATCTCTGACAGGCCATACCTGTGCCTAAGTCTGGGACAGCGCATCCCAGCTGCAGGAGGGCAGTGCAGAAAGTGAACAGTGTGAGATGCCAGCTGCAAGACACGCTCCTGTCCCCCAAGCTGGTAGACAAAATGAGACAGGAAGGGCAAAAGGAGGCTAGGGAAGAATGTGTGCAGGATGCCTCTGAAGCAGTAGGTTAAAAATACACAGCAGATGGAAGGACAGGAAGGAAGCAAAGATTAAGCCCGAACAAGGTAAGCCCATCCTAGAGACATTAACACAACATGACTTTCATAGGGGTGAGTCTCACTGTGCCTCTTCTGCAAAGCTAGTAAATATTGCTCTATTGAAGCAATTGCTTCCACTCAAACATGGCTTTTAATGGGTGATTCTCAAATCCATAGAGGTGTTTTTACATAAGAAGCTGGGCTAGAATATTGGATATGAGTGGAACGGACCACAGTTTAGTCACTTTGCTCCTCACTAGCCATTGTATAATGGACCTACACTCATAGCTCTGGTAGGAAGTTGATGCTGATCAGAGTAAAAGTGTTCTTAAGAAAAGAACACAAGTGTCTCAACAGCCTCATAAGGTGAAACTCACACTTAATTACTTCATCACAAGTGTTAAAGCTTATGTAGCAGTCACAGCACCAAGACTGCCTTAGTTCAAGAAGTGTCTGTACAAGCTTAGACATATGGTTTAATTTTCAGGTGTGGAGTCAGGAGTTTACTCAATCTCTTATGGCCACTCAGCCTGTATCCTGCTGCTCTCAAGGTCTAACCAAGGGTATGAAGAGAGATGCTGGTGGGTGTTAACTCTGCACTATTTGGAGGCAGATAATCTAACTGTGGCCTTACACTGAGCTAACAAAGGAGAAGGGAGAGTGGGAACAGGAATTTCCTCTGTCTGATCTTCTCTGTGCTGATACAGTCTCAAAGCCCAACACTCAAGGGGGTGGTTCCCTCCAAGAGTAGGACTTCCTGTGACAAGAGCTGGCAGGAAAAGCCCTTTGTTTCCCTTTTGCTTCCTTTCCCACTGCTTGAGAAGATCCTGAATCCTGCAAGACGTAGCACAATACCTAAAATTATAGTCCAAAAAGCAACTGGTTGGGTTACAGCAAGACATCAGTGCTCCTGTCCATGCTTAAGTTTCGCTTCTCACTCAGAGCCTGTTCACTGCAGCATCCTTGAGCAACATCTAACCCTGAGGGCGTTTCCCCTTTGGGGAAGGAGAAGGACTCCCACTTACAACTGCATTCTCACCAGGCCCTCAATGCTGAGTTCAGGCTGTTCCTAAAGAACTGTTGTGATGTGGAGGCCTCAGTCAAACAGCACCCTGCTATGCTTGGTGCCAACCCTGAAACAGCACAAGCCATGAAGATTCACCTGTGGGAACAGAGAGTAGGACAGAAGGAAGGCAGCCCACCTTCCTGTTGACTGCAGGAAGAAAGAATACTAGGAGAATTTTTTTACTGGCTGCTGAGAGTTTCCCAAGAAATCATCATAACACAAGTCCAGGTGAAGCAGAGAACTGTCGCTGCTTGGGTAAAGTAGAGAACCCTCACCAATGGAGCCACATCCCACAGCAGCACAGCTTAAATAGGACTGCAGGCCCTGGACCAGGCAGACATCACCCTTGCAAGAGCACTCCAGCAACGGTTTACTACCTGGAAGACATAAAATAACCAGACCAATCAGCTCAGAGATTGCCCAAGAGCACCAAGCTGTGCAAACCCAACAAGCTGGCCAATGCCACAAAAAAATTAACTGCCGATAAAGGTAGGAACTAAGCTCTGTTCAATTTTTCTCCTTCCCACACTATCCTGCACCTGGCATTAGCAGTCATCTCCAAAGAGTTAGCTGCATCTCAACAATGTTATTATCCATCAGGTTTGCTTTCTCAGCAATTCTAGAACACCCATTCCTATAGAAAAAACACAGGTGGGTGATAACTGTGTTCTGGTGCATCTAATTTGAATTTGCATAATATTTAGGTTTTGGGTTTTTTTTTTAAACTCTGAAAGATCTGGTTTCCACAAAGGAATTCACCTACAGTTGCATTGCTGCTACTGCTGGAGTGAGCTGCAAACAGCTGCTTGCTGAAACACTGCAGCAGTTTAAGGCAGGAAATGAAGATCTGTATCACCTGTTCCTGGCACTGCATGCAGTGAGGAGGATGTGTGAGGGCATTTCCCATACTAGTTATACTATAGATAGAAGGGAAATACCAGAGAGTGTAGGCAAACGTGCCACAGCATCTTACTGAGCAGTGAACAAGATGCACATATTTGCCCCTAGAAGTTAACAGCATGAAGAGAAGACAGATGATAGCAAGGAAATCAGAAGGCTGATAAGGATCAGTGGCTGTAAGGCAGGCGTGTGCTAGGGAGCGGATCATGTGCAAGCAGAGATGTGGGACTGTTCCTGCATTTTGTTTGTTTCCCTTTACCTGGCTGACATGTCTTTTCATGTCAAAAGTTAGATCAAAGACAGGGATGTAAATAGCTGAAGGGAGCCCTTTGTGGGAAAAGGGCTGTGTTACAGCCAATGACTCAGATGGATCCCTCCCTGGGAGCCAGCATGAGGATGTCAACTTCCATTAATAAAACAGCCAGGGAAGAAAGCATGCAACTGCAGGGTGCCCTGGGCATTCAGGAGCCAAATCACACAGCAAGGCTTAGAAGAGTCAGTCTCCTCTGCAGCAGCCTCTTCCCCAACACAGATGCAGAAGTGACAAAGCAGAGAGATAAGAACAAGTGCTCTGTTGTCAAGTTGGAAATCTGACAGTTCAAGAATACATACACACGGTCCCTTAACTCCTCTGCAGAGTCCTTGGTGTCTGCTGAGGAAGAGGGACTTAACATTTCCTTTTAACTTCTGTACAACTTGTACTTGGGGGGAGCAAAATCACTACCTGAAACAGAAGACACAAAGCATCTTCTACAGGAAAGGCTTCTGCAGTCCTCCAGTAGCTATTTTAAAGTAAGAGGGCCTCATGCTACAGGTTCAGGGTAAGGAAGCCAGGCTAGAAAACCAGACACAGCATCAGGGAAGGAGAGTAGAGCAAAACAAATTGGGAGACTGAGTGCTATCCCCACATACTGGAGAAAAAACTCATCAAGGCACCTGCCTGCTCTTGTTCCATGATCAGACATTAGCTGTGGCTGTGCCTTTATACAGAAATGGAAATAGTTGTTGGCTTCACTTCTCACCTGCACTCCTCTGGAGCCAAATGGGACACCGGCAAGCAGTAGACACAGTTATCCCTCTGATAGAAATCCACATTTGAAATAGCATCTCTGTGACCCACTGCTTTCTTGTTCATTTATCTGTCAAGAAAAAAGGTCTCCAGAGCTTTTCTTCTTACTCTTTTCAAGGTTTGAAATTTAATTACACGGCCTCTCCATTTTTTCTTTGAAGAGCAGCATTGCATAAGGGTTTGGGGCTGAGCAGGGGCAACAACATGCTCTCAAAACCTGGGTCTCCCCTAACTACTCTCTCCCCTCCAGCTACACACAGTCTCTGCAGAGATGAGAACAGCCTGGGGCCTGCTCTGAACTCAGCCTGCTAGTAATGTCTCCAACAGGGCTGACCTGAGCAAAGTATGTTGTGCTTTACTCCTTTCCTGTGCTCAAACAGCAGGAGTTGCTGGGGCAAAGAAGGAAGCTAGCAAACAGCTGGAACAAAATGATCTTTCCAACCCAAGCCAACCTGTGATTCTATAAACACTACTCTGATCTTACCGTAGGGCTTCCCAAGCACACACTGTCCCTTTTATTTGATTGCAAACTTTGAGAGCCCCAATCCCTGCTCTCCATAGGAAGCTCAAACAGGAAACAAACCACAGGTAAAAGGAAGGGAATAAATGATTTTAAAAGGGGTCTATGGAAGGGACACGGGTCTGAAATCAGGCAGGAAGGAATCAAAGCTACACAGCACAAGATTCCTCAAGTCCTGCGATGCAGCTAACACCACCAAAAAGGCTGTGCCATGCCCTGCCCCCTTTTCCTGTTTCTGCTACTCTTGTCTGTCCTTCTGCTGCCGCCAAACCTAAACCACAGCAGTTCTCTTCCCTCCTACACAGCACTCAGAAGTGGTTTTCAGGGCTATGGAAGAGGCACTGCTGCTTCCTGGGGGGGAGCTGGGACTGCTGCTGGGCCCTGACCCACCTTCACAGCCCTTCACAAGCCCCATACCTGCCCCAAGCTGAGAGTTCTACCTGCAAACTCCATTTCTTGTCGTATATCTCTCTCACACATCACACAGGCCCTGCAGGTGGGTGCAATCAAGAAACCACAGGCCAGAGTTAAGTGGTTATTAACGTTTTAAGGCAAGAGAAGGGTTGGAACAAGTGGAAACCGGGCTTTGGTCTAATAATAGGATCGTCGGTCCGGTGGGGCCTCTCTCCTGGAGGCCTTACCTGGCTCCTGAGGGGCGGCCTTAGGAGACCCGCACGGCCCCTTCCAGCCTCTCGGTTGAAGCGTTACCTTCATCCTTCTCCTCCTACCTTCAGTAGAGCCACGGAGGTGCCCGCAGGAAGGAGGCGTGGGCCGGAACGAAGCCGCAGCTCGCCCAGCTCAGCTGACTGCAATTACGGCGGCCTCTTTCATTACCTCAGCGGAGTAACGGTCGGCCCGGCCGGGGGCAGCAGCCGCCGCTCGGCCCCTCCTTCCGCCGCGCGCGCGCGCGCCTCACCTGAACCCCCGCCGGACGCCACGCATGCGCACAGCTCCCACCCAACGTGCGCTCACCTGCGCTCCGCGTCCCCTCCACCGCATATAGAGGAAGGGGGGGGGGGAAGGAAAGGCAGCCGCGCATGCGCCTGGCGCCGCTCGCCCTCCCCTCAGCCTATGGGTGTCTCCCCCCCGCGCGCGCCCGCGGCAACCACCTCCTCGGCGCGTGCCCGCGCGTGCGCGCGGCGGAGTCGCGAGACTGGCTGCGGGCGGCCACGTAGCGCTGCGGCGGCGGCGGAGGGGAGCGCGGAACCGGAGTCCGAGCGGGAGCCGCGTCCGCTGGCGGAGCCCGGACCTTCAGCCCCAGGCGGTGGCCGCTCGGAGCGCCTCGGAGGCGGCTGAGGGGGCCGAGCGGAGGGAGGGAAGGAGGGGAGGGAGGGCCCCGGCCGCCCTGCCCTCCGCCCTCCCGCCTCGCCTCCTCCACCCGCCCTCCGCCGCCTCGCCCGTGCCCCCCTCCTCCCCTCGCCGCCCGGCATGGAAGGCGGCGGGGGCGGCCCTGAGGGGATCGGCCTGGGTGAGTGAGTGAGTGAGTGCGGGCCGCCCGCTCGGCCGGGCTCCCCCTTCCCCTCTTCTCTCAGGCCTGGCGGCAGCGCTAGGCCCGGCCGCGGGTGGGGGGGCGGAGGGAGCGGGGCAGAACCGCCTCAGGGCCCGGTGCGGGGAGGGGGCGGCTCTGGGAAGGGGGGGGTGGGGGGGAGGTTGCCACCTGCCGGGAGGGGCGGGGGAGAGAGGGGAGATCGCAGCCCCCACACCTGGAGGCGGCCGCCCCCCTCCCCGGCTTTGTGCCTCCTCCCGGGGGGCGGTGCGGAGTTGCGGGGCGCTCTGCCTCCTCCGAGCCTCTGCGTGTGCCCCCACCGCGACCACTGTGAGGACTGGGGATATGGGGGGGGGGGAGCTGAACGTGATTAAACGAGCTCCTTCCCGGCCTGGAGGTGTCAGCGTGCAGGTGAGGAGGTGGCTCCTGCAGAAGCCCACTGTTGTGTAGGTGCAGGTAGGGAGAAAACAGATGGTTTTCCTCTTCCTCAGCTCTTTGCTACGGTGTTTTCCCCTCCCCGCTGCTCTCAGAACATCGGTTGTTAGGATGTGTGTCCCCGCGTTGTGGGTTCTGGTTTGCTTTTCAGCTCGCAGTTCTGCAAACGTTTCGGTGACGGGTATTGTTAGGGTGAAAAAATAGATTCTTTGAGGTAGTGTTTTAATGGTGTCGTGTCAGTGTGTTCAGTAGTCATCGCTGAGTTTTGTCACGCCGTGCTGTGGAAGTGATTGAAGTGAAGGAGAAGGAAGTGTTCTGCACACAAAACATGTGAGGAACGTGAGATTTATCTTTTCCAGGGGATGGCTGGAGCTGTATTGTTCTGGGAATGGCAACTGGCACATGCTCTGCTGACAGTGGTGGATGCGGTGAATCGAGGGGATGGTGGTGGGGATGAGTGTGGACTGAATGCAGGAGCTGGGGTTTGAGCAGCGATGTGTGGAGGTGCACATTGGTCTGTCACTGCACTGACTGCAGCTTCACCTGCAGAAGCTGTGTACTCCTTCTGTTGGGATAGCTGGACAACGTGCATGCTACAGATGCATAACTCTATGCAACTTATGTGGCTAAAAACACCAGCTTTAAAATCTCAGATAGAAAGAAACTATTGCATATAATTGATTTCCTTTGCATGGACCTGCTGCTATCATTGGTACCTTTTCTCTCTCTTTCCACCTGCATTTTTAGAGGTGAATCCAGCGCTTGCAGTATGGTTGGCTTGCTCTATGAACTCAGTCCTTGCCCCTGGCAGCCAACGCTCAATTGTAGATACTGATAATAAGGCTGAGATAGAAACTAACAGTGTGAATTTACAGTTGAAGGATAGAGATTTTGGAAGTGCTTTCAGAGTGTATGTGCTTGAAAGGGGAATGTCAAATCGTGAAGGCTTTTTGTTTTTCTAACCAAGCAATTGTATGTAACAGTCTGCCTGAGACTCAGGGTTTTATTTATAATGCTATCCAGTGTTTGGGGAGTTTAAGTATTCATGGGAACCTCAGCATTTACTTGCAGTAATAGATCAGATACTTGGTGAGATAAAGTATTTTGTGGCTTAGCATTTGTAGTACCCTATAAAGAAACAAACTTCCACATATTTACGTGATCAAAGAGATTTTGTCATTAGAGACTTATTCATTTGGCTTAAAGGACATCGTTGATCATATTATTTCTTAATGCTGTTCCAGAAAACCTTTGGCTGATGTTTTTTTGGAGCCTCGTTTCTTTAGAAGTTTGGTATGAATGTTACATATAGGAGCTCAATGTAAAGAGCTGTGAGGTTCTCTTGTGAGTGCAGGGTATTGGGACATTGTGGTTTAGCTCTCGTTGTTAAAATAATAGGAGGTGAAGATTTCAGACTGAGAGGTGCAGTTTCATCTAGAGATAAGAAGTTGTTGTGTGCACAAAGAACTGTTTATAGGTTGGAAACTGTCTCATGCAGTCCCACCTAGAGCATAAGGTATCCCTATAGGAAGTACTTGAGTCCTTTGAGTGTTTACAACTGCATTAAATCCATATTTTCGGTAAACAAGATTGCATCTTCCATTCTTGATACCATATGCTGTATTTATCAGTGCCTTAATGGCAGAGTGGTGTACCAACAGCATATCTGAGATGCACATATGCATATTTACAGTGATTACAAAACTACATGTCATCAGTGACCTATTTCTGTGACACAACGTAACATGCCTTATCAAAGAATAAACTTCTTTCTAACTCAGTAAACAGAAAAAGACAATTGGAAGAAAGTGCCAACCCACTGAGAAGATTGATCTGTTCTCCTCAGCCTGATGCTGTGGATTATTGTTGTATTAAGATCCTTTATAACCTTCTCTTTGTTGGTTAAATTCCTACGGTACGTAACAGCTGAGCTTTGAATGCAGTAAAACAACCCCCTCTGAGCAAGATTCAGATTTTTGCCTTCTAAATGGAAGATTAAGCAAATTTTAAGGGCATGCAGTTCCTTTAAACGTTCTTACTTTATGTTTTGCTGTATCTTTGCTCTCTTTTCAGAATCTCATAGTACAGGGAAGGATGAGACCCCACAGCAAGCAGGAAAACTGGATTCTTTCGTGGAGGTCATTTTGTTATCATGCACTTATACCCTTTCAATATGAATGCAAATCAATGTAGCAGATGCTGTCTGCAGTTGGGTTCACTTTGCTTATAGCTCTGAATTGAAACTGATGGAGGTCAAACATTAGAAGCACAAGGAACAGACTTTCCAAGTTCACTTGAAGCACACCTATAACCTAAACTTCCAGTCCACGATTTCCCAGTTACTTTTGCAAATACTTAGTTTTCCAAATGAATTTAAATTGATGATTTTTTTTTCTTTAATTGCTCCTCCCTCCTGCAAAACAATTGCATGGGGAACGAAACTCTGGCAGTAGCTCTGGTGCCAGCAGCTTAAACTCATTAAGGCAAGCAGCTTGCATGAGTTTCCTTGACACTTTAAGACACCCTTCCCTGAGGAGGTTTCAGACTAGTAGTTTTCACTCAAGAGAAACGTTTTGCTATGCTAAGCAGCTTCCAGCACTTATATTCTCTCATTTGTGTATATCTAAGTTTTGAAACCTGATTCTTTTCATAGAAAATTGATTTTAGAAATGTGATGTGGAAATAGAAAGCTGGCCTGCTTGCTGGTAGGTTACGGCTAGGATCCATATTGAGACCTTTGAGACAAAACCTGTTAGGCCAATCTCCTTTCTGGGGTACTAAATATTACCAAACAGAAAGCTTTTCAGCTGGAATGTTAGATATATATTTGTGGTGCCACTGTGCAATCAGATGACCTGGTAGGTTAGCGTAGAAGTAAATCTTGTGAAGCTTTCCTAATTGTATTTATTTTTACAAGCAGAAAGTTTTACAGATGGGAATTTGCAGACAAGCATCCATTGATCGATGTGCGTTCTTTGGTGGGAATTCGGTACACAAAAAGTTGCAAATATTTGAGTTGGAGCACAGCTGAGTCTTGCAGGTGCAGAATGTGGAGCAGAACTGCTTTTCCTATGGCTGTCAAGTCTGATGGAGGTCTGAAAATCTGTTCTGAGTTTTACAGTTCTTTGGAAGTCACGGTTATTTAAACTTTGTTAGTCCTAATGGGATGGAAGGGGATTCATAGAATATTTCTTAATTGTGCTGTGTGAATACGAATTACGTATGGTGACAAGTGTATGTTTTGGTGGTAGAAGGCAGCTATTTCTAACTGAAGGCCTGGTTGCTGTTAGTGTATGGTGTCTGATGATCAGAAGGCTGGAGCACCTCTCCTATGAGGAAAGGTTGAGGGAACTGGGCTTGTTTAGCTTGGAGAAGGCTCCGGGAAAACCTCATTGTGGCCTTCCAATACTTGAAGGGAGCGTATAAACAGGAGGGGGAACAGCTGCTCATGAGGATGGTTAGTGATAGGACAAGGGGAAATGGTTTTAAACTGAGACAGGGAGGTTTACGTTGGATCTTAGGAGGAAGTTTTTCACCCAGAGGGTGGTGATGCACTGGAACAGGTTGCTCAAGGAGGCTGTGAATACCCCATTCCTGGAGGCATTCAGGGCCAGGCTGGATGTGGCTCTGGGCAGCCTGGGCTGGTGGCTGGTGACCCTGCACACAGCAGGGGGTTGGAACTGGGTGAACATTGTGGTCTTTTTTAACCCAGGCCATTCTATGATGGCAGGGATAAGGCTTCTTCTAATGTGTAGTAGGTACTGGCTCTAGTGTTTTTGGACATTGGCTGAACAGTGTTTATGATTTGTGAGTGATAGAGCTCTTGTTAGCTGAATATATTTTAAAGAAGCAGTTCTTCTGCTCACACTTGTGTAGGTTTTCTGGTTCTGTCCTTTCTACTGTACTGTTTCATACAGTGATGGAGCTCTTTTCTTCATTCTTATAATTTCTCATTGTTTTTTTCCCTCACAGGCTAGCGAATTTGAGGCATTTCTCATAGAAATGATGGGGTCAGATATATTGCCATTCCTCTACTTTGTATGGCTTTCTCCCTGCAGTAAGTTCTATACCTTCCCTGTTAAATCACACGCTCTGCACTTAGATTTCACATTTTGGCTGCACATCACTTTGAGGGACTTAAGTTGGAAGAGGTATGACATGCACTGTGACATCAGTGACATGAAAATACAACTTGTGTCGCAAAGATGTGATTTCAGAAGACTTTTAACAGGGACAGAAATGTGTCCTTATACATCTTTATCACCCACATCACACAGTAGTAAAAATGTTTGCTGGGGAGCTCTAGTTAGCCTTATTGTAGTGTGCATATCTTGAATAATTCATTTCACACTTCATAACTGCAGGGCAAAATCTCTTGGAGTAATATGGCACTCTGATTGCAGTTTGAGAGTCTGAGGAAACTTAGGCACTGAATTTAATGGCATCTTTTTTCTTGGCAGTTTTAACACATACCTTGTTACACTTTGCTGTTAGTTGTATCATTCTAAACTCACTCCATAATGTGCCCATGTTTGGTGTCTCCTCTCCCTGCTCTTTCTTTACTGCAGTGTTTTCTACTGCCCCTTCTAACTGTTCTCGCCCTGAAACTTGTTAGCTGCTTTAAAGGCAACATCTCTGTTGGTGAACATGGTAGCATTGCGGGGCCTTGGAATTCATTTTTAAGTGGGAACTTGAACTACACGAGGGCTGAAGTCATTGGAGAAAAAATCTTATTTGCTACAGGCTCTTGAAAAAGTATTGTTTTTTTCAGCATAAATTATTAAGCATCATCCTCAGATTGTTGTTGCAGCCAGGTTGCACCTATAGAACAAAAGGGTGGTTTCAGGAAGCAAAATCTGGCAATGTGTGGTGGTAGCATTCATGTAGGTGCAGAGTGAGCTGGTTCACTGGTCCAGCTGAAAACAGCTCCTAAAGAATGATGATGTTTTGGACTAATTTCCCAAGACATCTCTCTGTGCAGCCATAAGAATGCCACTGCTGGCATAGAACTGCAAAAAGAGCATGCTGCCTCCTCTGGCCGTCACACAGACTTAGATCAGATTAAAATAACCAAGTAACTTTGACCTTAACTTGATTATTGTCCTCACTTCACCCAGAAGGAAATTTATCACAGAGTGGAGATAAGGTGTATGTAGCTGAAGGAGGAAGTAGAGGAAGAACTGGAAATCAAAGCTGCTGTATCAGTGGAGGGAGTACTTATGTCTGAGAGCTGCACCTGCCAAATGTGAAGCTTGTAATTGAGTGTTCCATGGTGCACTGTGTGTTTCCATCATGCCAGATGAATGTAGACTTGCTGAAGGCTTTCTGTCTCCATGTCTGACTCTGGTAACTGTTGCACTTAATGTCATTTCTGCTTGCAAAGGTAGAGCTTCTGCAAGTAGGGATTTCTGTTCCCTGGTTAGCATTTGTTGAACACTGATAAAATTGTGTGTTGCTAAATGTACTTGAAGTAACATAAATATTTTAAAAGCAAGACTGTATGTTTTTCCAAACATTTACATTGTGCATCTAAAACAGTGCACCGTGTCTCAGAAGATTCAGTAGCCCAAAACAAGACAGTAATTGGTAATATAAGATACAATATCAAACAGTTACTCGGAATTTAGAGGAGCATTGTGACATTGTGCAAGGAGAAGCACATATAGTGGTACGGTTTTAGTACTGACATTTTTTTTTTGTCTAGCTTGCCTAAATGTCACAGCAATCATTCCAGGTTGGCAGTTCTGGTCGTTACGCTTGCATGAACACACTTCTCTTCATGAACCATGAGGTCAAACAGAGTAGGTTCAAGTAGTCTTTGGCAACTCAGTAGTTAAAATGCTGCTGGAAGTTATAAAATGGGAACACAAATCTTAGCTGTATGTTCCAGTGCTGTAAGAAGAACAACCTTTAGTTTAAACAAATTCACACTTCCATGAAGCCAAAGGTTTTGCTGTTGAAACCTTTATTCCCCATCACATACCATTCTCAGCTACGTTCCAAAATATTTAGCAGATTTTTGGTGAGCTGCAAGTGAAGCTTTCCTTCTTTTTTTCTTAATAAATGGAGAT
The DNA here is from genome assembly GCF_039878825.1 of Excalfactoria chinensis. NCBI lineage: Eukaryota > Metazoa > Chordata > Aves > Galliformes > Phasianidae > Excalfactoria > Excalfactoria chinensis. Next base: position 1,466,832 of record NC_092848.1, on the reverse strand, counting down.
TAAACAGGGATTCTGTAAAGTTTGTATTGTAACATCACGCTTTCAGCTGAGGTGGAATCATTTTAAACATCCCCCTGAAAGATAAATGGTGCAGGAAGACGTGATGTGCTGTGATGTGCAGTATGGACTGATGAACAGAAAATGTGTTGGCAAACAGTGGTGTTAGTGAACCTGTCTGTCAGCTTCCTTGTACTCCATACAGAAAGGTTCCATTTAAAGCGGATGGTTTTCTCCATTCTACACACTGCAAATGTCTCCTGTAGGGCTCACTAAGCTATGAGTTACAGCTGTTCTGGGTTTAATTCAGAGTGCAGGTATTCCTTAAGGTTTATTATTTCTCACCAAGTTATTGCTGTTAGTTTAAACTGAGGAAGAACACCTTTCCTCTTGAATATATGTCCAGGTGGAAGTTATTCTTGTCAACTTTACTTTGTGGACAGACTGTTTACTATTACTTATATTAAGCTCTCTCCACTGATCTCCATTGAAAGGCACAGCTGCAAATCTACTGCCACTTCTGTCACTCCTCAGGGAGGAAAAATGTTAGCTTAGGGAAACAAAAAAAGTACAGATCTTGAGGATAGATTTTCCTGTTAGACTTCATATGCCAGCTTGTGTAGCCTATATTGTTAGGGCAATTATTTGCAGTCTTGTCGGTGCTGTTTAATAAGTAATATCATCACTGGGCATCTATGAAAACAAATGAACAGTTTAAAACGTTGGTGGAGTTTTTATTAGTTTTCAAGATATGCAAACAGATAATGAGGAGGGGAGAGTTTCTGAAGCAGAAAGGAATCCTGCTACTGAACAAGAAGAAAACCAGGCCAAAAACGGAGTGGTTTGGAACAAAGGCCAGACTAATGGCTGAAACAATTGCCTTTCAGTGTCATGGCAGTTCTAGGGATTTGGGCACATACTTTGAGGAATATACACATTCAAAAGGACAGATAATCTTTCCATAATTACAGTTATTACAGAAAAGTGATTAGCATGAAAGCTAGGCATGTATACATGAATGACTATGGTTAAGTAACTACCTGGTTTTGTTTTTATCTCGCTTTCTGTTTTTTGCATTGAAAGAAATAAAACTGGTCAGAATAGATTTGAATACAAGGAAGTTCTTAACCATAAGTGTTTAATTTTGATGTATTAAAGACAGCAGGAAGTGCTAAGACCTTTAATCTTAACATAGGTTGTGCTTTACAGAACATCTACCAAGATACTTTTGCCTAGAAAAAGAAGAGTGTTGAGATTCATGGTTATTAGTCTAAAAGTAGCTCCTTCCCAACAGAAAGCCTTCAGCTTGCAGCAAAATCTGAGGGATTATAATGCTGCTGAGTTCTGAAATGGCAAATTCTTCAACTATTTGCTGTGCAGATAATGCTTGAAAATATTCTAGATTCTGGAAATCGCTGCTTTGGAAAGCCTTTGTCCTCCAAAGCAGATTTCTAAATCCAGCCAAAGTATTTCATCTTCAGAAACAGAAACATTCTGGAGGATTTTTATACTCACTGTTGTGTTTTAGCTGTGGGATATTATAGAATTATGGAAGGAGACACACTCTGCCTCTTTTTATTGTTTCCATCGTGTTGTTAAACATTTAGAGGCGTAAAGATAGTTCCATACAGTGAAAATACATTGCCTGCTGTGTTAGCAAGATACCTATCACGGATTATTTTAGGAACAGTTGGGAAAAAAGAAACCAAAAAGTGGGAGATGAGACTGTTTGGATGTTGAACTTCATCTCTGCCTTTCATACACCATCCTGCCAAGCATACTTGTGCCCAACCTCTGCTTGGAGAGCTGGGCATTATTTACTCACTCTCCAGTCTTTTGTTTCCTTGCCAAGACTCCCTGCAGTATTTCCAGTTACTGCCAGCCCTGTTGTGTTTCGTTGGATTATTTTTTTTGTTGTTGTTGTTTTAATAATGTCTGAACAGCTTTAATTTCACCAAAAATACAAACCACGGTGCTGCACATGTTTTGTATCTCGGCTTACATATGAGTTGATGGGAAAATCTGCTTCAAGTGAGGAGAGTTAGGATTTTTGTTTTCACAGTGCAGTCCCAGCAGTTCCTTTGTGAAACGCTGCTTCTAAACATCCTCTCTCCACGTTAACCATATATCCCAAAGTGCAAACTTAACGTTCTGATACAGCAGAAAGGATTGCTCGTCTCTGCTTGCCCTGGTAGCTTTTCCCAAGTGCTCAACCTGTTGGCCATCTCTTACTTAGGTGGGTATGACTGATGGTGAAACAATTGCATTTCTTCTTTTATTCTGAACTTAGGTGGGCAGAGGCAGTGTAGGAACAGCAGCACTGTGCTGCCTTGAGATGGAATTTACAAGTCAAGAACGTTTCCATTTCTTTTGCAAATAAAGCAGCTGAGATGCACAAGAAAGGAGCGATTGTATGACAGTGTAAATAGTTCCCTCTTGTCCTATAGTCCTGATTACCCTCTGCTGACACGATGTAACTTGTACCAGATGTGTTGTACCATTAACTGGGAATTGCTGTGCCTGTGCACTGCTGTTTTGTGCACCTGTTCTTCAAACTGTGTGGCGTATTGAAATGTGCATGGAGCATTTTACTCAGAGCCTTGTGTGTATGTACTGCTTCTCCTAGACTTGCCAACCTACAACAAAATAAATTAGAGCAGAGTCTGCCAGTTTTGAGGTATAATACTGATAACTCAGTGGGCAGCATTGAAACTGGTTCTTAAAAGGAGAGTGGGTCGTTGCTGGATGTGGGGTGCTCCAAAGAGCCTTTCCATTCCCCTTCTGGGAGCCAGCAGAAACAGTGCAGGCAGAAAGAATGAGCAGTTCAGTGTACATCCATGGAGCTGGCAGCCTATTTCTGACCTCAGGCAAACAGCTGTAGGCCACGCAGGGGTCAGGAGCTTCCAGGGAGTCTTGATATGCAAGAATGGCTGTGCTACCACTTCACTTACTAGGAAGGGTGGATGAGCAGTATTTCTCTTTACATCAATGTCTGCTTTTGGTGGATGCTCGCCAGCACACAAATCATACAACCTGGATGCACGTTGGACTAAAATCTGAGATATCCAGCCTTCCAAGCTGGCCACTTTCAGAGGCCTCCCTCTGCCCTGTAGGACATGCAATTTAAATTCATTAACCCCTCTGAATACTGAACTTGGTCTGCACTGATTTCAAGGCATCAGCTGAGTCAAAGTTGAGGCAGGCAGTGTTCTCTGTTATAAACTGTTCTATTTTTAGTCCAGAGAGCACGAAGAAATGTGTTTTTCTTCAGAAGCAGCAAAAGCGTTGTGTGAAGTGTTATTCCCACATATACAGTGCTTCCTCCACCCACGTGTGTGTGTGTGTGTGTGTACTTTCTTTCTGGGTGTGAGCTTTGATATTCGTAGGCTTGCAAATATTTCTCATGTGATCTTCGATTACCAAACGTTGCGCTCACCTCCTCAGCTCATTCTGTGCTCAGAATGGTCATTCCTTGTGGGTTTTTTTTAATGTCTTGACTCACCAAAAAGTCAACTTTGAAGCTTTAGACTGAGGGTGGTGACACACTGGAACAGGTTGCCCAAGGAGGCTGTGGATGCCCCATCCCTGCAGGCATTCAAGGCCAGGCTGGATGTGGCTCTGGGCATCCTGGGCTGCTGGTTGGTGACCCTGCACATAGCAGGGGGTTGGAACTGGATGAGCACTGTGGTCCTTTGCAACCCAGGCCATTCTATGATTCTCTGACCCTGTCTATATTTTAATGAGAACATTCATTGCTCTCATTTATAGTATGGCTGAAATTCATTCAGAGAGCCCAAGTTGTTCAGCAGCTTTGAAAAAGAAATGGATTCCCGTTATGAGATCTCTTATGTTTGCGATTAGAAAAGGAAAAGTTCTGCTGTAAGATTTTTTCATGGTATTTGAACTGCTGCCTCTCAGGACGGTCAGCCAGCCAATAGTGCATTGTTTGTGTTTGATGTATGAGGAGGGCTTTGCTTTGCCAGCTGTTTGGCTGCTAAATAATTTTGTTCGAAAGTTGTGGGTCCCTCGAGGGTGGCAAGCAGTGCATTGAAAGTGAAAGTAGGTTACGGTGACTGCAGAGTAAAGTGGTTTTCAGACCCAGAAACTTTGATAACTCATAATCTGCCCTTATTTAACAACTGTTTTTTGAGGTGGTGACGTTCAGAGCAAGCGGTTTATTGTATTGAATGTTCTGTAAATAGGCACAGATGAAACGATGGCAGAAGTATATTTCAGCATTCAGTAATGGGGGGGGAGGGTGAAATTAAAGCTTCCTTCTCACAATGAGATTTTGCTTTTTCTGGCTGTGTAGCGGCAGAATTCTGGTAGCCTTCTTCAACTCCTCATGCAGTTTGTGAGGAATGCTTAATGTGCCCAGGAAGTAATCGGGTATGGTTTTCTATGCAACACAGTGATTTTTTGGGGGGGAGCAGCTGAATAATTTATTAAATGTTGTCAAAGAAAAACTGAACAGCGGATTGTGTTGTGACCGCTGCTTTTAAGCACCTTCCTGGGCATAGGGTTGTTAATTCTGGCTTGCAATCACAGCCAGCTTATTTGATTATTTACTAGCATTTCCATCCGAACTTTAGTTGTGATCACAAGCCAATGTTAACAGCCCCATCTCCACGTATTTCCTGGCCCAGCTGGAGCTTGGCTGTCCTCCTCCTCCCTCTCACCTCTGCAGCTGGGAAGCTGCAACTGGATCCCTGCTGGGATAGGGAGAGCATGCAGCAGCAGGAACAGACCCTGCTGCTGTGGTGCTTGTGAGGCTGCCCGCAGGGTTCCTGTTGAGTGCATTTGGAAATACCAAGAGCTGTTCAAGAATCTGTTTAACTAACTGCAGGCTTGTAATCAAGCGACTGCTTGTTGGTAAGTCACTTTCCCTAGTGTGTTATTTCACAAAGATTAGGGCAAGGTTCAGTCTTTTTTATTATTCAAACGACTGAGACCATTGGTGGGTTTATTTCCTGTTCAGTTATATTCATTTAGAAGGTGGAAATTTCTGTTGGAACAGTAAGCGTGAGACTACAGTGTATAAAAAATTATGTCAGAACGTGTTTGGAAGGAAGTTACTGCATTTGTTGTGTGGAGGGTAACTCAGAATGAAGTAGAAGGAAATTTGTCATAGAAATCCACATCTGTATTGGTTGTTTTTCATCATTGCACCAAAAATAATAATAAAAACCAGGGTATGAGTCTGCAAGTGTGGATGTTTTATTTCCATCTGCTGTCTGAGGTTTCTAACATGAAACTCAATTAGATTTTCAGGCCCTGGTAATAGGGATCTTGTTTTATTCATACTTAAAGGTCTCTAAAAGAAAACATAAGCGATCATTAACGTCTCTTCATTAACCTCTGCATCCTGTAGTTGCAAGTCCTGTTTGCATGAGAAGCTCTGATGCATTTCTGACTTGATCCACACAACCAAAAATCTTGGCTTGGTATTGTTAGTACTGTGCTGCTGAAATGTAATTGTCCTGGTAAAAAATAAATGAGAGAGCTTGATTACTTGTATTCATTAGGGATCACGTGATAATTTTTGCAAGAGGAAGTAATGGTGTCCTGGTCAAATTCCAACTTGGATAACACAACTGAAATTTAGATGGGCAAATGTAATATCACTTGGCTACTGCGGCGAGGAATAAATAGCTGGGGGAAGGGAGAGTGAAACAAAAGAATGAGGTATCTTAAATCAAGAGGCTGTGAGGGATTTCTGAGGTGGAAACAAGTAGGGGACACGCTGTTCTGAACCTGAGTCAGTGCTGCCAGTTGGAAATGTTTCCATTGAAATTCTTCATGCGTATCTACACTAATGGAACGTTGTTTGATATAAAAACTTCATATGCCCACTTTCTGGGTAAGAATGGGCTCTCTGGTGGGGTTCTGATGGAGAAGAGGTGTTTCTATGTAGGTGTATACCTCATTTGATGGAGAGGCATGTGGGAGCAGTGCATTGTCTCAGGACCTGTTGTGTATTAGGCGAAATAAAGTCTTCAAGGACCATCTGTCCTCCAGTGACCAGCAGAAACACAGATCAGCATATTGACTCAGCTTTGAGGCAGTGGTAGTGATCTTCAGCAGGTAGAGAGCATTCATCTGGAGATTAATAGTGTGCTTTGGTTTCAGTTCCTCAAAAGTCTTAATTCTAGTTCTGGCTCACGTAAGGGTGCTTGTATTTGTCTCTGACTCCCACTTTTGCTGTATCTCCTGCTGTAGGGCAGTCCCCCTGCAGGAGATACAGCTCACAGGTGGTATATGCTGGGCTTTACCTCAGTTGTACAAACTCAATTTGGTGAATATTTTAGTGATATTTTTTGATTGACCTTGTCTTCTCTGTTGTCTTTTATAGATAAAATGTTCAACAGTTCGTTGGCAACTTTCTTCAGAAGAATAATTACCACTGCTCTGCTCTTGCCATAATATCCGAGTTCTGTGACCTACACATCCGTGCTAAACATCAGCAGAGAATCCTGGTTTGTTCCTTCTGTGTAGATGGAACAGGCATCGGTCATGAGAACCCATCCTGATTTAAAGCTGCTTGCTTGGTTTTCTGGGATTAAAGGTGCTTAATGAATCAGGCCCCCCCAGATGAGTCAAACAGCCAATTCTTGCCAACAGTTGGTTGAAAACTGTGCTGTGCATGTAGCAGGTATGGCACAAGAGGACAGTCGCCGTGGTCAAGTGCCACCCACATTTTATCATGGTGCCAGCCAGGAACTCGATCTGTCCACCAAAGTGTACAAGAGAGAGTCAGGAAGTCCTTACCCAGTGTTGGTGGACAGCAAAATGAGCAAACCACATCTCCATGAAAGAGAGGAGCAGCCATATTTCAGGGAGAACAGATCTGTAGGAGAAGTCCGAGCTGTGAAAGAAGATAGAGAAAACTCTGACGACTCTGAGGAGGAGGAAGAGGAGGAAGATGAAGTGACTTACAAAAGGGAGCAGATTATAGTAGAGGTAAACCTTAACAACCAAACATTAAATGTATCAAAAGGGGAGAAGGGTGTCCCCTCCCAGTCCAAAGAGACTGCTGTTCTTAAGACCAGCAGTGAGGAAGAGGAGGGTGACAGTGGGGAAGAGGCCACTGAAGACAGTAATGATTATGAGGAAAATGAGAGGCAGAAGAAAAAAGAGAAAAGAGTGGAAAAAGTTAGTGTTGCACAAAGGAGAACAAGGAGAGCTGCATCTGCTGCAGCAGCCACAACTTCCCCATCACCCAGAACTACAAGGGGTCGTAGAAAGAGTGTGGAGCCCCCCAAGCGTAAGAAGAAAGCTGCAAAGGAGCCCAAGGCACCTGTGCAGAAATCAAAGTGTGAAGAGAAGGAGACTTTAACCTGTGAGAAGTGCCCCAGGGTGTTTAACACACGCTGGTACCTGGAGAAGCACATGAACGTCACTCACAGGCGCATGCAGATCTGCGACAAATGTGGGAAGAAATTTGTTCTAGAAAGTGAGCTGTCCCTTCACCAGCAAACAGACTGTGAAAAAAATATCCAGGTAGGTTTGCTCACCTGCTTGCCAGATTTCCATACCTTCTGTCGTGCCCTGGATACAGCTAGTGGACACTTCAGAGGGGGAAATCTTTTGTGCAGACCAGGTTCTGAACAAGGCCTTGTCTCTGCTTATCAACGCTTGGTGTCTTCCAAAAGGAGTAAATGGCAGGGAACAAAATGTGCAAGCGTCGTCTGATTTAGCAGTTACTCTAGTATTTAACTGTATGTTGGGGAAAATGCAAAGCCACTTTAACAGAGGTCAAACTCTAGAGTAACTGGCTTGGAAACAAGTGCATTTGACAGAGTAGAACCAACTTCTTCAGGTGCTGAGCACCTGCAGCTGTCACTAGCTTTCATGTTTTGTTGTCCTGAAACTCAGCCACATAGTATGTCCAGCTAAGGTTTTGGGGGAGAATGAAATTATAACACAGAAGTGGTGTTATAAGCAGAAAATTTTACAGTACTGGAGAGGCAAGCAGGTGAGAAAGAAACTAGTGAAGTCAGGATTTGGAGTTGTGTTAAAGTGTAACTTCTTCAAATCCTACTGAGATAATCATATATAAGTAATTTACAGCATTGCATATAGCTCATGTATTCACAGGGAAATGTATGAATTCAGTGACTAAACCTGTTCATGAGCCTGCCCTGTTCTCAGTGCAAATAAATCTTACTGATAATACAAAGATGTCTGGTCTTACTCACCAGAAGATTTGCAGTGTATGACTTTATACAACAATGGAAGCCTGTGTTGTAATAGAACCGTTTTAAAGTTAAAGTTGTGGAAAGAGCTTTAGTTTCTTATTCATCTGTGGTTTGTACTTTGCTCATAGGCATCTGTGTTCTCATGTAACTGGGGGCAATGTTGTTTTATCTGGAGATTTGAACGTGGTTTTTTGCCTTGCTAAACTTGGCATGGTGTTGCCTCGTTGAAATACTTCCATGACCAGACTGAAGCAACTTGGGTTCAGTTTCTGTGCAGCTGAAATGTCTGGAGTTTGTAGGGCAACAAGGGCTGTTGTTTTTTTTTTGGTCTGTCCAGTGAGTTTTACCAGACATGTTTTTAGTTTGTTTATTTGCTAAATGCTAAACTGAATTGTTATTCAGTTCCCACTGTGTAGGAGACTCAGTGAAATATATGTTGCAATTTCTCTTTGCTCTACGACTCAAATGCAGATCTGTATAACACGATGCTATTTTTTCCTTATATTTCAGCTCATAGGAGGAAGACTGAAGGAAGGAATATAATATAAATGAGTCTTGAGCATAGTTAGTAAAATGCATAGACAGCTCAGTATGTTCTTTTGAGTTTATAAACTGTTGTGAAGTTTGGTGTGGCAGAGAGCACTTAAGTTGCAGGAATACTCCGTCATCCAGATGGCTCATTCACAGCACAAAATCTTTTGACTCTAAGCAAGAATTCATGAGTAATTTGAATGTGTAGTATAGAAAAGCATCCCATAATCCACACAACCGTGGGCCTTTGAGGGGTTAACATTCCTTTGTCCAAAAGAATAGAAAAAGAAGTTGTAGAAATCGTTTTATATCCAGTACCAGAAGAATCAGTTCCAAGAAGCTTCCCAGTTATTCCTAGTGGTGGAGGCAGTGCTACACATCTTCACCTTTTTGCTATATATTCAGCAGTGATTTTTGTTAGGCTTAACATTTGGAATGTGTTTCACAGCTGCCTGCAAATTTGTTTTTATTACACTTGGCAAAAGGAGTAAAGGGATGTGAAAGTGTTACATTAATGTAGGGTTTAATGTGTCAAGGGAGATACAATTATCTAAATGCAAATGGCTACATTATGTAAGAGGTGATTGAACTGATAAATACGACTGACTATTCTCTGTATCTTTTCATCCAAGAGATGGAATATGTCTGTTTTTCCAGATGATTTCTGTTTTTATCCTTGCAAAATGAGCACCTTCACAGAACTGTCATTGTCATCTTAGAGTCTGTGTAGTAAATGTAAATGTTAGTGATCCGATTTGCTTGCTGCTGATCATCAGTGAAGTTGTAGATTGACTGCCTCAACAGCTTGGATTTCTCATCATTTCTTAGCATTGCTTTGCTCTCCGGGGTCCCGTTCCACTCTGTGTTCTCCCCCAGGGTCTCCTGCACTACAGTTTGTTCCTGACATGCCTCCATGTAGGTACTTTCTGAGATAAAGGATCTCCTTGCAGTCAGCGTGGTGAGTGCTGTGCCCAATTTTCCAGGCCTGAAGAGATTCAAGTACTGTGGAAGCAGCATTACTTGCTTATGCAAAGAAGAAACAACTCAAGCTGACAGGAGGCATAATATTTGTTAGTTCTTCAGTGCAGAGCATACAGCTGTTCCAGCTTTGGGGGAGAAGGGTAATTGATGTACTGGAAACCCCGAACACCCCAACAGCTATCAAAACCAACAACCTACAGTTCCTTCCCTCTTCACTTGAAAGATGAAGCTGACTTGGTATCCTCATGTGTATGGCTGCTGTCAAGTTTCAAAACTCAGATTATTATGGAATTTTCAAAATTGTGCAAGGATTTTTATGAAGTCTTTAGCAAGAACCGTTGGGAAGAAGACACATAAAAGCCTGTTGATCCTGCTCATCGTTGACTTAATGGATGTTTCGCAGTAGTTATGGGAAGAGATTTAAAACACTGCTTGCACGTAGTCATTTTAGACCTTCAGCACTACTAGTGTATCTAAGTGAAGAGTTAGAATATATAACATGGCAATGACAACGTGCTGTGCCAGCTGTGTGCCAGGTTCTTTGCATGATCAGTAGTTGCAAGATGGAAGCTGTCTTCTCTACAGAGCTAAAAGTGAGAGTGCTTTGACTAGTTCAGGGATTAGTAGACCTGCAATCTCAGGAGTCACGGTGTTCCTAAAGCCTGGCTAAGTGGACAGAAAGGCTTAACAGCTGGATGGCTATAGGCTCCTTTGTTGGCTTCTTCCCACACTGGGGTTTAGATTACCAGCAGTATCAGAGCCTGTGAGGTTGTAGTCTCTGTTAGGACTCGCAGCTCTGTTCCCTGGAGGCTGCATCCAGCTATGTATGTGTTTTGGAAATAAACACAGAGGCTGTCATCCTCTTTGGCTAGCACCAAAATGCGGTGTGTTAACACCCTCTCTAATCCTGCTTAATTAAAATAGCAGGCTTTTCTTAGTGCATTTGTTTCAGCTATGAAACAGTGAAAGTATTCCGAAGTGCAGTCTGAGAAGGTATGCAGTATTTTGCCTTCTTCTGGGTTTCCTTTTGCAACATGAGAGGAGGACACACGGTTTAATTCTGCAAGGTTGAATCTTTCTAATGTAAACTTCCTTGTATTTATCCTATTCATTCAGTGTGTTTCCTGTAATAAGTCATTCAAGAAACTCTGGTCCCTCCATGAGCACATCAAGATTGTCCATGGATACGCAGAAAAGAAATTCTCATGTGAGATTTGTGAAAAGAAGTTCTACACCATGGCCCATGTGCGGAAACATATGGTTGGTGAGTTATTGATCGGTGCTTCTATTGGTTCTACCCCAGAATGTCTTTGTTGTTTGTCACTCAGAGACAAAAAATAAGGCAAATGCAGTTGTCCAAGCATTATCCATAGCTAAAAGATCAAGTCTGTAACATTAACAACAATCAAGAAATACATGTGTGTGTACATACTATATGTATATGTATTTGCAAGCTGTATAATACTAATCATCTTCCTGCTCAGTGCTGGAGAAGAAATTTGATTCAAGAACTGTTTGCATTTTAGTGACCATCTGTACCGTACTGTTATGTTGCAGCACACACAAAGGACATGCCTTTCACATGTGAAACCTGTGGGAAATCATTCAAACGCAGTATGTCGCTCAAGGTACATTCCCTACAGCATTCTGGAGAGAAGCCTTTCAGATGTGAGGTGAGCCTGTCATTATGAGTGTGTTGAGATGTGGTAGCTTAAGACAAGATGAATAACGCTGTCAGTAGGTGAAAATAGACTTGGCTGAGTTGTAAATGAGGTACAGTTCCATAGGAATTTGGAGAAAATTATTCTCCATTTGAAGAGCACAGGCAGAGCACATCTAACAGCAATTCAAGCTGAGAGGTATTTAGTTTGCTTTTAGGTTCACTGTCATGTTTTTCTCAATGAAAACGTACTTTGAGCACCAGTTTCCCCCCAGTGTTCATAGTAAAGCAGTTGAGTAATGTAAATGACTATATTCCTGCTCATCCTGCCCACTGACCTGATACAGAGGTGGCAACAATGAAAATAATTCACAGCTCAATTTTCACTTATGAGGAAAACCTCTGGGCCTCACTGCAAACAGTTGAGATAGGAGACTGTTCTCTAAATTAGCGTTTCCTAAACTGTGTGTGTGTTGGAAGCAGGATCTCAGTAATGCATTCATGCGTATTTGTGATCTGTAGTTCTTTGCCTGCCTTCAGGAATGAGGTCTGTATGGGATAGACTGAGCCAGTCATATGTCTAGTGCAGATAATGTCTCGATCATGTGATGGGGATGCTTGTGGATATCACATGATGGAGGCAGGCCCTGGTGCAGAGCACTTCCTGCTTCCAGGTCAGGTCCAGTGCCTCCCCTTGTCCACAAAGTGTAGAAAAACTCCAGCAGCCTGTGTAGTATTAATGGCAGTACTGCAGCCACACAGACTTGGAGAACTTGTAGGAAAATAAATTACCTCATGCCAATAAATAATGGCTGGGAAACTGATCTGTCTCTCTGAAACACAAACCTTCGTGTGCTGCTTTCGGTTTTGCTGTGTGAGCAGAGTCCTCTAGTGGAGGCATGCTGTAGTCCAACAGCTACAGCTGGCAAAGCTTCAGAGTCTCCAACTGGTACAATAAGTGAACAGAAGCACTTTTCTGTTGCCATAACTGTGCCATAACTACATCTCTCCCAGACTTTTACCAACAGCTATGTCAAATAAAGGCTGCAACCATTCCATGCTCTTTGCTAAGACATATTGTGGTAGCAGACCTTTTAGTACAGGCCAGATTCTTCTGTCATTAAGTAACTTAAGTCCTGCATTTGTAGGACATTAGGGTCTGTGTTTGTGCTAGTTGATAAATTCTTTCCTCTTCACTTAGTGTGTTTGAGTGCTATCCTATTATTACCTTGATGTGTGATGCCTGAATATCATGGTTGCTGTCCTTCTGTTGCAGAACTGTGATGAGAGGTTTCAGTACAAGTATCAGCTGCGTTCTCACATGAGCATCCACATCGGGCACAAACAGTTCATGTGCCAGTGGTGTGGCAAGGACTTCAATATGAAACAGTACTTCGATGAGCACATGAAGACACACACTGGTAAGAACTTAGCAGAGACAAGTACAGGTACCTGCAGGACAGAAACATTCCTACACTTTTTGCCTGTATTCCCTCCCTTGGAAATTGGGATCAGAGCTGTTAGCCAACATAGAAAATCAGAAGGGAGAGGGTAATAGGATAACTTCCTGTTAAATGAAAAGAACTGCTTATAGCTTGTAAATATGAAAATCACTGTTTATAGCAGTGATTCACTGCTTGGGGAACTGAGAGGTTAGGCCTTACAAATGATTTTCTTGGGCCATCATAATCCGAAGGTGAGAGAGGATGTAATGAAGACTGGGGGCTCCTGTGAAACAGATGACTGTATTTACTGAAGGTAGCAGTCAGAATAGCATTTGTAGTCTGCAATTTGTATAAGCATGCTGAAGTAAGTGTTAGCAAATGTTCAATGTCTAATCAACTGCCATATCCATATTTGTCAGGAGAGAAGCCCTTTATCTGTGAAATCTGTGGGAAAAGCTTCACCAGCCGCCCAAACATGAAGAGACATCGCCGAACTCACACAGGGGAGAAGCCCTACCCATGTGATGTGTGTGGCCAGCGATTTCGCTTCTCCAACATGCTCAAGGCACATAAGGAGAAGTGCTTCCGTGTTACCAGCCCCGTTAACGTGTCATCTGCTGTTCAGATCCCACTGTCCACAACTTCTGCCACCACAGTTCCTGCTGTAGTGAACACACCTACCGCCCCAACCCCGCCAATCAACCTGAACCCAGTGAGCACGCTTCCTCCACGCCCCATTCCCCATCCGTATTCACATCTTCACCTACATCCTCATCCTCACCATCCACATCATCTTCCAGTCCCCCCTGTCCCCCATTTACCTCCTCCTCCCGCTCTTTTTAAGAGTGAGCCTTTAAATCACAGGGGTCAGAGTGAGGACAGCTTTTTGCGACACCTGGCAGAAAAAAACAGTTCAGCACAGCACCACTAACGTCTTTGCTTCCTGCCAGCTATTTTCCCATTTTATGCACATGGAAACGTGCCCTCATGGAAGTTCAGAGGGTTAGTTGATGAGGACTTTCGTCTCTCTCAGAGCCCCGGCAGATGGTCCCGATTTTTTCCTTTGAATCAGTTAGCAAACAAGGAAATCCTGTTTTGGATCAGCAGTGCTCATTTGAACCTGGGAACCAACAGGACTTAACCCCAATTTGCTTGTGTTTTCTTGGTGACTTTTATAAATTTCGGATACTGAGACTTGTGGAATTTTATAATTTCATATCAGCTGATGAGGTATGCTTGCTTTTATATCCTGGACTTCTCCTCAAAGAGGAGAGAGGCCTGGTTTTCTTTGTACTAATCGGAAAGGCTGTGAGATTAATACAGAGCATTAATTGTATCACTGTGTATCGTAATGGATTCTTTTCAGCTTTTGGTGCCGGCTATGGAGTGAGCCAGCCACGTATCACGGTATATTTGAGCATTATAAAGAAAGACAAAAAAATTTCTTGTTTGTGTAGCTCTCCTAACACACTCTTTATTTTACTACAGAAATTATTTTAGAGTTTTTTGTATAGACCTATTTAGTAGTCAGTTTCTAAAATGAAATGTATTTCAATAAGCGGTGTAATTTTTTCAGTGTAGCTGGACCTATGTTGTATAATAGATAAATTTTTATAATCATCAAAATGTGATTCTTAAAAGATGCATATAGCTTCTATAGTTAAAGTTATTCTTACAACCGTACAACTTAAAACAACAAAAGGTGCTTCAGAGAAGAAAGGAATCCCAGAGGTCTCTGGAAAGGTTGCCTCAAAAACTGATGTTGATTTCAGAACTTTATGTAATTTATTTTAGTAGGTTGGTGGGGTTTTTCGTTTTGTTTTGTTTTGTTTTTTCTACCTTAAGTTTCCCTTTCCATGGTTTCTGTTAAGAGTTTATGGAGAAGGACCTTGAGATACTGGATTCTCCCTCCTCAGATTTCATTAAGTTCAACTGGAGTCAGCTGTGAAATGGGCTGGAGAGGGAGTATCTCAAGTCAGCCAGCATCTTTATGTAGGAGAGCCTGTTCTAATGGCTTTTCATGGTATGATTTTAAGCGGGGGATCCTATCAAATGCTGCTCTTCAGATTGCTTCTTGGAATTCCTGGAGTTAGGAGGGGGTGAATTAAGTGAAATCATAAATGCAGTGTTTCTGACTGGTTGGTTGTAAGAGTGAGAAGTTTGGATGAGACAATGGTGTTTCAGTTGCATTGTTAAGAAAACACTGACAGCAGTGTACGTGCCATGAGAAGCTCCATCCCGTATCTATAACATGCATAAAAATATGGGATGATTTCTAGGTATTTTAGTCATTCGTTTGGCAAATCTAAGTTCTTCAGTTGTAGGATAGGAAGCTTTGAACTGTAGGCATGTCACTGTTCCATAATCCTGGGAGGCAATGAGGAAGAAATGACAAGTAGTGCAGGGATGGTGGGCTGGAATGCCGAATGTGTGTGTTTTAACCATCGAGTAGCTGTTAATTTTTCAGGTTTGTATTTCTCTTCAACTAAAAGTAAGCATAGCAGCATTATGCAATCTAGTAAATCGTTGCCACCTTCAACGAAGACAGATGCTCAAGGCAACGCACTGTAAGTTCTCATTCCTTTCAAATCTGTACTCTTCTGAGCTGCTTCTTAAATTAAATCCCCACCAAACTGTAGATCCAGAGACCCTCTAGGCAATGTCTAACTTTCCATTCTGCTTTCTAATGAACTGGGTTTTTGTGGCTGATAGGATTCATTGTTTTTTTCAGTCTTCAAGATAGCAGAAATGGTGGAAATTCTTCCTGTTACTTCCTCAAAGTCGATGCTTTTAAGCACTGTGTTTTGAAACACTATGTCCTCTGTCTGTTGAGAATTAGCTCCTTAGTTGATGTTTTTCACCATTTTCTACCATCTAATCATTAATATTTTTTTTCATAACACGCATAGCAAACTGTAGGAACCAGGAAGGGCAATTTTGGCCCTATAAATCTATTCGTTTTTTGGCTGAGCTGAAACCCCTTCCAGCATTTCTGAAAAAAAAATAATAATAATAAAACAATGTGTTTTTTAAATGTTTTCTCTACAGTATTTATATGCACTCTCTTATCTTCTAGGCAAAAAAAAAGCCAGTAATGAAAGTGAATTTACACTCGTGATGACAACTGTTGTATTTACTGTGGCTGGTCCGCCCCAGAGGTTCTATGCATTCCATGTCACGTTTGCACCCTGCATTTCTGTTGTGCCACTATTTTACGGTCAGGCCCATTATTAAATGATTTTTAAATGCTAAGAATCAGTTGTATTCCCTTTTTTCCAAATGATCTTAATAAATTTACCCTATTCGGCTGCTATTCAGAATTCTGAAATTTAGAACACATTTATGTTATTTTCCCCCTATATCTGTGTTTTATTTTTACCCCAAGACTTTAACATAGGAATTCCCTTCTGGTTAATAAGGTTAATCTTTCTAACCAGTATCACAGTCTGTCATAATATCAGCGGATCCTCCTAATAGTCTGGGACAGACAGTAGTGAAAGCTGACAGACTGGTCTAGGGAGTGTTGCAATGTGGGATTTCATAAAGTACATCTTTTGCCATAAAAGGAAAGTGGGTGTTACAAAAGCCTGGAAATTAAAGGGTAAGGTTTGCTGGGGTTCTTCGCTCCTGCTTCAATTTGCATAAGTATGCACACCTACAGAATTTGGGCAACACTAAGGAATGTATTCAATTGCATTTACTACTTTTTGCATATGTTAACAAGCTGAGAATAATATTTCCTGTGAGCTTTATTACGTTTGGTTAGCACCTGAGCTTGGTTTGTGTTACTAAAGTGCTTTCTTCAACAAGAGCAAAGACGGGTAACCCCAATTTCAGGTTTGATTTGAACGTTTTTGGAAGGTGAGACTGACTTCTTTGTTCGTTTTTCAAGGCATCCTACAGCCTAAGGGGAACTTCTACTCAATATTTGAAATTACATTTGAAGAGGAAGAATTCAATGGGATTAATATTGAAATGGGGAGATTGGCTGTTTAATGGACAGTGTCTTTTCTAAAGAAGTTCAAGCTGCTAGTCCTGCAGACAGTGTCTTATTCTTACTAAGGGCACTGGCTGTGTGGGCTTGTTTATTCGGTGTATTATCTCAGGCTCATTTACCTTCCTAGATGAAGGTGTGGTGATTATCTGTTTTGTATTGACTTGCCTGTCTGAGTTATTGGCTCTCCTATGTACACAGCATAGATGCTTGGTAGATGATCTAATTTGTATTGCTGTGCACATCAAAAGCTACTGTCACCCGCCTTATGTTCCCAGCCACATCTCAAATTATGGGCTTTTGAAAGAGTGCTTTGAATGTGGGCTTTTATCACTGGGAGATTAGTTGTATCTCAGCACTGCAATCCCTTTGGATGTTTCTGCCTTTGCCCCATTGCATCTCTTGAGCATGTAATAGCAATTTTCAGTTTACTGGAGAGGAAAAGGCAAAACTCACAGGTATGCAGTTTAAAGATAGTGCTTCCCTTTGATACTTTTGGTCTGTTTTCAACAAGTTAACTGAAAGACCGGGTTTCTCTCTGAGCTGAAAAGATTGCTATTCTTGTAATTTATTTCCTGATTGCCTATTTCTTTGCACTATAGTGGCCTATGGTGTGACCATTACGGGACTGAGTACCGTTTTGTTAGGAGGTGGAGAGTCTTATGCAGAGCTGTCTCTATTCTTGCAGAGGTAGCGTTGCATTGACACATTCTGGTTTGATTATGAATTACAGAGTAGGCCTTTGAGAAAACAATAAAAGAATAAGCAACGTGCAAATACAGCACTGGAGAACACTAAATAATGTCAAACTTCTTTTTCCTTTTTCTCTTGGGATTTGACCTCAGGGTTGTAAAATGTTTCAGTAATTGTTTCATGCTTTCCTATTTCTATTAACTAGCAGTATTAAAAAAGGAAACCCACCACCATGAAGTGTGACTCAAGAGGATTTTTCTTTTACCTGCTACTGAGGAATATCTCACTTGTAAATAACCACCATCAGCTACAAGCTCATCAGTCCAAAACAGACAAATCCCCTCTCTAGACCATAGAGCAAATCTGAAGTAGAAAAAAAAAGAGGTACTGTGAAAATTAATGGCTTTTCAATGGTGTCATTCTTCTACAGTTCAACTTTGAAAGCAGAAGTGTCGCCGTGCGAGTTTTTGACATGCGTGGTAAGATTGAAACAGTGATTTTCATCACTGGAATTTAATTCAACTTTACTAACAGATAGAAAGAGAAGGAAATTTGAAGTAGCCTGGCACTAATTAGTGTTGTCTTGCTGACCAGAGAAGGTTTAAATTAGTTCATGTTTGGATTTAAGCACCATCAGTGGCGCTGAAAAACAAATACTACCTTATATTTTAGGTGTATTGGAGGCATGGCAGAAAAAACCCACTGCAAAGGAAAGAGACATTCAATGGGAAGGCAAGCACTTGCATCTTGTGTAGATACAGTCTGCCTTAGCATCCACGTGTTGGTAATAAAAGCTGGTTCTCCTAGCAGCAACAGAATGGTTGCAGCTTTTAAGCTTCTAATATAAATCTGAATGAGAGATGAGATGATGCCGTGATTCTGATTTTGTATCCACGACAATTTCAGCCTGAGCTGAGCCATTCCCATTGGTTTTGGTGCAGAAGTTCTCTGTGGATCACAGAGGGCGCCCTCTGCTCTCACAAATTCGGGCAGAGCTGTGCCTTTTCCAAATGAGGATAAAGATGGGAAGGATTTGAAGGCTTTTATTCTTTCTCCATTTAAAAAATTGGCCTGCCCTCCTCTTGTTTTTTTGCAAATTAATCCTCCTGCTGCCTTGATCTGTTGCTGCTTTTACAGATAGGAATCAGCAAATACATCTTCTGATGAAATTTTGCTGGATGTTGGGAATTGCCTTTGTACTCAGTCACGGCCCATGTGCGTACAAAGTGCATTCTTGCACTGCCGGCCTCTTTGTATACTGAGAATTCATGTACGCAAACACTGTAGTCAAATGGAGCTTCCCTGGGAGCAGCAGAGGGTGTAGGTGTTCACAGTCTGTTTCATCATATTGCTAAGTAGTTCCTTCATCCTTTTCATTTGGCATGGAGGTAGATTTGCGTAGTACATGCTTGCACTCCCAGTTTTCATGCTGATTTCCACAAACTGAAGCCCTACATCCTGTACTTCAGCAGAAACAGCCTTATGGTACGAACTTCAAACATGTCTAAAATGGAGAAACGATAAGAATATTTTGCACCAGAAAGGAAATGATGCTGGGGTTTGGTTTGTGTTTGAATTCCCTGCTC
Source organism: Excalfactoria chinensis (assembly GCF_039878825.1). Lineage (NCBI taxonomy): Eukaryota > Metazoa > Chordata > Aves > Galliformes > Phasianidae > Excalfactoria > Excalfactoria chinensis. The sequence continues at coordinate 1,447,747 of NC_092848.1, read as the reverse complement.
TCAAAAACCTGCCCAGGTGGAGATAGAGCAGAAGTCCCTTGCTGGAGTGATCTATTAACGTTAATTATTATCTTTTGCTTGGAGAACTCTGAACATTGCCGTTGGTTTTTCTTTTTAATCAACCCATATGACAACAGCAGGGTTCCCTGATATATATATTTTTATCTTGATTCTGCACGAAGGTGACATTTGTAACCACATTCACAGTAAGCAGCAGAGGATGTCTTTTCAATAACCTGCACATCAAAATTTTCCTGAGCTAGGTGTCTGGTTTCCTAAAGGGTCATTGAAGCCTTTCAAGCTCCATTGACCAGGTACAGAACCCAGACATAAAGGCTGGTGGGAAAACACCCCTACAGTTCTCATGGACTGGTGAGGTCGGTTGATTTTCTGATAAGCTGCTGTACTAATGAACTTTCCTAAGGTAAGGAGAGGCATCAAGGACAAGAGCTGAAGTCTAATATGCAGTTCAAAGATGCACACGTCTGTTCAGATTTAACTTTAAATGATTACCTCTAAAGCCAATTAATCTCGCTGGACTGTTTATTAGAGGTACTGGGACAAATTGTGTTGCTGAATAACGCAGGTGGTTTCTCACTTTGGGGGGACTTCTCCATTCTTGCTATGAATTGCAGGAGCACAATGATGAGACAGGAATTCTTGTTGGTAAGAAAGCAGAAGGTTCTTTGGGTAAGCTGCAGGTGAATTGCATTTTCTCATGTCTTAGATTGGAAGGTATAGGAAGGAAACCATTGCAAGAACAAAGGTTTTTGTATCCCCTTGAGGTTTGCTATAGCTCAGCTGGAACAAACAGCAGACCGTGTTCCAAAAGGCATTTGAGCTTTTCCAAACAGAACTGTCTCTGTTTTTTTTTCTCCCCTAACACAACTGAAACTCGAAAAATAAACTTAATTTGTAACTGTATTTTTTGCAAAAAGGTCTGGTTTAATTTTTCCAGCTGCCATTGGTAACGTTTGATGCTCTTAGTGGGTACAGTTGAGGTTGCAGCCCGTGTGGCAAGATGGTCGTAGTGATGTAGCACCTTTCATTCTTCAACCTTAAATTCCAGTATCCGTTGTAGGAAGATGTTGGAGAAACTGATGTGTGTTTGCACCATTGCTGCTTTGGAACAATGTCTTGATGGAAAGGTGATGAAAGAGTTGTTGCTCTGTTCAAAAGCTGCAGCTGTAGAAAAAGCACAGTAATGAGTTTTCCCCAACTGAAAAGTTATTTAACATAGTAAGAGAGATGAGCATATAGGAAGCTAAAGTGTTCTGACTCTGCTTCTCCTGAACCCCTATTACAGTTCCTGCATTGAGATTGCAAGTGATAGCTGATGCTTAGCAAAAGGAGTAAAAGAGATCCACAAAGAGAAGTCAGGAGAATGCTGCAGCATGGCCACCAAACGACTGACAGCCCTGCAGTGACCTTGAGCTGACAAACAGTAAGGATCTGTGCTTGTTGGTTACTCCACACTCCTTGCTTGTGTGGCCTGAAGGTAACTGAGTGTGTTTTGACTAAGTGTTGTTTATGTTTGCCATCTTAATTTTGCAATTTCATCTTCAGATTGCCTTAGCTCTGTTTTGCCTATTGTCTGAGGGGAACGATCAAAGGGCAGCTGACAATGAGCTCAGTAAATGTCATGCTCTGTCTTTCACATGCGCTGCTACCATGTGCTGCACATTGGAGAGGGATCTGTGAGTTAAAACTAAAGGCCGGTGCGTTCACATCTGACTTGTGAGCTGCAAAATAACACTGCAACCATGTGTTGGCCTATCTGAGAGCTTGCAAAATGCAAGACTGAGAAAGCGTGTTACAAAACTGCTGCCAGTTTTGCTCTCAGACAGGATTCCAGCCTGCAATGCCAGGCAATGAACTGCTGTCTGCTTGCTTTCCATATCAAGATACCTGGGGGCTTTCATCTCAATGCTTAAAACTCTCAGCCTTCCTTCTGCACACTGCAAACATTTCTTAATTCCTTTACCAGGAAGATGACTTTTTCCATCAGCTGTGTTAAAATTAGCAAGTGTGTTAAAAGAGAATTGTTGTCAAACAGAAGCATTTATCTAAAGGTTTCCTTTGGTGTTTACTTGAGCAGCCTGCGTGCTTAAAATTTAGTGTATTGCTGTCAGATGAGTAAATATCCGTGTTCTGCAGATGTGGAACTGAGAGACTGACATTATGTAAGCAAATGACAGCTGGGGACAGAGCTCTGAGTTATTTCTGATCCAGACTACTGCCCTAACCACAGGATCACCATTTCCCTTTGCAGTCCTTCTTAGGTTTTCTGCCTAATTTCCTCCACAAGGTTTTTCAGGCAGTAGATGGAGTATATTACAATAAGGGAGATAAGAGTCCGCTCCTTTGTGGTTCTATGGTAGCTACTGTGTACAGACAGAAGATTGTCAACAGGAAAAACAGCAGCTCAGGAATTTGACCCAACTCACAGGGTGTTCCTGATTGCTTAAGGTAAGCGTGGAACAGAGCACAGCCTGTATTTCAATGGGCAATGTCTCAGAGTAATGATAAACAAAATTAGTTCAGACTGAAAACTGATACTTTCCAAGACAGCCATGAGCATGAAGATATCAGTTTTCTGGTAGATATCATTAATAGTCTGAAGGTCTCGGGACACCTAAAATGAATGACGGGGACCTGTTTGAACTCTGGTGTGGTAATGGCTCTGGTTCTTACATAGTGGCTGTGATTTCAATAGGTTAAGGCATCCTGCAGCTCTCTTTCACAACAGGTTCTGGGGAGTGATAAAGGAAAACGCATTGTATTTCAACAAAGAGGTTGAATTTGAGGTTGAATTTTATATGGGCTGCAAGATGACCTTGTTCCCAGGGAGGGGAGAAAAAGAACAGGTGCACAAGCGTCAAGGAAGCACGTCATCTAACTGTCCATTCCAGTTGCAGGTTCACAATCCTAGAATCACAGCATGGTTGGGTTGGAAAGGGCCTTGAAGCCCATCCAGTTCCACTCCTGCCATGGGCTGGGTGCCCTCCAACAGCTCAGGCTGTGCCATCCACAGCCATGGGCACCCCCAGCACTGGGCAGCCATGGCCTCACCAGATTTTCCTCCAAAAACATTTCCCCTCTTCTACTTTAAAGCCATTCCCCCTTGTCCTATCACTGAGTAAAAAAGATGCTCTCCGTGTTTTTTATGAGCTCCCTTTAAGTATTGGAAGAGCACAATGAGGTCTCCCCGCAACCTTCTCCAGGCTGAACGAGCACAGCTCCCGCAGCCCACTTCTCAAACCTGTTGGGGTCTCTTTGGATGGTGTCCCTTCCTCCTGCTGTACCAACTCCCAGAAAGTTCTCCTCTCCAGTATTTTTAGGCTTGGTTTATTATGAAACACACGGAGGTTGGAATGACTTCCACGTGAAAGATGAGGAATTCCAGCCGAATGAGTGAAATGTATTCGACAGGACTGCAGTTACTGAGAGGAACGTGTTGCTCTGCTCACCAGGCTGGCAGCATGAGAGCAGTTAAAGCAGCAGATTCTGCTGACCTGTAGTGTGCAGAGATAGCGCTATCAGTGTCTCTCTTACACTGCTTCAGCAGAAGCTTATCCCACCTGATAAAAGAAGCCCTGTCTTGTTGCCTATGTTTCCTGATTTCTAAGTATTACATAGAACAGAATGCATTGCGTGCTCTGTTTTACGTGGAGCTGCACAGTTCCAGTTTGGTGTTTCTTTTTAATCCCCTGTTGTACCTTTATATCGTGGCAGCTTGTAATGCGAATCATAAATGGTGATTAGGCTTCTAAATGCTCTTAATTACGAGTCTTATAAAGCTTCTTCCTCAAGATGCTTAACTGGAGACAGAAAGGAGCTGTTGGTGAAGTAGTTCTGAGTGGGAGTTGTTGGTTTTCAGGTTGTCTGAACTACATGACAGTTCTGTCTAGGTGAAGAAGGGGAAAATGTGCATATTTATTGGGGAAGAGGAGGGGAAATGTGCATATTTAGTGGGGACGAGGGGAGATGTAAGTCACCTGTAAGGCCGGTGGGTGAAGAGCTTGCCCAGTTAGATGGTTGATTGACTTTGCTTTAAAAAGAAATTGGAGTCATATTCATCCCTTGACCACACGAGTACAAGTAAGGTGACTGTGGGGACTTAAAGAGCGTGGCTGTTTTATTTGCCTCATTTAATAACTTATTTCCATAAAAAACAACATTTACAAGATGGAAAAGGTGTGGGATTCCTGTCTCCTGCTGGTTGGTGTTACCTGGCCACTCTGGCGAGTCTTTTTTAGGGCTTATTACCAGTACAAAATTGAAGCCTGTGTTGGAGGAACCTCAGGAGACCTGGAATAGCCTGAACTGTGAGCACAGCTGCCAGCTCTGTGTCGTGTCCCAGCTGCTGCAGTGGGGGGGGGGGGGAGGGGTTGCAGATTTGGATGCATGGCGAGGTCATCCCATTGCAGTGAAAAGCAAGGAATGGAGTTTTGCTCTCCTTGATGGTTTGTTTTTTTGGTGGTGCTTTGTTGGGCTTTTGTTATTTGCTCAGCAAATGTTTATGGCTATGGAAGAAACGTGTAAGACGACGGTGTTGGAAAGGAGATAGCACAAGGTGACAGTTCCTTGTCTGTGTACCTTAAAGACAACCGAGTTCCCCACCTGGATAGAGAAAAGCTGCAATTTTACTTCCATGTTCCCCAAAAGGTGTAATCCAAGGAGAGCAGGACTCTGAGACAAGTAACCAGATGGATCCCATGGGCTCTGGGCTTCACCTGAGTGCTGCTGTGTGTTGCTGGAGGGCCATGGTTAGCAATGGGGCGGCTGGCAGTTGTGTGTGGTTGTAGGCTTGCTGGTTTGCTGATGCAATCCACTTGTTGGTTAGAAAACAGGACGACGGGCTTGGAGAGAAGCGTACAGCAGTGAATGTCCTTCAGCATAGGGATGTTACACCCATTGTGGGGAAATTGTGTGTTCATAAGAGGGTTGCCTTCCCGTTCAGGGGTTGCCAGGAACCAGAGCAGCCCAATGCAGAGCCATGCCGTCCTCACTTGCTCTCCTGGATTTTTAGCAGTGGAAAATCACTGGCATACAGGATCACCCTTGCCAAACTCCTCTCCCTGTGATGTTTCTGGAATGATCTTCGCCCCGGTGCTGCTCAGTGGGAAGGAGACAGCATGAAGGGTTCAACACACCCTTGTTGGCTTTCCCATTGCCTTGGACCTACTGATGGTCACTCGAACGCAGCCTGCTGCGTATTTGGGAGGTGATGTGACCCCAGGGGGCTGCAACAGCCCCGATGTCTCAGACTAAATAGATGATAAAACCAGTTCCTTGATAAACCAGGATTCTTTCAGAGGGGAAGACGGGGGTGCCCGCAGGCAGCTCTCACTGCATAGAGGTCAGCGTGCTTTAACTATTAGAAGCAAAGTCCTTTAGAGCTCAAAATAGCAATGCTTTGACTGCAGGAACGCTCCGGGCTGGGGCTGAATTTTAGAGTAATGGGGGGGAATTGACGGGGCTACGCCTGTGGCTGCGGGCAGGGAGCGCTCGGCAGCACAGCTGGCACCGCAGAACTACCCTATTTGTGCGGCTCCCGTCTTTCTTTAGCCGCCGTAAATTAGAAAGCAGGACAAAACCCATCCTCTGGCAGCCACTTGGCTGCGTGTTTTTCAATGCCACGCTGTTGCGTCCCCTCCCTGCGCACGCCCTCGGTGCAGACTTTGAACAAGCAGCGCTTTGCTTTCCCCCCCCCCCCCCCCACCCCGTAATCACTGGCGATCCCGGCCCCAATGACACGTCCTGGCCCCAATTACACGTCCTGCACAACCACAGATACGGCTCCCCCCGCCCTGCTGGCACGGGAAGGGGGGGGGGGGGTGGAATTCGGGGCGTGGGTTCGCTTTGCAGCACTCTGCAATCCGATGTCCTGCGGCGGAGCCAGCACCCAAAATTAGCCTTGCTGCGGGCGGCGCCCGGCCAGAAAAAGGGCTATTTTGGGGTCCCGCCGTGGATAAAAGGGACATTTAGGGTAACGCCGAAGGGCTGAGCCCTCACCCCGCCCGGGTGTCGTTTGGGGCGAATTGTCGCATTTTTGGGTCCGAGCCTCCCCTGTTGGTTTGGTTTTTTTTTTTGCAAAGCAGAGCGAAAAGGCGAAGCTTCTCGGGGACCAAAAAAAGAAGCGAAATAGGTTCTTGTCGCTTTATTGCTGATTTTTGCTGTAACTTTTTAGGGGCAAAGTCACGCTACGGACGCGCTCCCTTGTCTGCGGGTGCGCGTCCCCGACGTTTATTTGGGGAGGGGAACGCAGCTCCCTGCGCCCCCTCCCGACGGGAAAGGGGCGGGACTTCTGTAAGTCCCGCCTCCTGGCTGCGCTAAGGACGGGTTGCTATTGGCTGCGCGGGCGATGACGTACTCGCACTGCGGTTGTCCCGTGGCGCCGCGCCGGGGCTTCGTTTGCGTCGCCTTAAAGGGGCCGCGCTCGCGGCAGCCCCGGCAGCGGCGCCGGCCCCGCGCCGCTCCCCAGCCGCCGGTGTCTGGCCCTGCTCCGCCGCTCTGCGGCGTGAACCGTGCGCTCCCGTGAGGTTCCGACCCGGTAAGGAAGCCCTGGGGGCTGCTCAGACATGAGTCGACACCGGCACGGCTGCTGCCGGTACCGAGAGACGCCGACTCCGGTAGGAGGCTGTGAGGAGCGCTGCACGGGGGCGACTGGAGCCGGTACCGGGAGATGCCGAACCGGCAGGGAGGGTACCGGTACCAGGAGGTGCCCAGTCCGTGATAGTTTCCAATGGCTGGTGCTGCCGGTGCAGGGAGATGTCAATCTGTTAGGGCTGGTGCCGGTACCGGGAGGTACTGCTATAGAGCAGAAGCCTTCAGGCACCGATCATGCGTGAGCCAGCCCCATTGCGGCTGTCACCCGTATACCGGCAGGACCCGGGGAGCGAACACGCATCATCCAGCACCGGCCCAGCTCTGTGTGCCCGGTGGTTCGGTCCTGGCAGCTCCCGGTGCCGCTCCTCTTCGTGCGCCTCTCTGCAGCTCCATCCCCAGGGAGCGAACCGCAGTCCGGGAGCTGATTTGGGGCTGTCTGCCATCCAGGTGTAGCATTTTGGGGCCGAAACAGCCTGCTTCGGGTTTGTTGCTTGTTGGGGTTTCTTTTTGCAGAGAGCAAGGCTTTAATCGCGGCGCTTTGAACTGCGTCGTCCTCTTGCTGTCGGACAGGGAGAAAAATACAAGTGTCTAAAATGGATCGTTCCTATGGACGGTTCCCCATCCACCAACGGGGGGTGCTTTCCCCTCCTTTTGCTTTTGGGGCATTTTGTCTTCTGCTTTTCCTTCAGTGCAGCTCTATGGGGTGGGCAAAGAGATTTGGTGAAGGTCAGCTGTTGGGTTTGGGGTTTAGAAAAGGACGTATTGTTTGCTCCAGAAACACCAACTAAGCTTAAAAACCACCAAAAACGGAGGTGTGGGGTAAGCAGGGTGATGGAAGTGTGCTTGGGCAGATGGGAGATGCCCCCATTGCCCAGCAGGTCCTGCAGCAGCGCTGGGTTGGGTGGGTGCAGCACTGAGCTGCTCTAACCCGGCGCCGTGTCCTGCTCTGAACCCGAAATCATGGGATTAAGCTGTAAATCCCACGGCCGGGCAGAGTTCCACTGGGATACACAGCGCTGACTGCTCCGGGGGAGATAACGAAGGTGGCAAATGTCGCTGGGCTCCTATGGGGGGAGGGAGGATGCTTGAGGGGGATGGGAGGGATAGAAAACATCGAGATTTGGAGTATAAATGACCCGGAGAGATTCATCTATGCGTGACACCAACATCTCCCTGCTTTTATTGGGGACATTTTCACCCTCGTCCCGAACTGAGTTTGTTTAACCCTTTTTTGCATTCAAGTCTCATTAATGAACCAATGTCTGATTTGTTTTCCAGTTCCAGCCTGTAGGCTCTGAATAATGTTAGGAAGCACGGCCGCTTTCGTTTCAGTTTGGAAGGACTCCTTTTCTTTTGCAGAAGGTGGAAGGACACTCTCCCAGGAAGCAGCTGCCCGGTGAGTCATCTCCACGTATAAATAGCACTGGTGGGAGCGGTGTTGCAGTTTGCTGCTTGCAGAGCAAAGGGGTGCAATGCTTCTCTTTAGATGGAAAAAGAGAGCATCCATTGCTTAGGAAATCCCGGCTCTTTATGCACAGCATAACTCCGGGACTTCAGCTTTTAGAGCTGCCTGTAAGCTGGTTTCCGTGGGGCTTTATGCAGCTGTTCCAGGGCTCTTTCTTTGTGTCCTTCAAGCTCAGACCAAAACGATTTTGGCACCAATTTAGAATATAAAGAAAGAAATGCAAAGTCACAATTAATCTTCCGTGCTGTTTATTCTTTTCCCTTTGATTCTGGGCCTGAAAATCATAGTGGTGAATTTCAGCCCCAGGCTGGCTGTGGCTTGATTTGGTTTTAAATGAACGATGCCTGTGAATACGCACCATCTTTTGGTGGGTACTTATAAACTGAAGTCGGTTTGGACAACCTGAGGTTGTGGGAGAACCAGCCCGTGGCAAAGCAACTGGATAATCCTCAATTCCTTTCCAACTCAAGCCCTTCTAACCCGGTGCTGGCCTTAAAACCACTCGATTCCCAAACAAATCCCCTACAGACAAAGAAAAACTCTTCATAAAGTGATGCTGACATATAAAAAAACCCCATAAACCATTGAAATCCTCCTCCGTTCAGTCAGCAAAGCATGGAATTGCCCACGTCCTGGTGTGTTATTCCTCCTGCCCTGGTCTCCCACCAGGCTGAACTCGGAGTTTTGGCATCCTGAGGTTTTCTGTCGCTCTGTTTTTCTCCCCGAGCACCACAAGAGGTCGGCACGATCGCGGATCCGGGGCTGTGCCTGCACTGCAGGCAACGGGTTGGCACGGCTCTACCAAGAGCTGCCTGCTCCCTTCTTTTCCTTCCAAGATAATTGCTCCATTTAAAAGAGCAGCCCAAACTAATTAGACTGCAAGAAAATCGGGACGATTTTTTTTGGAACGGGAAGTTGTTTGCCGGGTTGGGTTATTCGTGTGTGGCAAAGCCTGAGTGCTTGGGAGAGCTAAGAGGGATCAGACGCATTAAGTGGTCCCTGCCCACTCACATTGCTCCCTACGGAGTCATTTAATTCTTCAGCTCTTGGTACAAAAGGTCATGAGCTTGGAAGTTCAGTGCAGGACACAGGCACGTAGCGTGCTGCACGTCTCTGCAAATGGCAGCCATTAACCAGCATTACCCTTATGGTTTGCAGTGAGGAGCCCAACGCAGAAAGCCCTAAACAGAACCTTCAGCAAAGTGATGCTTGGAAAGTGATGGTCTTAAAATGAAAAGGTGCTGTGAGGGTGTTGGGCTGCCATGCCTGTTTAAGGTCAGTGTGATTCTCTATGTTTTCACCTCTCTGTCTCTTCCTCAAGGTCAGGGAACACAAGTGAGGTCCCTGTCCTGCATGTCTGATTGGTGGCAGGCGGTGAGCGGGGGCTGCTGGGTTTGGCACTGGGCCTGGGCTGAGGCTGTCCAGCTCTGTGCGTTGTCAGCAATGTGGTTTTACTTTGGGGAGAAGGGCAGACCTCAGCTCTGAGCCCAACCCAAAGAGAAACCACATCCAGGTGACAGCGCAAAAATTAACCTGAGAAGTCTTGTCTTTTCCAAGGAAAAAGTCATTCTTGTCCTTGCAAGGATGGCAGCAAGAGGGGTTTGTTTGCAGGTACACAAATCCTTTTGCATGGGGGTGATGGGAGTGGGATGGGGAGCAAAGTCTGCCTTGCCCCTTCCCCAGGAGCCATGGAAACACACCAATGCTGTCCCCATGTCCCTCGGGAGGACGTGTGTCAGTCCTTGGCACACTGACCACCTTGACTGCAGTACAGGGATTAGCAGTGGCAAAGTGATCTCTTTATAAGAAGGATAAACACTCCAGGGTCAGGGCTGAGGTATGTCAGCAGGGGATTACCCCCAAGCCCCCCAGCTGGGTTAATGAGCTGCATGGCAAAACGTGGGCAGGGATAATTTGGCAGAGAAACGCTGCGTTGCAACGCTGGCAGCCTCTTGTGTTTGTTGCCTTTGGCTCCAAAGCCAAATGCTCAGCTCACTGTGGGCGCTCTTCTCCCCCCCCGCAGGGTGTTGGTATGGCCAGCTCCCGGCCTCCCAAGTACCTCCTGGTCTTTGATTTTGATGAGACCATCATCAATGAGAACAGTGATGACTCCATCGTGCGGGCAGCACCGGGGCAGGCATTGCCTGAGCACATACGGCAGAGCTTCCGCGAGGGCTTCTACAATGAGTACATGCAGCGTGTCCTGGCCTATATGGGGGACCAGGGCGTCAAGATGGGGGACTTCAAGGCCGTCTATGAGAACATTCCCCTGTCTCCAGGCATGTCTGACCTCTTCCAGTTCCTCTCCAAGAACCACGAGCTCTTTGAGATCATCCTCATCTCCGATGCCAACATGTTTGGGATTGAATGCAAACTGAGAGCGGCCGGTTTTTACTCCCTCTTCCGTAAAATCTTCAGCAACCCATCCAGCTTTGACAAGAGGGGTTACTTCACCTTGGGGCCCTACCACAGCCACAAGTGCCTTGACTGCCCAGCCAATATGTGCAAGCGCAAAATCCTAACGGAGTACCTGGCCGAGAGGGCGCAGGAAGAGGTGGAGTTCGAGAGGGTATTTTACGTTGGGGATGGTGCCAATGACTTCTGCCCTTCGGTGACTTTGACTTCAGCTGATGTTGCTTTCCCCCGGAAGGGTTACCCCATGCACCAGATGACCCAGGAGATGGAGAAGAAGCAGCCTGGAACTTTCCAGGCCACCGTTGTTCCCTGGGAATCAGCTACTGAAGTTGCCCGCTATCTGCAGGAGCTCCTCAAGAAGAAGTGCTGAGGATGGATGGGCTTGTTTATGATAAGCAGCTGGGAAGGGAGAAGGCTGGGAGGTCACGTCCTGCACCCCATGTTTATTTGGCACTGCTCACTTGGACTTTGATTCTTGGACTGCTTTCCTGCCTTCTAAGCTCTCTCCCCAGTGATTGAAGCACTTTCTCTCCCCCCACATCCCCTTTCTCTTCCCTCTGCCACGTTGAGATGAAGTCTTCTCTATGCAGCTTAGATGGCTTCTCTGCTGTTGGTGGTTGGCAACACTAATGGTATGGGTTGTTTTTACCCTTTTTGACTCCTCAAGAGCAGTTCTTTACTATCCTGAAGCCAGCTCTCCTGCAGGCTGAGCCCTGCACGTGCTTCCTCTTGACTTCTCACCTCCTGCCCGTCTCCCCTCTCCATGCAGGAGCTGCATGCTGTTGCCTTCAACCCAATGCTCCAAGGGCTCCTTGCCTCTCCAGGAAGCCACAAGTAAATTCAATCTGGGCAGTTTGTGTTGCCCAGGTTCCCCAGTTCACCATTCACCCCATTCCTTGCTCAGCAGATGAGCCTCACAAAGGAGTTTATCATCCCTTCAGACTTTATTTTCTGAACACACACACAAAAAAAAAAGTCATAAGAAATCAAAGAAACCTTTTGGAAGGTTGGTACACCTTGAAGAAATACAAAGCAACCCTCCTTTAGCTCCCATTGCCCTCACCCCATTGTTTGGGGGGGGGGGGGCAGAGGCTGAATGGCTGCATCCTGCTTGAGGAAGAAGACCTGATTTCACCTTCCTCTTCCCTCCCCCTGTTGCTTCCCCTTCTGGGGCAGCAGCCCCCCTTGTTCATCCCCAGTTCATATCTTTGCTGGGTTGCATTGACTGCCCTGTGAGCACCTGCCCTGGTCCAGAGGTGCTAAAATCCCCCCCCCCCTCTCCCAGCTGCAGATAGAAGGTGCTTTAGCACTTGTGGTATCAGCTCCCCAGAGGTTAAACCCTCTCACCCCACCACAGTGTTAACTGCCCATTCTGATTGCACTCTGTAGACGGGGACTTGCAGTATTTTGCTCTCTGGCGTTGGCTCTTCCTGGATTTATCCACAGCCTTAAATGACCCCTGAGAGTGGCTTGTAACTACTCCAAAGCATAGGAACCCTGGCAACAAATCAGAGCAGTAAGGAAATAACCAAAGTAGCCCTGAGATGATCCTCCTTTATTTCATTTTTTCTTTCCTCCTTTTTCTTCGTTCTTCCTCTTCTGGACACTGTTCAACTGTGTGGAACTTAAAGCCATGGAATTAAATATATATATATACATATAGATGTATATAGATAGATATATCTATATATTACAGATACACAAGTTATTTGTATCCAGAACATAAACCTGAGAGTGAGATGGCTCTGAAGTGCACACACGTGGTGTTTCTCTTCCTCAGGCTGCAGGAGGAGGCAGGAAGCCTTGGGAGCTGCAGGGTGGGATTGGGTTATGAGCAGTGCTCTGCAGGACCCTACAGGAGCCCCTTTGGTGCAAGATTTAGACCTGGCTCACCCTCCTCTCAAGCAGCTGTGGGCAGGGGTTATTAATATCTGTGGTTATTGCCCCAGAGCTGCTCTACCCCTCGTGCTCGTTTGTGATTACTGAGCTTTGGTCCTGCTCTACCATCAGTTCTAGGGGTCTAGGAGCAGCACCAGGGCCAACCCAAGGGATTTCAGAGCTTGCTGCCCTCCCGTTTCCAACAGCTTGAGGGCCAGGGAGGGGAGTTGCCTCAGTGCTAAACCTTCACAGCATCATCATCACCATCGATTGCTGGTGTCATTAAAAGAAAGATAAAGGGTGGGAGAGGTGCAGGGAGCAGGCAGGGGGATGTGTGGGGTGCAGGCAGCAGCATCTGGCATGAGGCCGTGTCATGGCTGCAGCAAAAGGGCTGAGCTGTGCAAAACAGCAGCTGTGCAAAGCCAAAAGTCAAAGCGGAGCCCTCGCCTCCTGCACACAGCTGAGCTGGGTGGGCGATGAGGGGTCGGGTTGCTCCTGATGTTCAGAAGGGCTCCACATAATTGCCAGGGAAGAAACCTGCCTCCTCGCCCAGGATGCCTTCACACCATCCATCAGAGTACCTCCGTGTGACATAGATGAGGGCACCAGGCTCGAAGGAGAGCTCGTTGTCCTTCTGCCGTGTGTACGGGTAGATGGTCAGCACTGTGCAAAGAAGGGGAGAGAGGCCATGGAGCAGAGTGGGGACAGCTGAGATGGGCAGGAGAGAAGGGCTGAGCCTCTGCACTGCCCTGTAGTGGGACAGTCACATCCTCAGTGCTGTGACCACATCCAGGGCCAAAGAATCTGGTGGATCCCAGCAGATCTGACCCTGGAGCTGCTGTACCTTTATCCAAGTAGCTCTGAGGGACACAGGGAGGTTCCTCTGCAGCCGGTGGTGGTGGCGGGGGGGTGAAATCCTCAAAGTTGGGCAATACTGGTGGTGGTGGCAGCGGTGGCTCCGGGTCATTGGGGGCTGTAAAAGAAATTCAGTGAGGGTCAAGGGGCTCCATGTGGAGCAGAGCACAGCATTCGTGTTTGAAATGAGCACACCCCCCCCCAGACACTGCAGCACTCACCTGGAAGGCTGAAGTCTAGTGGGGGCACAGCCAGGTCCCCTGGTGGTGGTGGGAGCAGATCCCCAGGGAGAGGTGGAGGTGGTGGGATGGTGACTGCGGCTGGGGTGGGTGATGGTCCCGGGAGGGGTGGAGGTGGGGGTGGTGCTGGGATGACTTCCCCAGGGGCTCCTCCACTAGAGCTGGGGATTCAGAGTCAGGGTAAAGGGGTGTATGTGGGGGGGTGGGAGGGGGAAGGCATGTCTCAGCCCTCCCATCTTTGAACACTGTCTGCCCTGTGCTAGGACAGGGTGACACCCAGTGCTGTCACCGTGGGCAGGGCACCCCAGCATCCGTGTTCAAAGCCATTTCCCCATCCTGTGCCTTAAGTTTCCCCCTTGGGAACCACCTCTGTTATTTTGCTCTAGATACACACAGTGAATTTCCTGCTCTCTAAAACGATATTGCTTATCAAAACCTCTCTGCAAATAGATGCACTGGGGGTAACCACAGCTGCCCTAGACCCACTGATTAACCCTCCCTGGGTATTCCAGACACCCCCCTGGCCCAGGCTGGTACCTGACTGATGTCAGAGAGGAAGCAGATGAAGCTGCAGAGAGCTTTCCCTCGGGAACCACAGGGGGCTGGATGGGCTCAGGGACACGAGTGCTCCTCCTGCCAACAGAGCAGGCACTGAGCCCATGCTGACAGGTGGTGGCTTGGCATGAGGACAGGACACAGAGGGCAGCTGCATTGGGCAGTGCACCCCATGGCTCTGTCCCTGCTCAGTGACCACCCGAGCTAAAGATTCCCTACTGCACACCATCCCAGAGGTCTCACCCCATGGTGCCTGCAGACTGTGTGGTTATCTTGATCCCTTTCCGAGACAGTGTGCCTGTCCTGGACAGCTGGGTACTGTGATCCTGCAGGCAGGAGAAAACACATACACATGACAAGCTCATTGCACCCCATGCCTACCATACCCTTACAGCACCCCCAAGGCCTTTGCTGAACCCTTCTCAAAAGGATGGAGGGGGGGGGGGGGGCGGTGGGGAGCTGCCCCAGCTGATAGAAGCAGACATTGGTGCTGCTGTCTGGCATTGCCACCGTGGGAACTGCAGCCCCAGCACTGCCACTTCCCCTCCGACTCCTTAGTGGTTTCACACTGTGCACGTGGCTCTGATGCTGCTGAAAACCCACAGACGCCTTCCGGTGAGGGGGGGTAGCTTACAGGGGCAGGGGAGCACAGCAGCCCAGCCTCAGACTTAGCCAAGCAACTCTGGGACTGTGTTCCTTTGTGACATTGACAGTGTCCCATTCCCCTCCTGCCCCAAGATGAGCCCCGCTGGGACAAGTCCTGGAGTGAGCTGGGGGAAGCATGGACAGACCCCCCTGCTCCATCCAGGAGGGGTTTGTGCCCCCATCAGGTCACAGAAGGCCCATCTAAGCCCCCATCTACCCATGGGACACCCTCCACGCTGACCTTTATGCCGTGACCAATGTCATCCAGGATGCTGAAGTTGAGGGGTTTCCTGTAGTAGGGCTCCAGGGAGGGTGGGTTGGGGGGGGACGTGATCTTCTGGTGGGATGGGAACCTCTTGCTGACGGTCAGAGCGCCGATCTCCCGACGAGACACTTTCTCCTTGTGCATGTCAACACTCTGCGGAGGTGGCAGGAAAGGCTCTAAGAAGCCTTCAAATGTCAGGAAGAAGGCGAGTGGCTGCAGGGCTCTGCATCAATGTCCCCAGTTCTCCAAGGGGACAAGGCCAGTGTCCACCAAGGGGAGATAACAGCATCTGAGCCCATGTGACTGCTGCACAGTGGCTCCTTGGGGGCTTCCCCAGAGGCTGCCATGGTCCCCAAGCACCCAGACCAAGACAACCCCTCAAGAACAGTTTCCCACCCCTCGATAGACTTGTCCTTTAGCTTCTTGGGTGACCAAAGTGCTGCGGGGGCTGACAGGCCATTAAAACCACAGGAAAGGATGGTCTCCAGTAGGGACTGTGAGCTGCTCTTTTCTCAGGGCCCAAACCCCACAGCACTACAGACCCATGGCAGTGGCTGAGGTCAAACCCACCTGGGCTACACAGCTGACATTGGCCTCCAGCTTTTGCAGCTCGGCTGCCTGCAGGTCCAGCAGCTGCAGGAAGGTGGTGGCCAGGCTGCTGACTTGGTAAGCCACGCTGGCCAAGGACTGTGTGCTGAACGCCATCGTCTCCTCCAGAGCCTTCCTCTTGTCGCTTGCCTGGAGGGTGAAACACAGCTGTGATGAGCTGTGAACACAAAGTGACTGAGAGCACAAAGTGCCGCCGCCACCATATCCACACCAGGGTCACAAGGGAGCAATAGGGGCTTCCTTCTGCTTTCCAAATGCATCACAGTTCCTCCAGCTCAGGCAGCGGGACTCAGCGATGCTCAGCACCATCAGGGTGCAGTGGGAGAAGCATAGAGGGGATCAGGAGGGTCTGTGCTGTTGGGGACTGTTCCAGCCCCGCCGTCAGCAGCTGGGGGAGCAGTCTCGGTTCTCTGAACTGTTTTGCATGCTTCCCCTTCAGAGATGCAGCTGGGGGCTGTGAACCAGCCAGAAGCTTCAGCATGACAAAACAACCCCGTCCTGTAGATGATGCTTAACTGAGGCAGCAGCAATGCCCAGCCATGGGACGGGGAGTGCAGGGTCACAGCCCCAGATGGGGTGGGGGCACAACCATCAGCACCCCCTTGGGTCTGCCATGGGGGAGTGGGGCTACCAAGGTAGGGTCCTTAAAGCACCCAGGAGACCCCCAGTCAGGGCACTGTCCAATAGGGCCAAACCAACCCTTTGCCAACCCCTCAGCAGGTCACAGGGATAGGGGGCAGGAGGACAGCACAGAGCCCAGTGCCCACCCTATGCTGGGAAGGAGTGAGCACTGTCAGCATCTCCCAAACCCTGAGCTGCCATCCCTGCTCCCCTCCTGCACCAAAAGCCCCAGAAGACCCCCCCCACGTCCCACACATAACCCTGATGGTTGAGCAGAGGGGAAACTGAGGCACAAGAGAAGCACTGAGCGCTCTCAATGATGGGCAGGAAATGAATGGGAACAGCAAAGCCTTCACCCCCACACCATCCTCCCCATCACCACCACCACCACAGACCCCCTCCCCATATCCCATCCACCCCCCAGCCCCACACACATCCCCACCCCCCACCTGCAGGTAGTTGCTCTCGCAGTACTCGGCCACACGCTGCAGGTTGCTGTGGTTATCACGCAGTCCCTGCCGTGCTGCGGGGACATCGCAGGGCTGCAGAGGCTCCGCCATAGTCGCTGGGACCGGAGCCCACTTCCTCCCCAGCCTTTCAGGCGCCGCGTTTTGAAGCTCGCGGTGATGCTGACGCAGCGCTTTGCGGATGCTCCGTGGGTTGTGTCACCTCTCCCATCTCCGCTTGGTGGCACGGAGGGGCCTGCAGGTGGAACCTGAAAGCTCTTGGAGTGATGCAACCTGCTCTTCACTTCGCTACTCACCCCCACCCTCCTAATTCAACCAGCCCCATCAAGGGGGCATGGCTTCTTCATGAGGCTGAAGGCAGCATGGCCACGGGCAGGACACCATTTGCAGGACAGTGCTGCAGTTTGGCTCCTGACAGCCCAAATTTGGTATCTTGGAGCTTGCACCTTCATCCTCTGATGGAGCCCGGTGGGCAGCACCCTAACCCTAACCCTTCCCCTTGCCTTTATGGGACTGGCAGGAGGAGATCTAGCCCCAGGGTGGTGCTTCCATTGCCAGCTCATCTTCTCAGGCTGGGTGCAGCCATCAGTTTCTGCTTGGCTCCGTGTGCTGGGACAACACGTCCCTCCTTGTGCTTTGCTAATGGCTTTTCCCATCCGCACCGGACAGTGCAAGAGGCCGTGGTCAAGGGCAGGAAACTCTCACTTCCCAGCACTGGGAGGGTCCCTCATGCTGGGAATCCCCCTCCACCACCTCCTCCTCCTCCTCATGCTTCCTCGGGGCCTCCTGAGCTCTGTCCTCAGCTTCAGTGCTTCACATGGGCAAAGCAAGAGCCAAATGTCCATAATTGCCCACAGCAATTAATGCTGTGGATGAGGGAAATGATGAACCAGATCTGCTTCTCACACCCTTAATGGCCAAGAGCCACCCCAGCTGCCTCCTGGCCCCCTCCAGTCCCCTCATGCCAGCTCCCATCCTCTCCATTCCATCCCATAGGGGATGCTCCCTTTGCTCCCCCAGCCAGGCCCCGGGCCTGCATAGGCTCAAACACACACAGTGGGAGCTCAGGGGCTGTTGAGTGCCCCATAAAGCTCATCTCCAACCTTGCCCTTCCTCCCTCACCCTCCCCTATGGCCCCACCACTGATTACCCCGAGCTTTGAGGCTAATGCCCAACACCTGACCAGCTTATTCTTCTGAGTCTATTATCAGCTTAGGGACCAAAGACATCTGCTCCTTGCTGCAGGCTGGGAGATCTGAAGGAGTCTTCAATCAGAACAGTGCAGGCACAGAGGACAGCAGCTCGATGGGTTTCTGAACACCTCCAGCAGTGAGAGGGGCAGCCCCTCATCCATACAGGTAAGTGGCTCTGCTTCCTCCAGGCACAAAGGCATTGCAGGTGCTACCATCAGCCCCATGAGCTGATAGCACAGCTGAGCCGCATCTTTCATCTCCTCGGGATCCACCATAAGCATTGATGGGGAGAGGAGCACTGGGCATGTATGCCATGAAAACAGCCACACAAAACCAGCAGGGTTTGGGGAACAGAAGCTCGATGCCTTCCAAAGCAGGGACAAGACACGTTGCTGCTTAATCGCATTCCTCTTTATGATTTAAGAGGTTTAATATGGGAGCAGCACAAGCCAACTCTCCAAGTCTCTCTTATAACCCTCGGATGCACCTTTGTTAAAAACAAGATGGGCTTTTTCAACTCCCAGCATGGAAGGTCTCTGTGCACACAGAGGTAACGGCAGTGAAGGGACACAGTTAACACAACCTCTCACTTGCAGGGCTGGCACAAGGAGTGGAGGGCTGTTATCAGCTGTTATTTGCAGTAGCATTAGGGTAAAAGCAACAGTCCCTAACGTGCCTTAGGACAAGCCTGACTATACTTCAAGCACGTGCCATCTCTGTTGGTTACAGGGCAGAATGGCTCAGGATATGACAGAGAAGGAACTGTTGAAAATGGAATTGGATCAGCTGAAGAAGGAGGTGAAGAATGAGAGGCAAATGGTGAGTATTGCCCCAAAACGCAACACTGGGGGTAACTTTGGCACCCTGAGGATGCTGATGGGACACACCACAGCCAAGGGCAGCTCTGTGGGTCCCTCTCCCAGAGGCTCACATGGATTTGTAGGCAGACGATGAGCAAAAGAGCAGCTCTGCAGCTGCTGCTTGTTCCCATAACCCACATTGGGCGTCTCCTTCCTTCCTTCCTTGCAGGTCTCCAAGACTGGCAAAGAGCTCAAGGAGTACATAGAATCCATGGCGGGAGAGGACCCGCTTTTAAAAGGTGTCCCTGAGGACAAGAACCCCTTTAAAGAGAAGGGTGGCTGTACGATAAGCTGACATCCTTCCTCCTCCTGCACCGCCCTGCTTTGGGCACAGAGCCGTTCCCATATTCAAGCCAAGACTGTCAGAAACCTGCTTTCCCTATAGTCTGACCTCAGCACCGAGGGGAACCGAAACAAAATGTAGTTGCATCTGAAGTAGCAGCAGAAAAAAATATAGAGGGGGGAAAAAAGAAAAGGAAGAAATATCACCCCTCTGATCCCAGAGATGAGGTGCAGCGGATGGAGCAGAGCGTGTCTGTGTGCTCCCATCACTGACTCAGGGTTGGTTTGCAGCAGGCAGCAGCAAAGTGGGCTTTAATGGCACAGGTAGGGCTATAGGAATGGGTACGGCTGTTACCTATTGGTACGGGGGGTGGGGGGTGTAGGGCTGTATTGAAACAAGTGGGGCTGTAAATAGACTCCAACTCCTGGCAGCCGAGCAGCAAAGCAGGTTCCGAAGCCCTGAGCTGAGCCCTTTTACTGCAGAGAATCACCCCGGTGGCATCTCGCTCCCGTTATCTCCTATCAGTGCCTCCATTCCCCATCTGGCACAGGCAGACAAACACACTCTGCTGCCCTGAGGCTCCCCAGGGGTCTGATGCTTTCATCTCCTCCATCGTAACTCGGGGCCATCGCTGCTCACAGATCGCACCTCCCACCCGCAATGCGTCTACAGGCGCTATTGAAGGGGAGGGGGGGTCCAAATAACCCAAACGAGGCACTGGAAGGAGCAAAACCTCCATCAAAAAGCTCAACCTGACTCCGGGTCCAACTCGGGGAACCACAATTGATCAAAGCCCGGAGCTTTGCTGTCCGGTTCTGCTGCTCCAGGTGCTGCTTCGGTTTCACCATCCGCTCCGTGCAGCCGGAGGAAAAGCAGAGATGCTGTAAAGTCTCAATGTGACACCATCGATAGGGATCATCGACTCGGAACCGGGACGGTTCTATTTAAGGATGGCACAGAAACCGGGGCAGATTGGGGCACAGGGATGGGATGGGATGGGGGGGGGTGGGGGGGGGGGCACAAAGAAAAGGGGAGAAATAAAGGTTTTGTTCTTCCTCTGGTGGAAATACTGAATAAATCCACTCGGTTCCAAACACGGTCTCTCTGTTTTTCTTGTGCCTCCATAAACATCATCTCCGGGCCAACACCTCCCATCCCGGCCGCTCATCCCGGTTGAGGTCCCATAGAGCTCCGCATCCCCTGAGCTCATCGAAGGCAGCCGGCTGAAGCCCCGCAAAGGGCTCTGGATGCGGGACATCCCGCATCACCCCCAGCCCGACCCGCTCTGAACGCCCCCACTCGCATCTCAGCCTTTATCAATGAACCCCCCCCCCGATAGCAGAGGGAGGGAGGGGGGAAGCTCCCAGCCAATAGCAGCGCTCGAAGTCGTGAGTGTCGCCCCGCCCGCCCAATCGGAGCCAGCTCCTGGATTAGCTCCCACCCACTCATTTAACACCGCCCCCCCCCCCCCCCCCCCGCGCATGCGCATCACAGCGCCGGCGCCCCCGCACAAAATGGAGGCCGGGAGGTGCGCGGCGCCGGTGCGGGTTGGGGGGGGGGGGGGGATGGTGGGGAGGTGAGTGCGGGGCGATCCCGCAACGCTCCCCGCATCACCGCCGCTCTCCCGCCGCTCCAGCTCCACGCCGAGAAGCAAAAAGATACGGGAGGTCCCACCGAGATTTGAACTCGGATCGCTGGATTCAAAGTCCAGAGTGCTAACCATTACACCATGGGACCACGGCATACGAGTTGCGCCACGGCGCCTTCAGGCTCTACTCGCTGCCGCGGGGCGTCCGAGCCGACCCCGACCCTAATGCCGGTCCCAATGGGGTCCGCTTCGTACGGCCCTATTGCCGCCTCCCCTTTCACCCCCCCCAAGCTGCTTTTCCCCCTTTAAACCGGGACTCCGTCACCCCCCCACCCAGCGGCGAGAAAATGGCATTCCAGCGTCCTCTAAACGCCATTGAATCGTGACATGGGGTTGGGTTCCACCACCGCTATGGGACAACCCCAAACCCTCGCCCCCCCCCCCACTTCTATTTCTTCTTTACCCCCTTCCCAAATAGATAAAAAACAGCATTGGGGTTTTTTTTGTGTATTTTTTTCCCCCCCCTTTTTTTTTTTATTCAATTTTTTTATTATTATTTATTATTTCTTAATGAAGCAGTGGAATAAAGCAGCTCGTGGCCAAACCTCACTGGGAGAGAAATAAAGCCCGAGGTCCATCCGCCATCCTTATTACCTCCACACCCAAAGCAACTGCCTCAAGCGTGGGAAGGATGGGGGGTGGGACAGGCAAAGGGAAAGGTAGAAAGAAACAGCCAAGAGGAGGAATACCAGCATTGGCCCCATATAGTACAATGGTCCGGAAGAACAGCCTGAAATGGCATTGAGGGGGGGCTACTGGGAGATGGTGCTTTGGCCATTGGTGTGGTGAGCACCCTCGGGTGCCAGCTTGTCCCGTGGCTCTTGAAGGTGGGGTGAATGGGAGCCCAGAGCTGGCTCTGTTGGATCAGATTGTATGGCTGGAGGCTCAGGGCAGTGCTCGTGTTGTCACCAGCCCAGTGGCACCAACCCAATGCCACCAACTTAGTGTCACCAACCTGGTATAACCAACCTGGTACCCACCAGGGAGCCATTAGCCTGATGCCACCAACTTGGGTTGATCCAGGTTGGTGGGACCTATTCAGAGCCAACTTGGTGCCACCCATCAACCTGGTTCCATGAACTTAGCGCCACCAACCTGGTACCATCAGGGAGCCATCAGTCTGATGCCACCATCTTGGGTTGGACTGGGTTGGTGGCACCAATTCAGAGCCAACTCGGTGCCACCAACCTGATGACATCAATCTGGTACCACCCACCCCTATTGACTGCTGGCCCAAGCATCTCCCACCCATTCATGATAGGGAATGCTGGGGAGCTGCTGGAGTTCTACTGTTGAGAGAAGAAAACATCAACGTTCAAAAGGGGGAAGGAAAAAAGAAAAGACCAAAACAAACGTTAACGGATGTCGGAGCATTAAAAAAAACAACAAAATACAATTAAAAATCAGTCACAAGCCAAGAGTTCGGACTGCTGAGGTCTGAAGCTTTTACAACTAACAACCACTTTAAAGTGAAAAGCAAGCCCATAAATGCTATGTTGAAAGAACATCTTTTCTTTGGAAAAAGAGTAAGTTCATCCCTCCCCCCCTCCCCTATCTCCCCCTCTAAACTACAGCATGTGGAGTTGCCACTATCTAGTTTGAATCTATTGTCACTAAGAGGTAGATAAACAAAAAATGACTTGGTTCTATATAGGAGGTCACACCACAGGGCTGATGTGGTGGAGCAGGCAGACCCCCGGCCTCAGGGCTTCCTCGGGGGCTTTGCCTTATGTAGGGTGACCCCAGAAGTCATTGGGTTCCAATGCAGCCACCCAAAGCTGGGTCCAAGGCAGCATCAGGGGAAGGGGAAGGCACATGTTGGGTCTGAGGACTGGATTTTGCCTCCTGAAGTCAACCAAAGTTTGATGTCAGCACTGAATCCAGATGTGTGTCAAATGAACCTGCTGGGTAATGGACACTTTGACCCCTTCCAGTGATTCTCACAGTTTCCATTCTGATTCCAAACAATCCTATCTGGTTTCTAGGGGGGACCCCACTGGCAGTGAGGGGGTGACATGGGAAGGATGGGGCCCTGCGGGATGCCCTGCCCCAAGCACTGCATCCCTATGGATAACAGCCTGTGCTGCTTTACAGAGACCATTTCCCAAATGGGTCAGAATAAAATGGCTTTGGTTCTGCACTACAGCTGTCACACAGGCCTCAAATTTGGTGCTGGTTATTTCCCTCCCCCACCTCCCCAAGCAAAAATATCCCTTCTCATCATTAGCTCACATTGATGCTTTCTAGTTCGTAACCCACTGCTTTGCCACCATGGCCCAACACAGCATCCCTGATGGGAGCATCCCTGTACCCAAAGCTCCATAATGCAACAATGGGTTCATTTCCAATGGGCCCAATGTACTGCCCAGTGACCAAACCAGCAGCCTTCCCCATCAGTTCTCCTCTGGGATGGCCCTGGAGTCTGGGGGGTGAACTGAGCCCAAAGCCCCCCTGTGCCCAATGCTCAGCCCTGAGGTAGTTTGCATGTGTGCGTCTGCAGCATGTGCATGTCCTCTAAAATTCACCATCAAAGAGCTTCTCTGCCTTCTGGTTTCCCTTTGGGGCTTATCCAGAATCACAAATATTGCAAAGAAAAAGGGGAAAAAGTAATAGAAACCCACCAAAATGATGAAGGAAGGCCGAGTCCACTGAGCCAGGCTCTGTTTTTCCCCTTCCTACTCAGCACCACCAAAGCTCACACCTCTGATAGGAGCTGAAGCATCACTCAGCTCAATGCTGACCCCCAGCTCTGCCCCCCCACTTGGACCCTTCCACCTGCTGGCACCCAGCATCATCCTCCCCCTTTCCAACAAGATGGAATGGAAGCCTCCTGAACAAAATCACTGCCAACCACTGCTCCCAAAGCAAACCCGCAGCCCAAATCCTTCACCTCTTCATCCGCACAGCCCACGGTCAGGCTGGAACATTAACAGCAAGAGCGTTACTGGGATGCTGAAAGGATGGTGGCTCAAGGGATGCTTATAGGAACCTGCACTCTTTACAGGCTCGCACTGACTTCATCCAAATGAAACAGAAGCTACAGCAGAGAAAAATAAAATAGAATTAAAATAAAAATAGGGAAAGAGAAAGAAAAGACTCCGTAAAACCCAGTGCTGCTGAAGCCCCATTGCCTCAGACACACACTGAGGACTGAGAAAGCGGGCAGAGCTTGGAAGGACCAAACAAAATCGGATCGATTGATTTATTTTTTTTTGGTGGGGTTTATTTGGTTTTGTTTTTAATTTGCCTCCAGCTGAAAGACAACACAACATCCTGACAGCATGAATACAAACCCCATCACCCACGCAGCATCACTTTGCCCGGTGCGTGGCACTGAGGACCACAAAGTGCTTTGGGGGGCACGGGGGGCTGTGGGCAGTACCCTGTGAGGTAGGTGAGCAGCATGAGCCCCAGCGAGGAGAAACCGAGGCACAGAGGAATTCTCCTCATTATTTTTGCTTCCTTTCCACCCTCAGCACCAATGGGAATTCCTCAGCCCTGGGGAGCAGAACACCAGCGTGCTCCCATTCCCCCCTTTCTCTCCTATATCCTAGATGTTCCCCACATCCTCAAGTCAAAGCTCAGCCCCCCCAAGGGGAGGAACACCCCAAACTCACAGTCCACAGTAGGGTAGGGTTGGGCTTGCTGCTTTTCTCAATGCAAAAGAAATTAAATATATAAACCCAAAAGGATTTCTGGAGGGAAAGCAAAGGGCGGTTCAGGGGGCAGAAGCTGAGGATGCTGCTGCCCTTCTGGTCCTTAGCAAAGCTGTGCCATGAGTGAGCACCTGCCCGATCCCTGCTGCTATCAGATTTTTATCATTCAGTAGGTGGGGGGGGGGGGTGATATTCTTGCTTTCAAAGTGGGGTGGTTTCCCCTAAGCTGCTTCCCAACCCCCCTTCCCCAGTGCAAAGTAAGCAGCTAACAGGCAGCGGGGTTCCTTCTCCCTTCCTGCTCATGGGCATCCCTGATTCAAAGCTCACATCTCCTTCCCTGGGACCTGGGGCAGGGATCCCTGCTGCATCCAGGCAGGAGAAAGGCACGAGTCCTATTGAACTCCATGGGACATCAGCAGGAATTTAAACAGGGATTGAAGGGATACCACCAAAGGCAGCCTTGCCCCTTCCTAGCAGCCACCCTTAGGAAAACAAAGCAGCCCCTAGAGAACCTCCCAGCCCTTGGGACAGCACCATAAAGCACAGCTCCCACAAGGGGATGGCAATGGGAGCAGCGTGGGGTGGCACTGGGATGGCAGCACAGCAATGGGGGGAAAGCATCACAGGTTTCCCTGAGTCACCATCAGGTTTAGGTTACGTGTCTGGATCTGGATCTTATCCATGCAACAACCAGAGGAACAGGACAGGGGGGGGAGGGAGGGGGAAAATGGGTCTTTTTTTTCTCCTCAATGATACACTTTGCACCAGTTATCAAAACCAAACCAAAAACAAACTAACAAAAAAGCTTGCTGTGGGGAAAAAAAAACAAACAATACAGTTCTTATCATCACCGATGTCTGAATAACACTGAGCTGTAAGAAGTAGAGAGCCAGAGATTAACACAAGTGAGAAACCATCTCCCTATAGGACACAATGGCAGCCCCAGCTGGGACCATAGGCAGCCCACCGCCCACTGCAAGGGATCACCCACGTCCCCATGCACCTCCATTTCCACGTTCTCATCCAATGCAAAATGGGTCGTTTTCCTGCAGGGACGGTGATAATAACAGCAAGATGGCACGTAAAGAGAAGAAGAACCTTTTCAAGCATGTAGGGTGAGGTCCGTGCCTGTTATTCGTGAGGGTCGTTCTATCTTTCTCTCTCTCTCCTCCGTGTGCGTTTGTAGAAGAAAAGTTGGTTTCCATTTATCTGCCCTTTCCCCCCCCACCCCCTTTTTTTTGTTGTTGTTGTTTTTTTCCTTTTCTTATTTTTTTTTACTCGCTTTATCCTCGGTAAAACTGAGGCAAATCTCTGCAATGAGTTTACCAGCATCATCATGGAGAAGACGGGCGGCCGTTGCCTCCATGGCAGCACCGCTGGGGAGTTCCGTATGGGTTTGGTTTATGGAGCTCCATATGGGTTTGCTTTATGGTGGTCTATATGGCTGCAGGACACCACCTTGGGTGGTTGGGGTGGCTCAGTGTGCCCCATATGGTGCTGAGCTCCG
Organism: Excalfactoria chinensis; assembly: GCF_039878825.1. Classification (NCBI taxonomy): domain Eukaryota; kingdom Metazoa; phylum Chordata; class Aves; order Galliformes; family Phasianidae; genus Excalfactoria; species Excalfactoria chinensis. The sequence goes on along the minus strand of NC_092848.1, from coordinate 1,421,974 downwards.
TTCCAAGAGTGCTTCGTGGAGGCAACTCCATCCTCATTGCCCACAGTGGAAGATTACCAATCCCAAGCTCTTCAGCTGTTTGGTTTCCCAATGGAGTTGGATGGACCTTTTGTGTCATCCAGTGGTTTTGCTGTTGGTTTTGTTTCCTCTTCCTTTGTTTTCACACGTGGGGGGGAAAAAAAAGAAGAAGAAAGAAAGAAAGAAAGTCTTTGCAATTGAAAAACATCAGCGGGCTCCCATTAGTCCAAGGTCTCAAAGAGCTGCGACATCCAACAGCTTGCATGTTGTGTTGGCATTCCTGCCTGGCTTTGGGAAAGGCCAACACCATCCGTGCTGCCATCATTTCCACTATGGCTGAGATTTCTGTCGTTCTCCATAGAGAGCTCATCATCATCATCATCATCATCAATGACACCTGGGGACCCCGGGCGCAGCTCTCCTGGCTCACAAGAAATCACCAACAACTTAACTTCTCTTTTTCATTAAAAAAATAAAATATTCAAGACTATCAGCTTTTTTTTTTCCTTTTTTTTTTATATATAAAATACCAGCAAGCCCCCCACAAAAAAAAACCAAAAAAAAACCAAAAAAAAAACCCCAAAAAAACAACAAAAAAAAAATTCAACTGCTGAGGTAACGTCATACCTTGAGGTAGCTTTTTTTTTTTATCCTTTTCTTTCTTTTTTTTTCCCTCTTTGTTTTGTCTTTTTTTCCCCTCTCTTGTTGCTCAAAACACACGGCTATACCTCACCCCAACTCCTGGCCTCACCCCACTGCTGCAGTGCCCCCTCAGGGACAGTAACCGCTGCTGTGTCCCATCTCAGCTCAATGGGATCAGTCTGGCTTGAAGAAGAAATAGTACAGAAATCAGTGCGAGGTTCGTTCCCCCCCAACCCCCACCCTCACCTCCCTCCTTATCATCTCCTTCGGGGCTCGCCCCGCTGTCCCCAATGTGATCAGAGCTTTTTTTGCTTTCTCCCCTTGCTCCCCAGTTTGTGAGACAGCACCAGCACTGAGCCCCCAATGGGGCCGGGTATAAGGGCAGCACGGTGCACACACAGCCCCATAGAGACAAGACCCGGCCCTACATGGGGCGGTCGCAGCAGTTACTGTCCCTTCCCAATACTCAAAATATTAAAAACAAACCATTAAAATATATCTAAAATATAAAATCCTCCTAAGAGTGACGGGAATCAGGAACCACCTTACATTCTTTTGACGGATCTATTTGGTACGGTCGTGTAAGAGGGGGCTGTTCCTGCTGTAGAAAGAAGAGGGTGGTGGTGATTGTGGGCTTCGTTTTAAAAAGAAGAAGAAAAAATATATATATATCTTCAGATATGCCAAATTTCAAAGAATGTGGGGTTTTGTTTTGCCCCAATCTGGAGAGATTTGGGGCAGCCGGGGGTGGGGGAGGTTGGGATATACCACAAACAGCCCCATGAGGGTTAACACCAACCAGCATCCCCCAGCTTTGCTAATGAAAATACTCCATTCCCCTGAGTGCTTTCCCCCCCCCCTCCTAGGAAAGAAAAGATTCACTTAGTGGGCTCAGCCACACACAAGAGATACCAATGGGATTTCAGGGCTCATATGTGTACTGGGAGGGAAAGCTGAGCCCCAGTCCCAGCAAAGCCCCAAATCCCTTTTGGTTCTGAACCCCAGATCTTTTTTTAGCTCTCATTTCCCCATAAATGGATTACTGAAGGATGGACGTTCATTCACGCTTCCTACCAAACGGGTTGTGCTTTGTTCCTATGTTTTATTGCTGTTGTTCAGAGGGAGGGGGGGAAAAAAAAAAGCAAAGCACTTCCCTTGTACATTCCCAGCACCTCTGCAGTTAAAGCTCTGCATCCCATTCTGCCATTAGTTCATAGGCCAAAAACAAAACAAGCAAAAAACCCACAAAGGCCAAAAAAAAAAGGGAAAACAAGCCCAAAACTCCCCCCAAAAAAATCAACTCTTTTCAAGTAATTCAATGTAACATAAAGAAACATTCAACCAAATGAAAAACTAAAGAGTTGTCCTGGAAAAAAAAGAACTGAGGTCCTGTCTTGGTTCCTAAGGCTTCAGAAGGCACAGCACTGCACTGCACACACAGCACAGGGGAGAGGAAAGCTCTCCTTCTGCCCACCCTTGGGTGCTGCTGGCATGGAAGGTTGCAGAGCTCCCAGGGGATCCAAATCCAATTGGTGCTATGGGGTTTTCCTTCCCCCTTCCCTCCTTCAGTCCCTGACAATGGATCTTGTTACCAGTGGAGAGGGGGGGGGGGGAGGTTGGTGATGGTCCACTGGAATATCTTAAAAATTAAAAGAAAAAAAGGAAAAAAAAAAAATATTGAAAATTAAAAAAAAAAAAGGGGGGGGGGGAGAAAAATAAAAACCCCAAAAAGAATTAGGGAAAAAAAAAGCAGATCCCAAAGGTTTAACATCACTCTGGGAACATCCATCAGCCACAGGGAAGGGACTGAGGGAGGGATGGGGAGGTAGAGCTGGGGTGGGGGGAGCCCCAGAGGCCCTGAGATGAGGGCAGGCAGTGCCTGCAGGGGCTGAGTGCAGTGCCTGGTGTTGGGCTCCATCCCCCAGCCCTGCAGCACCTCCCGCTTCAGTTCAGTACAGTGTCAGCATATGGAGCTAAAAAGGGGTCAGACGGTGCGGGTCTGGTTCTTTAGCCCCATCCCTCTTGCCTTGAAAGCCAATCAAAACTGCCTTTTAGTGTCGACCAGTTAATGAAAACAATTGCATCTGTCTATGGTAACTGATTCCCAGCCACTCTTAAGCCTGGCATTGGCTTGTTCCACTTTTCACATTGGTGTCAGTGCTGCTCTCATTTCCTCCTCGCTTGCAGCTGGCCGCTCTGTCCCTTCTGGTGCTGCTGCTTCACCTGGGCCAGGATGTCCCGGATTTTACGCTGTGCCATCTGTGGATGAAAGGAGCAAAAGGGGAAATGCAGGGAAAACAGTACTTGAATGCCACGAGAGATATGGCTGGATGGGAAACCATTGGTCAGCCAGGGTCATCCTGTTGGCCATCAGGACCCCCACGTCCTTCCTACCAGAGCTCCTTTCCAGCATCTCAGCCCCCATCCTGTACTAATGCTGCAGTTATTCCTCCCCAGACATAGAGCCTGCACATGTCCTTGTTAAATCTCATCGCATTACTCTCTGCCCAACTCTCAGCTTGTCCAGGTCTCACTAAACAGCATTGCAGCCTTCTGTGTCAGCCACTCCTCCCGGCTTTGCACCATCATCACGCTTGTTGAGGGTGCATTCTACCCCTTCCCTGGGGTCACTGATGAAGATGCTGAATACATGTGCATGTACCCCTCACCCAGCTCTCCCTCCTGCCCCCACCAATCCACATCAACACACAAAGAGGACAGCAAACAGCAGCAGCAAAGCACATAAAACACTCCCATAGGAGGAAGCAGCACTGAACACAACCCTGTATGAGCCATCAGAGACTCCACCAGAACCGAGCTGCTGGGACCATACCTGGCTGGCATAGAAGTGCCCGATGATCTTCACAATGACCTGCTCGTTCTCATCGGGGGTCTGATCCCGTGGAACCACCACCTCTGCAGCCGTCAGGTTCTGCAGCTCATTGACCTGCAGGGAAGGGACAGAGACCAACATCACCACCCAGTGTGGGAAAGACCCCCATCCCAAATGCTCCCAAACCCCTTCCAAGCACAGCTTTGCTTACGGTTTTGCCCCCTTTGCCAATAACCCTCCCTGCAGCCGAGGCAGGGACACGGATGTGCGTCTCCAGCTTCACTTCTTCCTTCGGCCCAAAGAAGTTCTCCTCCTTCAGCTTCCCATAAATCCTGCCTTGTGCCTGCAGAGGGGAAGGAGCAGCATCAAGGCACTCTGTTCCCACATACCTCCAACCCAGGGACAACAGATTCCCTCCCCAAATCTTGGCTCCTTAGAGCTTTAAACCATCTCAGCCCCACGAGGGCTGGTGCTGAGTTAAGACAGGTCTCAGTGTCACACTGGGGAGGGCTGACTGTGCTGCTTCTCCCCACCCTGCTCTGGATGGAAGGAGATGGTGGAGGGAGCACCAGGTGACCCTGACACCCCACAATGATGGCAAGAAAGTGGGGGGGGACCTTGAACTGAGCTTCTGGAGGGCCCGTGATGACCACCATGCGCACTTTGGAGTCCGGCGTCTCTGGGGGTGCAATCTGGAAGGGGGGAAGAGAAACAGTCACTGAAGCACCCAGCCATATCACCCAGGTTTGTAGGGTGATTTCAGCAACAGAAAGGCACCCAGCTCAGCAAGGGGTGCTGGCAGGACGCTGCTCCTTAATGAGGTGACACTACCTTAATAGAGGCACTTGCGAACCGGGAGAGCTGCTTGATGTGCTGGCCCTTCTTGCCAATGATGGCACCAACTGCTTGGGCAGGGATGAAGACGTGTACGGTCTCCTGCTCTGGAGGCTGAGGGCACAGAACCACTGCTCAGAGCTCACCACAAGGATCCATGCCCCAGATCCCCCCAGCAGCGTCACCCATATCATAGGTACTGGCCAAGCACCCCCTCAACTGCATTTGCAACAGGTGAAGAGCACAAATCCTGCACACAAATGGATGTGACCATGCTGAAAGCACAAGGATCCTCAGCTGTGCACCTACCATGAAAGAGCTGTATGGAGCAGCCCCAGAGACACTGCTGGGAGGAGGAGGTACTGCGTTGGAGGAGGCAGGGAAAAGGCCAACAGCAGCCAGGTTGAGGCCAGGGATGAGATGAGATTGCAACTGAAAGAGAGAGGAGAGAAACGCTCATTGCTTGTACCAGGGCATCCTCTTAGAGCACACTGGAGGGGAGGTAGGGCAGGAACCCTGCCTGGCAGAGCTGCCGTCCCGAAGCTGAGCCGCACTCACGCTCATGGCTGCGACATCGTTCTCATAGGCTTCTCTCACTTTCTTCATGATCTCCTGCTCTGCTTTGCAGCAGTTCTCAATGGAGCCCTTCACTGTGATTGTTCTTTCAGGGTTGTACAGGGTCAGGTCCTGCAAGCTGATGGGAAGCCAGAGTTACACCAGTGCTGGCCAGAGCAGGAGCAGCATCATGGTTTGCTGCCTTCCCTAAAAACATGCTTAAAGAATAGAACCCCAGTTCTGCCTGCACCACAGCACAGTTCCAAAGGGAAGAGGAGGAGCATTCAATAAACATAATGCTAAGGTATATCAAGACAGCTTTGGGGATCAAAGCACTCATGCCACAGTCTGGCTTTCCCAGCTGGTTGGCAGGAATCTCTTTGCTTTCCTCACATCCCCCATATCTGCCTTCCCAGTTCCATCCACCCCAGGTTGGGAAAGACCAAAGACAGCAAAAGAGCCTTACGATGAAATGGTGATTTTTGTCTCCGTATCCTGCTCCACTTTCTTCAAGTTTCGCCCTTCTTTGCCAATCAGGCGCCCCACAAAGTTGTTATGGGCCAAGATTTTTAGAGGCACTTCATCAGCTCTTGAGAGAGGAAAGGGAAAACAACAAAATTAAAGGTTACAGCAGGGAGAAGAGGGATTGGGTGCAGAGTGACAAGGGAAGACCACGTCCCCTTGCTCAGAGTCCCCCAGTTCTCCCAAGGCAAGGTTCCCCACATCTAAACTGGAGCTCTGAGTGCTGGGATGGTAACAGCCCAGCAAGGAGCTCTGGATACAACCTACATGCACAGAAGGGGTAGGGAAAAACCTTACGTCTTCGTGTCCTTTGCCTCCTTCTGCATGATCTCCAAGATCATTTTGCAGGCAGCGGAGCAGCCCTCAGGGGTGGAGTGGATGCTGATGGCTTTTTCTGCAGCTCCTGCATTCTCCTTACGGTGCACATCAATCCTGCAAGCACAGCATCGATGCTGGAGTGGGACACAGGGCAGAGGCTTTGCAGCTTCACAGCATGTGCTGGCTGCTCTGCTCCCCCAGCATCCCTGCAGATTGAAGGGGAACGGACTCACTTGGACTGTGTCTGCTTGGTAATGTTCCTGATGGTGGCCCCTTCCTTGCCAATGATGGCACCCACATACTGTGTGGGCACCAGCAGACGGAGTGGGATGTCCACGGGCTGCTGCTTGACTGGAGCCCCTGCAGTGACAGGGGAGCCCTGCCGGGGGGCACCCCGTGCCCCAAAGCCACCCCGCCGCCCATTTTCTGGGCCCTGCACAGACTGCTCATCAGGGATGTAGGAGACTTTCAGCACGTGGTTCTCCAGCTGGTGCCCATTCAGCTTCATGATGGCTCTGGAGCAAGGAGAGAAAGGGTTGGGGTGAGGGGGTTTCCTACCTTTATACTTCATATCAGCACCAGCCCATCCAAAATGGGACAAAATCTACCCAAAACGGGTCAAGCCTGGATGTAACATCCATTGGGAAAGCACTGGGAATGGGGCACAAAGACTTCATCAGTGCCATGGGGACCTGACAGGACTTCCCACCCAGTCCAGATGGATCAAACTGCTTTAAGGGGGGAACCTCCAAGCAACCAGCCCTGGGAAGGGGATGGGAACAGTGGCTGCCAACAGGGAATGATCCCCAGCTCTCCTCTGCCTTGCAATATATTGGTGGGTATTTCAGCTGCAAGAGCAGAAAGCTGTCGATAGATGGGGCTGGCAGCAAGAGAAAAGCAAGAGAAAAGCCACAGCTCTGCACGGCTCTCCTGACTTCTACTGAGAGAAGTCAAACTGCAGGTCTCCAGAAAGAGCTCAGTGACTCCGTTTTGGGCTACAATGCCCCACAGCGGAACAGAGAGACAAATAACCCCATCCCTGCAGGATGCAAAGGGTCCAAAGATGCTTTGTAAAGCAGAAAAAGAAGGACAGAAAGGCTGCAGACCTGAGAGCAAAAACACACCCACATTTTCTGTTCCCATGGTGGCCCATGGGGTGGCTATGGGGTACTTACTGCCTGGTCTGCTCCCGGTTTGTGTAGGTGACATTAACCACAGCAGTCTCACTGTCTGTGTTCACTGCAAGAAAAGAGGCAGAAATTAGAGCCAGCGTGAGCAGCCTGGGCCATCATGCATGATCTTTGGCCATTGGACAGTGCCTATGTCTGTACAGCCCATGCTGCTTTATCACAGGGATGTCTTGTTTTGGCCAAGCAACAAGAGGACCCAGTCTTTAGCCATGGGTATCTCTGACATAGAACAACGTGTCTGTCCTCTTCCTCCTCCAGCCCCAAATAGCTAGGGTAGAAAACATTCAAACAACACCAAGTTGGCTCCTTCTTTCAGTCTTACCTTGCTCACAGTTTTCTACAGTGCCATATTGTGCTAGCAAGCCATCCAGAACCTGGGAACACAGAGAAAAAGCCCATTATACTGCAACAATCGGGACAGACCCAGGAAACACAGTCAGTCAATAAAGGAAACTTTCTGGTCATTCAGATTTCACAAGCAATTAGATGAGCAAAGCTGCTGTGTGCCCCAGGATGTTGGGTCAACAGGCCCCGGAGCCGGGAGAGCAGCAAGAAAAGGGAGAAGTCCCAACAGCTGGAAGGAAGGATCTGCATTGCTCCTATAATAGATAAATCATATAATGCTGTTATTAATGGGGATTTTGTTGGTGGATCTTGCATTGCTTCCACCAGCTGAATTGAATCCTGCATAGAAGACAAATAGCTGCGTGGATGCAAGGGTACAGCACCATTAGACCCAGTTAAAAACAGAGAAAAGGATGAACCAACTGTAAACCCAAGTGCAGAAACCCATAGGGGAGTCAGTCCTTAAATGTGCCCCACACTTCCCAGTGTAAGTCCTTGCATCTCAGGCTCATGCCCTGCTCCCTCACCCCCTTACCTCCCATCGTAGCTGGGGTGGGATATTTCTGATTTGAATTTTCCGGCTCCTGAAAGAAATGAAAAGCAATTAAAAGCCAGATTTGGTGTCAGCAACGGCTCCATCTCACACTGAACCGCTCCTCATTGATGTACCTAATCAAGCTTTACATTCCCACATGCTCCCAGGGTTTCTGATGGCTCTCCATTAATTACACCCTACTAGGCGCTACATTTATACTGCAAGCATCACTGTGAGCAAGATGCCCAAAGATCCACCAACCTTCCTGCATGGGCACAGCTACCAATACTGAGTTCTGCCAGATTGATTACAAGGATTAGGAAGCAAAAGAAAGGAGCCATGCAGTCATTTAACCCTGAAAGCAAATCTGGAGCACGAAAGGGAGACCATGAGGATGCCCATGGCACCTGGAAGCTTGGCTCCAGCATCCCACATGGTCTCTGGTCACTTCTCCACACACATTTTTAGCTTTTTCAAACCTAATTTCCCCTAAAATAGGATTTCTGGGGTGGATTTCTTGATGCCAAATTGACCCAGGAGGTGCTGCCATGGATTGCTATGGGTCTCTGGGGCAGCTCCAGCAACCACACACAGCCACATTGCTGCCACCCAAGAGCAACTCACCCTGCAGCAAAAACACCCAGGGACACCCTTGGAGGACAGCAGCTTTGTGTGGACAAACATCAGCACAATTCCCTTTGGTTAAACCTCTGCCCTCCAGCTAATGTCACTGCAAAATGCCCTCCGTGATCGCTGCCTCTAATTCCAGCCATCTAAATCTCAGCATCTGATTTAAGGCCCAACCTGAACTGAGCATCTAAGCACAGTGGGAGATGGTATCTGCCTGCAAGCTCAATGAGTGCGGAACTCCAAGATCCCTAAAGGAAAGGGAGATGGAATGCTATGACCATCAAACACAGCTCAACACTATTAGCACTTCTCAGGATAACACCTCTGGACTTGCACTCATCATGGACCTGGGTTTCAAATCCAAAATATTTGTGCCATTGTGCCATTGGGGAGTCTCCAAAACACCAAATTTTGTTACTGCTATGAAGGCAAACTGGGTGGATGGGGAAAAAAAAAAGTCCTGAACCCTTAAAACTGCATCACATCAGGAGGGATGAAGGGAGAAAGGGGGGAGGGGAGCACGCTATGAAACCAGATCCCTTGTTTACATGCTAATCCACATCCCAAAATGAATGGGAGAGAGAGATTAAGAAATTCAGAATGCAAAGAATGCCACAGTCCAGGGAGGGTCACAAAGATCTGAACTGATGGAGGAAACCACGTCTCCAACCACCCACCCCCTGCCCCAGAAACTTCTCCAGATAGCTCCAAGCATCCGCACAGGCAGAGCATGTGTTCTTCACATACGTGACCAGAATGAAATGCACCACGGAGAGAAAAGAGCCATTTATGTCCCCGCACCGTCATTCTGCTGGTGGCATCTCATTTTCTCCCCCCTTAAAAAGGAAAAAGAAAAAGCCCCTCTGAAGAACCAGCACCCTGAGCGCTCACTGCCCATCTCCATCAGTGCCTGTCCTGCAGAAGGGCTGCATGCCACCCTATGGGGCAGCATCCCAACTGGAACCAGCATCACTCAACCCTGAGGTCCGGCTCAGTTCCCTGCAGCGCATGGAAATCTTCCTCCCGAAGTGCAGCCCCTGCTCAGCTTTGGCTCCTTCGGAGCCCTGTGGTTAGAATTACAGAGGAAGTCATGAATAAATAAACCCATCTATTTGCTTTGCTTGTAAGCAGGTCCGACTGGATTTAAACCCTTGTCGTGAAGTGCCGCTCTTTGGAGCAGCCCAGTTCTGCTGCCTCCGACCTCTGCCCCGCACAAGGCTTTACTCCAAATAAATAACTCCGCTCATCACTGATTCCCAGCTTTTTATTCACCATGTGCCAGAGCTGGAGCTCCTCTCATCACTTGCAAACCCAGCACACGACCTCAGATGCGAGCTGGGAGTGAACGGATGGGGGTCTGCACACAGGGGAAAAAGGGGAGAGCAGCTGGAACGGTTGTGAATGCAGGTTGTAGGAATGAATCTCTGTGTCACCTTCATGCCCACACTGCTCTTTGTGACCACGGGATGTTAGCAGCCAACTGTGGCACAGTCTTACAGCGCTGACAGACCTGCAGAGCTGCCCAGCAGCCCCATGCAGACATCCTGGCTCTTCTTAGGAGCTGACACCTTGGAAATCAAGAACTGAGCAGCCTGATGCTCTCAGCAAACCCTGCCCAGCTCCAGCCAGGACATGCTGGAAAGATAAAACATTCAAACTGATGGAACAAAATGCTATAGAGCAATCTGGAGATTCCAGGGGATGGAGGAGGTATCCTCATCTATCCAGTGCCAATCCAATGGAGACTTCTTGCCCTCCCTTCCTGTGTCCATCAGAGCACATGGCTCATGAGAAAAGCATACCAGCAACAGCTTCTTTTCCAGAGCACACAAACCAAAGCAAAGCTGCTTATTTGAAGAACCAGCCCCATCCATTGACAAAATGCCCTCTGCTGCTCCCCAACAGCCCTGAACCCAAGATGAGACCACTCTCATTGCATCCCAGTGCAGCCAAAGCCCTCCCAGCATCGCTGTCAGTGCCTCAGCAGCAGCTGCACACTCAGAGCTGCCCATCCCACTGGGCACACAGTTCTGTATGTCACACAGACAAGCAGAACCCTCAGCGACAACCCCAAATTAGGTCTGGTTTTGTTTGTTTGTTTTCAATTTTTCAATCTCATTGGGAAATACCCCAACAATAGATTCAGCTGTTGGGATCTCCTTTCACATCGAGGAGAGTTGCCAGAGCCCTTCATTAAGAAACTGCTGGCATTCCCCCCAGGACTGGCACAGAAGCAGCAACAGGGACCCATGCAGGGGGCACTGACCTGCTCCAAGCCAGGCTGGGAGCCAGCAGGATGGGGGCTGGCTGCCACAAGCAATGGCAGAGCACCATCAGGGCAGCCTCTTCTTGCTCAAGGTTTCTCTTTCCTTTTGCAAAAGCTCCAAGGAATGTTTTCCAGGTCATGCTCTAAAAGGTAGAGATGCTACTTGCTGCATTGCCAGGGGAAGAGCTGGGTGCTTGGAGAAGAGCATCATCGCACCTACGGCAAAGTAGCAGCAGCTGGGATGAAACTCAGGTGCGTCCCATTCCACCTCACCTTACAGATGTGCTTCCTTCCAGAAAGTGCTTGGAGGTGGCATCCCACCAGCACAGCAGTGAACATGCAGTCATGCTGCTTTTCATGGAGTCACAGAATGGCTTGGGATGGAGGGGACCCCAAAGCTTACAAACTGATTTGAGTTGAGAAAGGGACCATTGATCCAGATTTTATCCTGACAATTTGATTTAACTTTAGTCCCAAAACACAAAGCCTGTTTAGTGAATTCCTGCTGGAGAAAGTTCCAGACCAAAGTACCATAAGCAGCCATAGCCCATCCTGTGTTACAGCATCAGCAATGGTGGGTCAAGCTGCAAAGATGCACCAGAGCTGCACATACACAACACAAGGCTTCTGTAGGATGCTCCCTTACATCCAATCCCTCCCAGACCTTTCTCCACCCCCTACCACAGCTTCCTCAAAGCAAAAGGTGATTGAGAGCACCAGGGCACCAAGCACTTCCAGCAAAGCACAGCCAGGCACCAACCGCATCCCTTCTCCTCCCAAAACCATTTCTGGAGCTCCTGGGGGCAACAAGAGAATGGCTAAAGCTGGAGAGACACGGGGAGAGCCACTAGAACTGAACAACATCCACGATGGATATTCAATCAAATGCAAATGTTATGCAAATTTAGGGGGTGAAAAAAAAAAAACAACAGCACATCCCTGATTCAATTAACAGCATTTCATTTATCTAGTTAAGCTTTGATTCAGGAAAGCACTTAATCCCGTGCTTAATGTGTTGTTGGTAGTGGTTCTTAATGTTTTAAACACTTCTAAATAGGAAAATGTGGTTGCTAAGACACAAACGTTGCTGGGGGACTCAAGAGAAAAGTTGCAGCTGAAATCATGAGTTTTTTCCCCTTATATATTGATATACTTTCAATTTTCCAGCATCTCTGCGAGGTGGGAATATCATCATCCCTGTACTCAACTTATTGACAGTGAGATAAGAGCACAGAGAGAGAAGCAACACATCACACCTCTCACCTCTGAGCACAGCCCAGCACCAGCAGGGCTGTCCCAGGCAGGATCTGTCCCAGGCTTCAGCCACTTTGCCTTTGATTTTCACTGTCCCTTCCAACTTTCTTCTGAACGCAAACCTCTGCTCCTCCCAGAAGTGCTGCAGGTTCAGGTTTGGTTTTTGTAGCCTTTGTGGTTTGGTAAGAAAAAAGGCCTCAATGTGGGCATGAGGAGGAACCACAGGAAAATCTTCTCCTAAACTTGTACACAAAGCAGAGCTCTGAGATTTGGAGCCATCACTTAACAGCACTGCAGGTCTCCTGTGCAAAACCACGACGCTTTTAGACCTCAGTTTAATGCAACTGGAGCAGCAAAGCAACTTAGTGCAATATCCTCCACTGTGATACACACGGCTCTTATTGCACCCCTCATTCTAGATCTTGTGTTCTTTCAAGCTCATCCCTTGCAGATTTAATCCAGAAAAGAACCCTCTTGAGATCATACCCTTAGGAAGTTAACAAAGACACTCAGCCTCTAGTAGCTGGAGAAGCACAGAAGTAAATCAGCCCTGGGGTTTTAGAGGAACGCATCCTCTGTGCAACAGCCTCACACGGTCCCACTCGCCCTGGCTGCCAGTTATCTCTGGCAAGCATGCACAACATGATTAATCCTTCCCATCAATCATCCCAGCAACCAGAATTTGATCTTGGACTAATAAATCTGTCTAATTGGCCTCTCCCCATTAGCTCTTTTTTGGAATCACACTTAATGACTGATGAGATTTTTCACGGAGATGCCAAGAATGAGAAGTTGTCCATGAACACCCCACAAAAGGCCTGGAGAACTCATTTTTGAAAGGAGTGCTACAGCTCAGGCATAGAGGGAAGGAGTGGTTGATGCCCAAAGGGAAGGACTGGTCAGTGCCCAGAGCTATAAGACATTCTATCCCATATTCCCTCTTTTACGAGCCTGCTGTGCCACCTCATTCCATCCCCCCACTGACTCCAGGTAGATGATGCTGCCACGGAGCTCGTGTCAACCCAGCTGAAGGCCAACATCTCACACCTCTGAAGACACAAGAAATCTCAAACAAGCCTCACAAAACCTTGATCTTCAGCAAACCCAGAGGAATCCTAATGATCTCCCAGACCTCTGCTGTTAGTCCTTGCCAAATCAATACATCAAGTATCTGCAGACAGGACAAATTGAATAGTAAGTAATAGAGAGGAAAGACTGATGGGTTTTATACAATGCACCCATTATCTTTCCGTTCTAATTTGCTGGCAGGTTGCCCTTTATTGAAAGAGACTTTTTCTGGTGCTCAGGACACATCCCACAGCCAAACCCAATTACACTTGGTGGGATCCCACAAACCAGTTCCAAATCCAACTGGGATGCACCAGTTCCTTCCTGGCAAACTCCAGCCACTACAGCTCACACCCACTCCTATTGAGATGCCAGTAACACAAGTTAAGAGATTTTCAACCCTTAAGAAGGCCTAAAACTGTAAATAAGTTGACCTTCATCCAATCTGACCCTTGAGCTGGTGCTGGCTGCAGTCAAGCACGGACTGGACAACAAATGTGGGAACATACAAAATGCTTTGAGGCAGTTTTCCTGCAGATATTACACACAGAGTAGAAAAGAAGAACGATGACTTGTCCCTCATCTCACCTGTCATTTGCATATCTCAAAGCACGTCTGAAACCATCATCCTGGAGAGCAGCTCAGCATAACTAAAGCAATGGGACAAGGGAACTTGCAGCAGTATCTGCTCATCCTCCAAGCATCAAAGCCAGCACTTCCAGCTCCTAAAGGTTTGTGTCATTCTTTGTTGACTTCTGATTTACTATGACCACATTCAGAGTGCTGCCCTTCACCCACCATGACTGATTTTGAGCTGAAAAGACCCTAAAGGTGCAATTCATGGATTCTCTCCCACCCACACACACCTCCAGGAACCACCAGCACAATAGATGCCAGCCCTCCAGGTTTCCCGCTGTCCTCCCTTTAAACCCAACAATGCATTAAATAAAAGCTGATATGGTGCGAAACCCACAGCATGGTCATCCCAACCCCTCGTCCCTTTGTCACCACCCCCTTTTAGGATGCTGGAGATGGTTTCAGCTGGTGGCACCCACTCCTCTTTGCCACCAGAGGGCACTTCTGCCCTCTTCCAGTTCCCAAAAAGCCTTTCTAACTGGTTTCCAGTGGCTCTGATGGTGCTGTGGGACTGGGGCTGCTTCAAAGCGAGTTCAGGCACTGCAAAGTAGCTGATACCAGTGGGGACCCCAAAACCCACCACCACATGCTCTATGATGGGTCTTAAGCCACTTTGATTTGTTAATATTCAAGTATCTCTACCAGGTGATTGACAGGTGACACCACATTGCACATAGTTTGCTTAGAGCAAGTGATCAGGACCATCTTTTTCTTCTGTATTTTCAGTGGGGCATTGGCTCAGAGACCCTACAAACAACACAAGCTCAGATGTTTGAGCAGGGGAGATGGGAAGGATTCTACTAAAGCTTAGGGGAGCTGCACAGATTCAGGTCCCCACCAACTTCAGGTGTGACAGCAACCCTCATTACCTGGTAGGTACAGATCTGTCAGATAAAACTGGGTCCAAAGGCAATGAGTTGGTCACCACACAGGGCTGTGCACTGAATCAGTTTTCAACCCAAATCAGGTTAAAACAGCACAATCACTGCATGCAGACAAGCCCCCAATGATCCAAGTAGTCAGAGACCCTTCCACCAAAACTCACGTTGAAACCCAAACTGCCATCCTCAGATCTGCCAGTCACCCCAGTTTGGGCAATGAGGTGTCACAAGGCTTTTCAGCCCTCCAACAACCTGCAGAGGGTGAGACAGCTGCAAGCACCCCACATGGCATCTCCCATTGCATCCCTCATCACATCCAGCATGGCATCACACACTGCATTGCCCACCATACACAGCATTGCCCATTGCATCCCTCATGGCATCACCTATCCCATTTCTCATCATATCCCACAGGGTGGGTTTGGTGTCATGACCAAATCTGTGGTTGAGTCCAAACCGGGTTAAAAGTACTACACTTTTTTTCCCCACTGATAAATGACATCAAAATGCTTCTGTGTGTCTCCTAAGGGAAGGCAAGGAGAACCAAAAAATGAGATTAAAAAGTGGGGCTTTTTCCTCTTCCATTTGCAGCACAAATTCCTTCAGTCCCCAGTGTTTGGTACAAGGTGACTCACAAGGGGTGCTCAGATCTCCCTGGTCTCCTCATTCTCCACACCAAAGCTGGGTGAGCAGCTGAAGAGATGTAGGGAAAACTATCTCACACTTGTCTATTTCATTTTGCATTTTGTTTGACATGCATTTATAACAAGAGGGTTGGGATGAAGAGGAGAAAAAGCTGAAGTTTGGATAAGACAGAGCAGCTGGGAAACCACAAGGATTGGGGCTCTTCTACTTTGCTGCCACCCATCCCATATAGAAGCACCTCAGCAAAGCCATTGAAAGCCCACCAAGACTTTGGCACAGGGAACATGGAAAGCTAATAGGCAAAGGGCTGCAGATGTTGGGGGGGAAATAGGGTGGTTATTTGTCCTGCTGTAACCAAATGCTCATCAGTGACTGCATGACATCCACCTAATGCTGTGTGCTTGGGCTCAACTTCAGCACATGTCCCATTACGGCACTGAAACAAGAGCAACAACTTTGAAAGGGCGACTTCCCCATTTCAAAGCGCATCCTTTGGAGACTTGTGAAGCTGAATCTAAAAGCACAAAACTCATTTGAGGGCATTGGCTTCTTCTGCAATTACTCCCCAGCAAACAGCTCCATAAGAGCACATGCAGCAGCCACAGCTTCTTCCCTACAGAGAACATCACAACTTTCTTTTATTCTTTAATCATTCCATCGATTTGTTTGTAAATACTTTTATGCCTGAGGCTTGAACCAGAGACAAGAAAACACACACTCGCAAATGTTTATATACGTGTGTATACACAGACGCTACTCTCTCTGGTGCCCAAGTCTGCTTAGACACAACCAGTATTAAACAAGAAATAAACTGGATAATATTGACATCCATGGATATAAGGCAGGACACCAGAGCTCATCCCATCCCTTAAGGTTTCCTGTTAAAGATACAGCATTTCCCAACACCTTACAGGTATTTTGGGGGGTATCTTAATACGGATCTCAGTTACTTACAGGTGCTTCTCTGCACACAACCTACCCAGAAAGTCTGACCCCACAGCCCTGAATCTCACAAGTGTAAGTAAAGGCAGTTGCTTTGCAGGTGACACACGGCAGAGAAAACAGAGACAGAAGTGAGAGCAGAACTCTTGTACCACTCCATCCCCAACTCTGCGCAACTCAGTGCTCTCTAGATCATATTTAATCCCTGAATGCTGATCTCTTCTCAATGCTTGCTCACCAGGAGGATCTATGCTTCCCAAATGCCTCATCCGACAAGCCTTACAGCCCAAGCACTATGTGCAATGGCTTTCAGTGCAGCTAAAAGCACAAAAGCAGTGGGACAAGCAACTTTTCTGGATCCAAAAGCCTGAACCCAGGGCATTCATCACACACCTCAGTGGCTCTAATGCAGCTGCACCCTCTGGAGTACTAGCAACAGAGAGAGAGAACACTGCTTGATCCTTCTGGCCATCACCTGGGGGATCCACAACAGGTAGGTTTTTCAGGAGTGCTCAATACATCAGGTGCTAATCACTTCTGAAAACCCAGCTTGTCCTGAGATGCTTAAACACAGCTTGGAACATCTGACTCTACATGCAAATACAAATCCAGCCCTGAGTGCATTCCCCCCCCCCCCCCCAACCCCTTTCATTTGGCTCTGGATTTCCATTCCCCCACCTGTCCTATACTCCAACAAGGAGCCTGCTCCCCGAGGAGCTACGCTTCCAACTTACAACAGCAAGCTGCCACGTGGGACCTTCATCCGAGTCAAACTTGCTTCTTTTAGTGCAAATCAATTTCACTGTAATCTCCAGCGCTGTTTACACTGCGCCGTGGTGCCACTGGATGGTGCAGGATCTGCTCCATGCATGGAGCCCTGCCAGCTGCACACACGCTCCTGCTGCACCGCTTGCTGCTGCTTTTATTATGGTTGCACTGCAGCACGGGGAGCTCAACCTGGCGGATCGCTCGTGGAAACTGCAAACCTGATTCTTCCGGGGCTGCTCATGGATTCGGTTTTGTTCCTTTCTATTGCTTTCCTCTACACAGATCGGGCAATTAAAGCAGGCAGAAAAGTGTGAAATTTCAGCTCCGACCATGTCAGAGCTCCCAAGTGTCAGTTACAATAAAATAAATGACCCATTTCCTGATGGATTGCGAGGGCTCCTCTGAGACGAGCGGACGGACAGATTTCTCCGCTTGTTTATTTTCTCTTTTTCTGGCAGAAAGGCTGCTCTCCTCTGCTCTTTGGCATTAAGGGCTGCAGCAGCTTGGGATGCTCTCGCTCCTGTACCACTGCCTTGGCAGCGCCCTTCTGGCTGCTGTCCCCAGCAACACCCCTCCCCTTGAGCCCCGCCAACTCTTGGCACATCTCCTCCAGCAAGAAGCTCTAGAAACACCCCTCTGCCTCTTCTTGCAGCTCCTGAGAAGAAGCATCCACCTGCAGAGCCCACAAAGCCTCCTCTCTGCGTGCCAGCACCAAACCCCATGCTCTCCAAATGAAGTCAGACACCAGGGGATGGGACAGGGCTGTGCAGTGTCACCTATGGGGAGGGCTGGCAGGAGGCAACACAGAGGCATCAAGCTAAGAGAGGGCTCAGAAGAGAGCTGGTGCCCCTGCAAGACCCTTTCCACAATGCCACCCCCCCCCCCCCATT
Source organism: Excalfactoria chinensis (assembly GCF_039878825.1). Taxonomy (NCBI): domain Eukaryota; kingdom Metazoa; phylum Chordata; class Aves; order Galliformes; family Phasianidae; genus Excalfactoria; species Excalfactoria chinensis. The sequence goes on along the minus strand of NC_092848.1, from coordinate 1,404,202 downwards.
TGTTGCTGGCTCTGCACAGGGGAAAAAGAAACGAGCGGGCTTCAATTAAAGCCCGATTTTTTTCACTTTAATCTCTCAATTGAAAATTGCTAAGATCCCTCCAGCATCTTCAGGAGCGCGCAAGGGATGCTGAACACAAACAGATGGCAAAGCAGTTTCCTCTCCCATTCAGTAGGTGATTAAAATCAGAAAGACGATGCACCCTAGGCATTAAGACCACCAGCTTTAAACAACACACCTGAGACTTCACAAGGGAAGAACACATTCCTTTTCCTGGGGGCTGGACCAATGTCTGAGTGGTACAAACCCTCCCGCTTTGGTCTGGAGCATCTCCACCAGTTCCACAACGGGGCTCAGGGACCCAAGTGGGAGGGACTCAGGGATTCTCCTTCCTGCACCCATCCCCCATTGGGTTCTTTTTTCCCCCTCCAGCTTCTCCAAACACACCAAACTGGGCAGAATAAGGACTTAAAGATACAAAAGGCTCAGCCCCACAGGTCCTGGCAGGGAGGAGGAAGGATGAATCTTGCACAACTGCATTTGTGCTGTTCCTCTCCCCTCCCCACCCCCCCAAATATCCCTTCTTTCTGCCCAGTCTGTTTGGTGGCTGGGAAACCCTCCCCCACAAACAGGAAGATTCATACAGTTCAGGAGGGTGACTTAGGAGCTCACGCCTTCACTTTAAGCTATCAGTGCTTCCAGGTATGCTGAAAAAATGACAGTTTTCACCTACAACATTTGATCATTTTTCTTTCTCTGCTGAATCAAACCCCCCTTTTACCCTCCAAAAAAAGGCTCTGCAACTCCTCCAAAATGCATTTCCTCAAAAGAAAACTGCAAACTCAGGTCTACAACTCCTTTCTCCTGCTCATCTCTTGTCCCTTCCTCACTTCTGGAGGAAGATCTGGTGTCTCCCAGTGCTTTGCTACACTTCAGGCTCCCGTTTCTCCCCATGCCACACAGGTACAGCACCACCTCCACAGAGCTCTTCCAAATCAGCTGCTCGATAAAACCAGCAGCATGGTTAGGAAAGAAAAAAGAAATCCTTCCTAGCTGCCTTGAAGCAGCAAGCAGACATCCCCAACTTCTAAATTCAGCACATTTGGAAACAAGGCACGTGCTGTGGAGGGGAAGGGGCTGCAGGCGGTTCCTCCTGCTCCCCCTCTCTCCCCTCCCCCCCAAACTGCAGAGCCCTGGGCCAACCCCATCCTCCTAAACCACCCCCCCCCCCCAAACCTACTGCTGACTCTGGAAAACGTTAACATTTCTAGGGGCTGGGAAAGGAGGGGGGCAAAAAAAATCCTCTCATTTATTTATTTATTTATGTTTAATTCTGAAAGGTCTCAGTTTTCAAAGCAAGTACTTTAACCCCACTTCCCTTATCCCGTATCTCTGAGCTCTGTTTGCTTGTTTTTTAACCTAAAAGGCAAAGACAGAAACGCAGGTTAAACTGGAGATGGGAACTCAGCCCTTAGAATCGCCACCGATGTGGCAGCTCCGTTTCACTGCCACTAAATGTATTCTTCTGAATTCCTAAAAACTCAACTACTTAAAGGGCATCTGGGCAGGATAAACCCCGTCTTCAATGGGTTCTAAACTTGAGGCTTGCAGAACTTGTGGCTAAATTGCAATCTCTTGTCCTTGCTCCTGCTTGGAAAGGGGGAAGCAAGGAGGATTTCTTTAACTTCAGGCTGCTAACTGTTAAATACATTCCTCTTTCCCCAGTATGTTAAAATTGGTTCAATTACCCCAGCTCTGAACCTAATTGACGAAACTTGCTGACAAATTATTAATCCCTAATTGAATTACAAATTATTTCTAGTTTTTTTTTCTACCTGGAAATTGTTAAAAGGGATTAATTTCCAAACAATCTCAGCAATCCAAATTCAGTACCGTGGAGCTCCCGGCTCAAAAAAAAAATGGGCATTCGGATTAAATTAAAGAACTCAATATTACCACCACCCTTTTGGGGAAACCAAGAGAGATAGGAACAAACTGAACCACGTTAAAACATCCTTGGAAAGGAGCACTCCTCCTGCCTCGCCATTTCCAAACATTGCTGTGCAGAAGGGTGTTCCTAATTATTTTTTAATAAGGCTGTAACTTGTAAAACAGACCTGTTTTAAAGGGAATTATCTTAGGAATGGATTAAGAATGTGGGTTTTTTTTGTCTCGATATTCCAGAGAACGCCTTTGTTTGTCACGAAGAACGACCAAACTTTTTTTCCACCCCACCTCCCCCCATCCCGTTCAATTTCCACACCATTAAAGTAAAACAGGGGGAGAAAGGCACATCTTCCGATTGCTATTTACAAACAAAGAGAGCACGCAAGCCGCTATCAAAACTCTCACATTTTTCCATCCCGATTAATTGCACGCGGCGCATCTCCAACAAGCAAAACAGATTTCAAACGAGGACTAAAAGAAAACGCAGCTTTAGGGTTTCTCCATCCAACTCCGTGCACCTTCACGTCCTTAACACCATTTCATAACTCCCACCTCCACTCGCTGACCCTTCTGAAACACGAGTGATTCAGGAACGACCTCTAATTCAGAACACCCCGAGCAAAACCCGCCTAGCTTTAAGCCTACTGCCTCTTATCAACCCAACTCCCTCTTCCCCCCCAATTACTCGGTTTCATTCTCTCTGGTCGACTCACTTCCACATTCCTCATATTTGGAATGTCTGCTTGATGGATTCACTTTTTTTTCTCCCCCCCTCGCCCCTCCTCCTTCCTTCCTTCATTCATTCTTTCTAATGCTCTCTACTGAGCTCTTTTCAGGTTTGAAGCTCCCACCTCTACCCCCAGACTGACTTTCCTTTTAATCTCAACTTCGAAAAAACCAAACTTTTTTGTCTTAAAAACACGTTATTTTCATTCTTTTTAACCTCCCAAAGAACAAACAGGAACCATTTTTTCCACACTCTGGAAACCACCTTTTTTTAGCTTTCCCCACATTTTTCCAACAGCAAAGTCACAGGGAAAAAAACAACTCCAAAACAGCAACAAATAATGGTTAAACTTATTTAAACTCAAGAGTTGGTAACGAAACAACATATTTAACAGCAACGACCCTCTTTTTTAACAGTGATTTTTTAAGGCTTTGTTGTTGTCTTTTTTCCCCAATATAGCTCCCAATGATTACTAAGATAAGTTGCAGCTTTGAGTGTTATTTAAGGGGGGAAAAAAAATCTGTAATTAAACAGCTCTAAATCAGTTTATCCTTCTTGTGCATTTTGGTGCATGCACCGATCACTCCCTCACACCACATTAACAAATCCTCTGCTTTTTTAACCCATTTCTGCTGCAGCATTTAAAGACAAGAGGGGTCTTAATGAAGAAAATACACCAACAGGGGAGATTTATTTACAACATGTAATTTCATCGTATGCATTTCAACCCGGCTCCTAAACTTCAGCATTTGCAATTTCATCGAGAGAAGAAACACAACCATAAAGCTGAGTTTTATTTTATTAGTGATCTGCAAAGCACATCATTGACCATCGCTTTCTTTCCCACGTTCCTACACTAAAATAAGCAAACCTAAACACGAGGTTTAGGGGGGGGTGGGGGAGGTGGGTTGTTTTAGATCGCACCAAAACCCATCTGATTTTGTCCTCTCTGCTCACACTTAATTAACCATATCCTGCTCTATGTGCCTTTAAACTGGAAAATCCAGTCTTAAAAACAAGCAGTAAGAAGGAAAAAAAAAGGCAACTTCAAAACGGAGAAGGGTGCCATCATTTCAGCCTTGATCCAGGGAGAGAAGAGGAAAGCAAAGCAGGCAGGAAAGTCCACCAACAACCTGCAGAGTTTACAGCTGTGCCACAGTTGCCTTCGCTGATCCAGAAACACAAACTCACATCCCAAAACTGAGGCAAAGAAACTGTAGCAACCGCCCCGCCAAGCATCCAGCCACCCCATCACGAAGTGATTTCCAGCAAAGCACATGAAGAAAGTCAACAGCAAAAATGGCTCCTGCAGCTTTAAAGGCGGCGGATGGGGGCTATGGGGCTCAAACCAAAGCCCCCTCTCGCCCCCAGCCCAGGATTTAGCAACCAGACGTAATGAACTGCACTTCTCCTGGTTCTCATTAAACCACGCTAACGAACCTTCCCCCTTTGCTTCCACCCATTGTAAAGTTTCACCCAGCATTTCTTTGAATTACAGACGCCAAAGAAATATTTACATTTCCATTGAATTTCTCCCGGAGTGCTCTTAGCAAAAGTCAGAGGGGGGAAAAGAGGGGAGCAAGGAAATACTCTGAGATCTTCTCTGTTCCCCCAACCCATTGATCACCAAAAGGACTCCAAATAATTATGAAATCGTGGCGCATCCCCCTCCCCTTTTTATTTTTTCTGATTTATTTTTGAGCATTATTACATTACCCTTCGTAGGGTAATTGCCTTTCCAATAACACACTTCGATTCATTGATACTGGAGCCAAAGGGAGACTCCGAGCGTTGTAACGACTGATATCGATCCCCATTTCATGAGGAGGGTATGGAAAACCCTACAGGGGACATTATTAAATGGAGTTCTGCCTTTAGGGTCGGCTCCACCGCGGGGCATGGCCCCCTGCGAGGAAAGGATTGCTGCCAAACCCCACAGCCTCCCAGTGGGGCCGGGTCTACACAGGCTCCCCAAAGGGGTCCTCAGCCAGCAGAAAAACCCCAGAGTTTGGGAAGGAAGAGTTTCCTTCTCCACCACGTTGAGCGCCGGGGCGGCCACTCCATCACGTGGCGGAGCGGCTGCATGGCCCAGCGCGGGCACCAGGCCTTGAAGAGAGCTCACCCAGCTCTGGGGAAGGGATCAGGATCATCCCAAAGACCCCCACACACAACAGTGAACCCCCTCTGGGCCCAACAGTTCACTGCCTGCACCCTCAGGGCCCTCCAGGCCCAGCGTCCCGCGCGCCCTCAGCAACAAAGGGCCAAGAAGATGGGGAGGGCTGGGTAGGCCGAGCTGGGCCGCGACGCCTGGGAAAAGCATGAAGAAATGGGGTTCCAGCCCCAAAAAACAACAAGTTGGGGGGCAAGTAGGAGCTAAACCAGCACCCCCACACAGCCGGGCTGAAAACCACACACCAACACGCAAACAGCCCCATTTTTATTTAATTATTGATGTTCGTTTTTAAACCCTGGCCCTCCATCCCGGGTAAATTTCACCCGTAAACGACAAAATAAGCAAAGAGGGTGTTTAAAAACTTGGCTGTTCTGTGGAAATAACAAAAGGTTTTGGGAAACTTCTCATAGAGCAACGCTGGGAAATTCTTCCAGTGCCACAAGTTTGAAAATCCCAACCCCAAACGCCATTCATCACTTGGGTGAATGGAAGGCGAAACGTCGGGACCCCAGGGTTGTTTTTTGGGGTTTGTTGGTCTTTATTTTTCCTAACAAACAAACTGAAGTAAAACATAATCCTAAAGAAAAGTTTCCTTTAAAAATACACTAAAGATAAGAAAGGGAAAACTGATCCTCAGAGCCGTTCCTCACCTCGCTGGGCCATACCCAAAGCCAAACCACCACCATATCTCCTTCCACATGCACATATTTGGATATAATTTTTTTTGCCTCCTTCCTCTTACGTTATTATTTCCCCCCTCCTCCCCCTCCAAAAAAATTAAAACATAAAGAAAAAGTAATTAAAACACCGTATTACCTTTGCTTTTTAGGTACTGAGTGTTCAATCTCTAGCTGTTTTCCATGCAGCTCCACTTTCCCTAAAAACAAAATGTGGCTGTTTTGTATGATCTGGGCGGGGGTGGTCAGAAAGCTTTGGGTAACATTCTATCATGTGCAACTTCCCATTTCATTCCAATCACTACAAGCTGCCATTAAAAAAAAAACTGCTTTTTCGTGCGTGTGTGTGATCATAAGTGTGTGCTATATTAAATATAAGGCTGACTTCTAATGCGGAGCGGTGAGTTCTGAACAACGTTCCTTAGGAATATTTAATCCTGTCCTTCATTCAGCTCCGCTCCGAGCGAAAAGAAAACGAGGCAGAATATTTTGAGATCAATTTTTCCCCCCCCCTCCTCGAATTCCACGTTTTTGAGTCGTGCACAACAACTCCGGCCAGATCATTCCACTTCCCCATTAAAAGGGGCTCAAAAAATTGTTTAACTCCACGCTACGAATGGATTTCTCTTGGAAAACGGGGCGGATTTCCACACCGCCGGTTTATATATTAATTGGGGGGGGAGGGAAGGGAAAAGAAGAAGGGAGCAGCAATGGGGAGAACCCGGAGGGAGCAGCTTTAAGCGAAGGGAAAATATTCCAACGTTTTCAAAAATTCACTGTTTCCCGGGGAGCTTTTCTTTCCACCCCCCCCCTCCTTCTCTTCCCACCACCCCCCCCTCTCCGTCTTGCGAGCAGCATGGCGACCTTCGCGCTCCTCCGCGCATCACATGCCCCAGGAAACCCAGTTTGAAATCAAAATGGCCCAAAGTCCCACCCCACCGCCACTGTCGCGACGGGACCCCCGCGCCGAGCACCGCCGGGACGGGCACCGTGCAGCCCCCCTAAAGCCGTGGGGAACCGTGGGGAGCTGCGGGGGCCCCTCTCCGTCTCTCCCCCCCCCCCAAGTGCTCGCAGTTACGAGGGGAGAAGTGGGGTCTGCCCCGTTCGCTGATGCAAACCCCGACGGAGCGTAACGGCCCGAACCCCCCCCTTAATCCCCACCCGAACCCCGACGGGGTCCCGCAGTTCTCCAATCGAAAGGGGTCGGAGGACACCGCTTACCCGAAAAAGTTTCGATGGCTTTCATGGCCCATTGCTCGTCGGGGCAGTCCACAAAGGCATAACCGGACTTGACCAAAAACTGCCCGCTGAAGGAAATCTTGTGGTCGTTGAAGACTTTCTCCAAGTCGGCCGGAGTCACGCTCTCATTTAGGTTCCCGATATACAGCTTGTTCATGGTGGCTGCCGGCGGGGGGCGGCGGGCGGGCGGTGGCGGCGCGCCGGGGCTCGGAGCGCGGCTGCCGGAGGGGCTCCCACCGTACGCCCGCACCGTCGGACAGCGGCCGCCGTCTGCCACCCCACAGCCGGGGTTGAGGCTCGGTGGTCCTTTTCTTTGCACACTCCCTCCCCCCTCCTTTGCCTTTTTTTTGTTTGTTTCGGGGTGGGGTTTTTTTTTTTGGTTTTTTTCTCTTTTTTTTTTGGTCGTTTGGTGGAGTTTTCCTCGCAGAGGGGTGCGGCGGCGGCTGCTGCTGCTGTTGGGGGTGGGGGGTCTTAAAGAAGGGGAGGGGGGTGGCTGTAATGGGGGAGGGCGGCGGAGGAGGCGGTGGCGGCGCCGGCTGCGGGGCTCCCAAAGCGGCGGAGCGGCACCGGAGTGTCACCGGACGCCTTTCGGCAGCCGGGCACCGCCTCTAAATAAAACCGACCTGGAAAATGAGTGAAAATGTTTGCGGGAGGAAGCCACGTGGTGATGCAGGAGGGTCCGGCCCCCGGGGGGGAGGGGCCGGACGGGGGAGTGGAGGAGGGTGGGTGGGTGGGGGGGGAGGGGGCAGCCTTCACTTAATTATTTATTTTAATTTAAATACTACGTTATTTACCTCCACACATACACACACCCCTCTTCGGAACGGGGAGCGCACCTACTCCGCGTTCCCCTCACACCACCCCCCCGCCCCCCACCCTCATCACCCCCCACTCCACCCTTCGGGCCCCGCCCGTCCCGTCCCGTCGGAGGCACTTTCCCATCTGTGCAGCCTCCAGCCCCCATCGCGCCCCTCCCCCCCCCCCCATCTCTCCCCTCCCCCACCCCTCTTCCCCCGGTGCCTGAATGGGATTTTTCTGGGTGTAAAAAAAAAAAAAGAAAAGAAAAAAAAAAAAATGAGAAAAAAAAAAAAGAAAATAAAAAAGAAAGAAAAAAAAAAGAAAATTAAAAAAAAACCCCAACTTCAGCATCAAAGGGGCCGGGAGGTCCCCTGGCGCCAGGGGAGCGGGGCTGCAGGGGAACGGCCCGACCCGGCGGGGTGAGCGGAGGAGCCCCCGGGGAGGGCTATTGTCCCCGGTATTGTTTTAAGCCCTTCATGTGCAGCCCTGCGGAAGCCTTCGGGGAAGGGGGAAGGCTCCTCCTGGCACAAAAGGGCCCCACGGTGCAGCGGGATCGCTCCCCCCGGGACACGGGGTAGGGGGGGTTGGGAGGGGGGGAGACGACGCGTCCCGTCGGCAGAGAGAAGCAGCCCCCCATCCCCCCGTCCCTAGAAACCCTCCCTCCTCTTTCCCTCTTCGCCTTTTCTGGAGGCTTTTTATTTTTAGGCTCGAGATGGATTGAAAATAGCAGCGACCCCCCCCCACCATCACCACCACCAGCACCACCCACCCGGCCGCCTTCCTGCTGCCTCCCCCGACGGGGCGGGCGGGGGACCCCGGTGCGCCGGGGGCTCGGCGCAGGCGGCTGCCGGGTGAGGGGCGGGGGCGGCCGTGACTCCCTCCCGTGCATGTAGAGGCACGGGCCGGCCCCTCCGTGCCTGCAATTAAATGTAACGCGCTCCTGCCTGCCTTACCCGCCGGGCCGGAGGTTCCGTTCTCCCCGTCCCCCCGATCAAAAAATAAAATAAAATAAAATAGAAAAAAAAAAAAATTAAAAAAATATATTGAAAAAAGAATTTCCCGATTTAAATAATAATTTTTCTTCTATAGAAAAAAGCGTTCCGGGCGCGTTTAACCCGAGCGATATACAAGCATTGCGCCCCCCCCCCCCCCCACTCCCCGTACCCAACCCGGGGGTGGCACAGCGCTGCAGTGCGGTCGGGACGAACCCCCCCTCCCTCCCTTCCCGCAGTGCTGAGCTGTTCTTCGGGTTCTCATCGTCCATCTCTCCTCTGTAGCAAAGCTGGGAGGAAGAGCCACGTGGAGAATTTGTTAGTAAATAAATTTGGTGGTATAAGTCGAGTGTGTAAAGCTTTAGAAATAGGAGCATCTACCCAGGGGTGTTTCACTGTAGGAAACTCGTATAAAGATCAGGGAAATTTAAAGTGAAGAGCCTTCAGCTCTCCCTCCTCTGATGCATTCTGCTGTCCTGGGGTTTGAGCTTTGCAAACACAGAGATGCTGTTCACAGTGGGCGCTTTGGTGCCATCCTTCCAACTGCATCGCTCAGAGCAACAAAGTGAATCCACCAAAGGGGGTTTTGGATGGAACTGCTGTGTCTGTGTGTGTGTTTCGGAGGAGTTTGCTGTAAGCTCAGGTCTACATTCACAGGTGGAAAGAAGCAAGCAATGAAATTTGGGAATAAATCTCCTGCAGCTCCCAAAGTGGCTGGGAAGTGGAGTGTTCACCCACGGACACAGCAGGCACAACTGCTGCCTGCTTCATATCCAAGCTCTAATCTACACCCGAATAGTTGTTGTTGGTTTACAGAGCACCTTCCCCGTGTAACACATCCCTTAAATAATGAAATGAAAGAAACCAAGCCCAAAATAACAACCACAACAACAAAAAGCCCTGACGAAAAGAGAGAAGGCTTCCGTTTAGACCCACAACGAGGAAGGCTATCAGTCAACCTCCTTCCCTCGGTGGAGCATTCCAGTTGTAAGGTATTTAGGGAATGCAAACAGCAGAGCCCAAATCATTGATCTGCTGCTGGGTGATAGGGCTGCTCTCAGCCCTGGGTAGGAGGAGGGGCAGCTGCCCTGCAGTTCCAGCTGCCCCATGGAGGGCAAAGCTCTATAAAACCCCCCAGAAGGGGAAAAGGGCTCAACCTCCCCAGGAACGGCAGCGATAATCCAGTGGGATACGTGGAGCTGAGCGCTGTCAACTTCCAACAGTAGCGTGGCCTCGTTCCTCCCCCAGCACTTCCCTGCTGCTTTGAGCTCCCTCTGAAGAGCGGATTTCTTTGTGCAGTTTACACCACGTTCCAATGGGTCCCTCCATGCTCTGCAGCCACGTGAGGCTGCGTGTGATTTTATACCCCAAACGTGACCCAGGCTAAAAGCTGTTGGGGTTGTTTGGTGTGTGGGGGTTTTCTTTTTTTTGGGGGGGGAGGGAGTTGCACGGTTGATTTGTTGTCGTTGTTTTGATAGAAGATTTCCACCTTGGAATAAAGCAGAGAAACTCCTTCATGACTTTTTATTATCACTTTACAACACCAAACAACCCCTGTTGTCACACAGGAGTTTAGGGGGAACTTCATATTAAGGTTAAAAAAAAACAAAACAAAACCCAAAAGGTGGGAGCTGAACGGTGGATGATGCACCCATGGGTGCAAGGGTTCGATATGGAAAGGTGCAATTCCTGCCCATTGGTGAAGTACTGTTGTTGTTCTGAGGCAGAGGAAAATTAAACCAGAAATGATCTCTGTGGCAGAGAAGTGGGGAAATGGAGACGTTCACATCCTGGTATCTTTTCTGGCAGTTGCCATTTGATTTTGGTTTAATTTGTTTAGATCCTTTTTTGGTTCGGTTTGGTTGCTTTTTGGTTTTAAATGCCCGGTGATGGTGCTCCATTTCCAATTGGTTAACACAGGGGAACACCTGAAGCTCTGAACGACGCTCATTTCCCTGAGCTTTCATGGATAGGTTAAGTTCCAATCAAATAAATAAGGGCTGAAGGATTTTATAGAAGCACTATCATAGAAAAGGGGGGGAAAAAATCACAATTTGATTCATGCAGAATCTGTTACAAACAAACCTCAGCCATCAGAAATAAGCCCAACACAGAGCAAGGCTGTCCCTGAAACACAGGTGAGAACTGAGCTGAATGAGAGCCGTGAGGGTGCAGTTGGGGAATATTTCCTCTCTCTTACACGAGATCCCAATTCAAACCATCTTTTATTCATTTGCTATTAGGAGGAAAACATTTGTGAATGGAAAAGGAATCTCCTCTCCGTGAGCTCGATCCCATTGATTAAAACTGGAGCGCGCAAATCAGTCGAGAATCCAAGTTGCTGCCGAATCACTAATTGGATTTAAAACAAAATTTCCAGCTTGGCATCGATTATTAATAATATCCTGATTCTCTGTGTGTTCTGGACACAGCTCTGATCCCCGAGGGCTGCTTGCTGCCCTGCATCCTGCCCCGGGGGGAAAACGCCCCCTTTGCCCTGATTGGGGTTGGGGGCTGTGCGGGTGTGGGGGGTCCCAGGGGGCAGTATTGAGGGTGGGGATGGCTCCCATTGCTGGACACTGCCGACAAAAAGCAAAGCAAAGCACTGCGATCAACTCAGGCTGCAGCATCAGCTCTCATTGTGAAAAAATCCTTTTGTTCTGCTGCTGAAAGATGGGGCTCCTTCCAAACAACAGCAAACCACAACCAAACTCTTATTTTCTTCCCCCCCCCCCCCCCATCTGCCTGGGAGCTGCTTTTGCTCTCACTGCAGGGCAGGGTGCTCTACACTTGCATTTTTTGCAGCAGCAACCTGAATTCTCCACTGGGACTTTGCAAACGTTCCGAAAGCTGTTCAGACTTCAGCAAAACAAAGCTGCTTTGCATCGATTTCTTTCTCTGTAATTCTTTTAAATCATTTTTAATTGTCTTTTTTCTCCCCCACGATGGAAATGATTTGGTTTCGTTTGGGTGCTTCGTGCCCTTTTGCTTTGGCTAAGAGGTAAATCCCAAATGCAAGGAAGTGGGAAATGCTGATTGGAAGGAGCCCTGAAATTGTGCTGTTCAAAGAGTCCCTTTAATTTTTCATTCCCCCCCCCCCCTTTCAATGCAGCTTTCAGATACACCCCCACTTCTTTCCAGCAGACCTCCCTAACTTGACCAATTGTTATTTTACCTCCTCAAAATCGTTGCAAGCTGTGGGACTGATATCTGGAGCAGCCATTCCCCCCCCTCCGGATGGCTGCAAAGATCCATGGCTGTGAAGGTGGTGGGAAGTTTTGCTGTTGGTGCAATGATAAACGGAGCCCAGAAGGCATCGTGGGAGATGGATCCTGCCGTTGCTGAACTCCCCCTGACCTTATTCCAAGCAGGAGCTGATCTTTTTAACCCCCCTCCAAGTGTTTGCAGCACATATAAAGCACGGATCAAAAAGTTTTCCTGGTAGGTATTTGTATCAGATTTCCTCCTATCCGAACTAAATACATTTATATCAGATTTGTGCTACACGAGCACAGATTCAGGGGTCTTGTATGTTTTGATGCACCATTTAAATCCCCTAATAAAGGAGGGCTCTCCAGTGCTGCTCTCCAATGCTGCTGCTCTTTGCCCTTCTGCTTTCTCAGCTCGCTGAAGCAGGAGGCAATGAAAAGCTCAGCACTACCACCATCCCATTTCCCCTTCATTCTTCAGACCCAAAACAAGTTTAGCCCTGGAGGTGGGGAACCGCGCGGCGACCGTTTCTATTGTGGGTCACTTTAAAAACTAGAGGTCATTTCACAATCCAAACCTTGAACTGCTCCCCACCGCTTGTGCTGGGGCACCAGTACTGCTGGGCTGCTGGAAAGGTGCTGGTAGGGAGCAAAAAGGGCACAAGATGGAAATAATTTCACGCTACTGAACCGGCCACTTGGGCAGGCGCCGTGCCGGGACTTTGCCGTCTCGTTTCTCGTCCTGCTGCTCTATAGCTGGGATTTATCGGGACTGATTATTTCCTCTCCTTTCCTGTGTTTCCACCACTCTAATCTCTCCAGCTGTTCGGTTCCGGCTCTGTCTTTGCTTTGAGATGGGTTAAGGGTGGGTTTCATGGAGCTGCCACAAGGCACAGCTCAACGAGGATGAGCACAGGTAGCTTTAATGCTGCGCCAGTTTCAGATCCATCCATTTGAAACAGTTACACGGAGGCAAGAGGCGAAATTGAGGGATTTCTATCCAGATTGCTCTATGCTCCAAACAAACCTTTCATGCGCTGATGTTCCATTAGCTTTTTGCTACACTATCCCATAGCTCTCTTCTCCTGGGGTGCAGAATAAGCACCTGAGATAAAAGAAACACAGAAGTGGGAATGTAAAAGAGAGTTTGCCCCACGTCTCGTGGTTCTCATTGATTTGGGTGTTGTTTGGGGGTTTTTTCTTAGTTTAAGCTTTTGATTTTCCCATAATGGCAGTCACAAAGCAGCAGAGACAGCCACACTGCTGAGCTGCGTTAATCAAGATCACAAAGAGCTTGCAAAGGCCCCAGGGTTTGGGGTGGTGTTTTTTTTGCAGTTAAATGTGTCTACTGGCATTTAAAAACATATCTGGCATTTTGCTACGGTGAACAAACCTGTTCCACTCCTGCAAGCCCAGAGAGGGAGAAAGGCTGGAACCAAGAAGAGAGGATAAAGTGATGCTCATCACTCAGAAGATCCTCTGTTAGGATCATCAGGCAGAACATCAGTGGTGTCCCATGTGTAGGTATATGGGAACACTGTGTGGGTTTAAGCAGCAGGGATGGATGAGGAGCCAGGGAAAGCCTCACTGCTCACAGAATGGCAGAGTTCTGTCCAGGAATAGCACTAGAGAGGAGAGATAGAAGCCAAACCTGGGCAGTGGGGTTGGAGACTGAAACTGATATTTAGAGCTGCTGAGATGCAGTTGGAGGATGAACAATAAAGCATGTAAGAGTTACATCCCCTGCGAACATCATTGCTGGTGTTTTAGGGGGAGAAAGAAGACACCAACCAAAGCTCTGAGTCTCTCTGCCTTTGACCACAGGAAAGGTGAGATAGGAACAGAATCAGTCCCAACACAGGAGCAGAGTTTGAAAACAATTTCAATGCTTATGATTTTAGGGAGGGGAAAAAAAGGACCCAAAATCTTCCATCTGCCCCTGTGGGGAGTAGAGCAGATGCTGATGGTGATCAATGGCAGCTGGATACAAGCAGCAATCTCAGATCATCCCGATGTGAAAAGGAGCAGTGTTTTCATGCAGTATGTGCAACACCTGAAATCCTTCCCCTGTGGTAGATGCCTTCTCTGCTGCCACACAGAACAGCACCTGAACAGCTCTGCTATAGAGATAAAGGGAAAATCCTGCTCCCCACATCCACTGAGAGTGGGACAGAGGTGTCAATAACACCACTGAAAGTGAGATGTTACAGCAGAACCCTGCAAGGCGTTCACTGGGAAGTTCAACAGCATTTCCATGTCTGTAAACCTTTGGGAACAGATCAGGCTCTCATCCATTGGGAACAATATCTGGAAGCAGAGGGTGAATGATCAATCTCTTCAGGTCACGTCAAGCTTTGCTTGCCGTGATTACGGGGATGTCTGATGCTTGAAACACTTTATAATCAAAGTTGCCCTCGTGGTGCTTCAGTGTCTCAAAGCAGAGTGGGGCTGTGTCAGTAACACAGCTGTGATCTTCCCAACACGTTCTCAGATTCCCAGAGCCCCGACTGCCTCAGCCAGGTCTGCTGCAGAGGGGGGGAGCACTGGCACTGGGTGCTGAGTGGATGACGTGGGGCAGCCTCAGCTCTCCTGCTTTATTTGCAGGGAGGGAAATGCTGCAGCTGGGTGAAACCTAAGCAGAAGTGTCCTTTGTCCCAAGCTGAGACCCAGCTGAAGCTCATGAAGCAAGTTGTTATTAGGGAACGCAGCAGAGCGCAGGCAGTGCTATAAGGGGAGCTCTGATGGGCAAAGGCTGGAGAAGAGCAAGGTCAACATCTTTAATAGACTCTCTGTTATGAAAAAAGCAGCACGTGGCTCTTTTCTGTCAGTGCTTTGCCCCTTGTCTCTGCCCTTGTAGCTGCTTGGGTTGGTTTCAACTTGTTTTTATCCTATTTCTTTTTAGTCTAAAAGACTCTGAGAAACTTCAGAGCGACGCTGATGCCCAAAGCGGATCCCAAACAGATGCCCTGAAATAACCGTAACTGTGAACAGCCCATCATTTAATGCTGGATATTTATTTCACTCTATTAACTCCCTACCGTACAGAGGCACTAAATGAGAGGAAAACAAACAGCTTATACTTTGGAGAAACAAGATATCAGAGTTGGCTGGGAGCAAAGTGCCCAGAATACATATAATAAAGACACCAGGATAAACTGCTCCATTTTATTGATTAGCAACAGTGATAAGAGTGTGAACTGCTTACTTGTAATTATTACAGTGCAATATTTATTACTGCAGGCACGATGCTTTTGCATGAGCGAAAAGCTTTTGGCCACACTTGTGTGCTGCTGGTTAAAGGATTAAGCCGAATGTTAAGTAGTTCCTGTGAAAGTAATAATTACTCCCTAATAGCGCTGAGCTCTTAATCTACCTGCAAAAATGTCTTTCTGATCCTTTATCTTAATGTAATATAGATGCAACAGGGGCTGGCCGTGCCAGGCTGTTGTGTAACTGCAGGGCAGAGAGCCCTGTGCCAGGCAGGGCTATGGGATGCTGTGTTCATATCACCCTGTGCTCTGTGCCCTCCTGGTATAGGTGTATATAGGTATATCACAGGTGGTGGTGACCAAAGCAGCCCTTCATTTGGCAGCATGTGGTAGCAGAGAAGCACTTTTCAGCAAGCATTTATACAAGAGATCTGTCTCTCGTCGCATGGGATTCTGTGTTGGTAAAGGATGAGATACATCAAGGTGCAGTGATGCCATCATCCACGCTGAAACCACAGACATTGCCATTATTTATGCAGTTCCACCATTGCTGCCCCTTGTCCAAAGGAACAGAGCTCAGTGCATGGGTTAAGCCGCCAGGAAAACAGTTCTGTGATCTCCTTCAACAGATTGGAGCTGTGAGTAGCAGAGACCCCTGGGAACAGCCCCTCTCCTGGATGCACATAGCAAAATGCCTTCCTCCTCCTCCCAGATAGACCCAGGGCAGGTTGAACACCACTGAGAACACAGTGTCAGGCACACCACAACAGGATCACCCCCAGAACTGTCCGAATGGTTCTCTGCTCCAGGCTAAACCACCCCAATCCCACCCTCCATCCCTCCAACTGATACTGCCTTGCTCATCCCTAACAATTTCCTGCTTGCTGCTGTCCATCCCAAACGGATAGACCCCCTTAGATGCTGGTCTCCCTAAGGTGACGCTCACACCTGACAACAGAAGAGATGGGAATACATCCAGTTTTTGCCAGGGAAGCAGGTGCTGCGTGGAAATAAGGTTCAGCCCAAGACCGTTTGTATTCTGCCCACAGTTCTTGATTTCGCGATATACTCGTGTTTAATTGCCATTAATGCAAACATAATTTAAAAGGTTATTTCCCCGCTCCGTGGGTCAATGGACCTAATGGAGCAGATCTAAGCAGGTCTGAGTTGCTCTGATTGGTGCTCAGCTTCCTGTTTGCCTCATGGAAGTGGGTTTGGTCCCATCATGGGAATGTATATAAAGGATCTGGAGGGTCTCTTCTGGGCACCAGAATTGGCTGAAAGCTTCTGGGCAGCCTCAAGGGAGCAGGAAGGTAAGAAGCTCTCTATTGGACTCTCTTTTTATTTTATCTTTATATTATTCTTTTTCCTTCTATGAGTGTGAGAGTTGCTCGAAGGCAGCAGAGCAGGGGGAGCTGTTGGGCTGACTTGTTCCCCAAGCAGTGGTGAGGAGCAGCTTTCCTTGTAGGGTCTGCACGATGGAGCTATTCAGCAGTGAAGACCGTGATTTCAGAGGAGGGTTTGGTATGCAGTACGTTTTAGGTTGGCATCTGTCACACCTACGGCAATATATAAAATGAAGGGCAAATAAGAGGGGAAACCCGTTGTTTAATCACAGCCATTCTTCTGTCTTATTGCATTGTGAAACCCACTTCTCTCAATGCATTCTGTAGCTTTTGGCTTTGGCTGTAAACAATTTAGGGGAGTTTTGAGTGCTCAGAACAGCATGTTTTGCTTTTGGAGGTATTCCTCTGAATTTACTGTCTTTGGGATAGCAGAACTTATCTGATATTCCTCTCATTCAACCAGAAAGGCTGAGAACGTTTGTGCAATGATGCCACAGCTTCCCAGCTGTGAGGAGCGTGAGCAACTCTGAGAGCAACGTTGCTTTAATGTAGGAGTGCAGTTTGGAAGGGTGGGATGCTGGAGTCCTGATCTACACCAGTAGTTAGTCATAGTTACACCAGTAATTAGATTGTGCTCCTGAATCCTGCAGAGCTGTAGGGAGGGGAAGGCAGAGTGCTATGTTTCTCCTCTTTGCCATTGGGACTGCCTGATCCTGAGTATGTTCCCATATTGAACTGATCCTTAAAGCACAAAGAGGAACCCTCAGGGTCAGCTTGCAAAGATGAGGTAGGACAACTTCCCTGCCTTCAGATACGTGCAAACCACAATGAATTGGGTGGTCGCAATAAAAATATGGGGAACAAACATCAAAATGCAGCCTGGTGGCGGACAAGCATTGGTCTTGAAAACGTAATTTATCTGGGGATGGCAAAGGAGGGCTGTGTATGGTGGAGGAGGCTGTTCCAAACACTAGGACTGAAGAGTCATGTTAACAAGCATAGACTTGTGCCCAACCATGGCACATCCCTCTGGGCTCACTGTCTTGTCCCTTCTGTCCCAAAGGCCAAATTATCCAGATCGCCCTCCGCTTCTGAACAGAGAAATCAGCCACGAAAATGATGTCCCTGAGAGTTCTCTCGCTTCTTTTTGCTTCTCTGAGCTTTGTTTTGATGGAAGAGAACGTCTCGGGGTAAGTGAATCTGGAAAGCACACGATGTATTTTGAGCCTTTTCCAACTTCCCGCTGAAAGCAAATGGATTCTTTCCATTGGCATCCTGGTAAAAAGGTGAGAACATGAGTCCCGAGGTGGCTCTTGGATATAAAGAGATGAACAAATGATAAGAGAGATCTCAAACTAAAGCCTTTATGCCAAAGCCAAGAACTCCCAAGTTTTCCCTAGCAACTTTATAGCTCCAGGTTGGGAGTAGCAAGCTGGAAGTCAACCAGGGAGAGAAGGTTGGCTGGGAACTAGAACAAGATGTAATCATCTCACAAGAAGTAGGCTAGGGGGCATTTCTTTTTTCTAAGCTCCTGAAAATGTGACCAGTTACATAAAATGGGGACGTAATAGTTTCCCTCTGTTCAGTTCCTGACACAGAACCTCCAGCTGCTACCCAAGAAGGTCCAAAAGAATCCCTATTAGAGAAGTAGGAGCTGATGAAATTCCAGCTTATAGTACCAAAGAAAGATCAGCCCTGACATCCTTGGCTAATTCAGGTAGTCCCCAACCATGCCTGCATCGTCAGATTGGTCTGAAGGTCTCAAATTGTCACCTGCCATCCCCCCTTCAGGCTCTTTGAGGATGTAGGAGGAGGTTTCCTTGCTGTGTAGCTCACTGGAGAAGGTGTCTGAGCATCCTTTGGGACTGAGTCAGAGTTCAGATCCACCAGAGTATGGCAGGATGTGGCTCTGAGGGATGTGGGTCACTGGGCAACATTGGTGATGGGATGGTGGTTGGACTGTGTGATGCTGATGTTCTCCAAACTTAATGATGCCATGATTCAATGATGTTATGAAGAGTCACGCTGGCTCCAAATATCCTAAGTTCACCTCGCAAGCTATCAGATGTGAGCTGCAAATGTGTCGGTAGGCAGTAATGGTTACCAGGATGAGGAGCAAGCCAGCTCCTTGTCGGGTCAGCTCTTTACAGAGCTGGGCAGCACTCACTCCTTTACTGTGCTCCACACTGCTCTCCCTGCAGCCTCAGCATAAGGACTCCCGGCGCCAGACCGATGCACAGACGCTACTCGGAGGCCACACTGGCGAGCGACTACAGCCGCACGATGGATAACATGCTGAAGAAGAACTTCGTGGAGTGGCTGCTGGCCCGGAGAGAGAAGAAAAGCGAGTGAGTGTGCAGACTTCCAGCGCTCCAAACTCACAGCTGTCATCAGCCAAGTGATGGCTGCATTAGCATGTAGAGCTGAGGATATTTTTCTTGGACGGCAGCAGTGATTCCCTGGGGGATGGGGGGTTGTTTTTCTTGTATTTCTTTTTTTTTCCCCCTTCTAAATCCTAAAGGTTTTTCTGCTCTGTCGGCACACGGCGCAGCCTCCTCCGTGCTCGCGTCTGCCTTCTCCCACTGCTGCTGTTGGTTGGGACGGGGAAGGAGATGGGTTTGAGGAACAGCAGCCTTCCAGCACCCTCTTGTGGTGCCTCAAGTTAAGATTTCTGCCCATTTTTGCCTTCCCAGCAACGTTATTGAGCCGAACAAGAGAGAAGCCGAGCCCCAGCTATCCGCAGCCAGTGACCAAAGCTTGGACCTGCGCAGCCACGAAGCCAAAGACTTCCTTGCCTGGCTCCTAAAAGCCAAGGAGAATCAGAGGTGAGAGCGGAGAGAACTGAAAACAGAGACTGAGACATGGCTGGTCCTACAGCATCCTTTGGATCACAGCTTAAAACGAAACGCTTTGAGTTAACCAAACCATTGCAGTCTGGTCTACTCAAAGCCAGCTTTCTACTCACAGCTTCCTGCTGGCTCAGCATAAGCTCAGCTCACCAAGTTCCTCTTTCAACACTCCCGATCTGAGCTGATGATACCAAATGTTCCAAAATCAAGTCAGTTATTTGGATCCATCCAAATATCTGTTCTTGGGCACTTTCTATATTACAAATATACATAGGCAGCAAATAAACGAGGGAAATGTTTTGGTAATATGAAGACAACACTTGCTGTCTTTTGCAGCTGCTTTAGAAACGAGGATGCAGGGGATGAGCTGGGGTGAGGGAAGCAAGCTCTGCTATGGTTCACAGAGGTGTTTCACGCCAAGCACGCAGCAAATGGGACACTGAGAGTTGCTAGTCATGCCGAAATGCAGAATCAAAGCAATGAAGGCTTTGAGGGATCTCAAAAGGTCATTCGGTCTGACCTCTGCTACAAGGCAGGATCGGTTTGCCTGAAACCATTCCTGACAGATATTTGTCTAACCTGTTCTGGTTGTGGGGTGGCAAAAAAAGAAAACCTTTGATACTGGAGATTCATCAGCTTGAATAGACGCATTGAAAATCATAATAATAAATTTCAGTGTCTGCCTTAATCTCCTTAATTGCAACTAAAAAGCACAACTTGTGGGGGGAAAGTCCTGCCTGGGAACAAAGTCTTTCCTTTGTCATCCTGGAGCACAGATGCTGCTTCACCCACATTCTGCCTTTGTTTTGGTGCCTGCTGGGGCTGAGGGAAGATGTGGGGAAAAGAGGGGGTTGGGGACTCTTCCTTCTCATCCTCTAAGCCTGACGGACGTGTTCAGTGCTCAGCATCCCAAACTTCCCAAGATCAAAGCTTCGTTCTGTGGCAGCATCTCACCATGTCAAAAATAGGTTCAAGCTTCTCAGTGGCCAACCTGGCCAACAAATCTAAGTGGCACCTGGAGGGAAAGATGATGGAGAAAACCTAGAAGACCTGAATCCACGTGGCATTAACTTGTTCTAGGCTATGAGGCAGAGATTTGTACATGGCTTTTTCACAATGAGGGAGAAAGGAAGGGCTGTTCTAAAGGGTTTTTTAGCCTAAGGATGAAGTGAAACAATTGGTTCAGAATAACAGGTTACTGAGAATCAAAGGGAGATGTTGCCAGGATTCAGGGTTGACAAGCTGGCGAGCAGTGCATGAAATCAAAGGAAAATAAGATATCTGTGTGAATTTGATGCAACTGGGAGAAGATTGTGGTGTGCTGCATTCAGGTTGTTTCCTCTCTCGATGGCTTGTCACATTTCTTGCAGTTCTGCTTCTCTGGAAGGTTCAGAAGATTTGAAGGATGTTGTGAACCAGGAGTTTCTGACATGGTTAATGTCAACTGACCTCTGCAGACCAAGGTGAGCCACTGTTCTGCCTGTAGTAAAAGCATCCCTTCCACTGTGGCACCGTACAAAGCCCCTGTCCCAAGGGTTATTGCTGCTGTGTTCCATCTTCTGATGACCACTGAGTGCTCACACGGTGTGGATTAACTGGATTTCATTGGAGAGTTGAGAGCTTTGGTCAGAGTTTGGCTCTGCAAAAGAGTCTTCAGCGATGAACTGGAGGATGGACAAACATCAAATAACAGCAGTCTAGAGAAGGTTAATAGTCTATGGGTTAATAAATCCTCTATGCTGCTTTTCTGAGAAGAAGGTAGAGAGCAAAACTGTTGATGCTGATGGCAAAAGTTGGACAAGGATGAAAGAATCTCCTTGCCCAAGGAGGCTGTGGATGCCCCATCCCTGCAGGCATTCAAGGCCAGGCTGGATGTGGCTCTGGGCAGCCTGGTCTGCTGGTTGGTGACCCTGCACATAGCAGGGGGTGGGAACTGGATGATCATTGTGGTCCTTTGCAACCCAGGCCATTCTATGATCACATGAAAGAAGGATAGGCTGGCTGTAAATGGAGGAGGTGGAGGCTGCTCTGTGCTATGCAGAGCTCCATGCAGGTTGGGAACCAAGCAGGCAACCACAAAGCAGAGACAACAACTGAGTGCTGAGCTCATCCTACAGGGGAATGTAGGGAAACCTCTGTATTCCATCCCTTTGATCTGTTGCTGCTCTGTCTCAGAAGTTAAACCTACTTTCTATTGGATACTTGTTAACCGAGTCATGTCATACAACCAAAAGGTGCCACAGGTGGCTGGTGGGTAAAGAAGGCAACAAATAACACTTTGTTTCCCTTCGGAGCTGCGTTCAAACGGGGTAAATGTGGGACCATTAAGGATTTATGGCTCTTTTTTTTCCCTCCCATATAGGGCTGCGTGACCACAGCACAGCCTGAAGAGCTCCCATAGCCCCATCTACAGCCGCACTGAGGAGGTTCCGCGTTGGGTATCGCCCACTTTGCCAATAGAAGAAATAAAAGACTTTTAGCCCGAAATTGCGATCAGATGAAGTTTCCTTTTGGGGTCGGAGCGGAGGGAGGGGGGGGGGGGAGGGATTGGATTTTAACCCAGCAATTAAATAGAAGGGCACAGCGCTCAATGAGCTCAGAACCCAACAGCACGAGGAGACGGGATGCGGGTGAGCAGATGAGGAGCTGCGGTTGGATGATGACCCTTATAAAGGGCGGTGGGAACGGAGCAGGAGCTGGAAGCCATTGGCTGCCCTAAGAGCCGCCCCATAAGGTGGAGGGAGGGGGGTTCACATGTTGCGTCGCGGCTTGATGACGTTAGAAGGTGCGCGACGCGCGGCGGTGCAGCCGGGATGCACCGGAGAGGGGTCGGTGCGGGCGCTATCGCCAAGAAGAAGCTGGCGGAGGTGAGGGGGGGTCGGGGAGGTTCCAGACCCCAATGGGAGCTCCTAAGTGTGTTTATAGGGGGGTCAAGCTCCGCCGGTGTCGGGATAGGTGAGTTGGCAGAGTCCGGTGTTTCAGTGTGAGGGATCCAGGCCCGTTCTGGTTTGTGGTAGGGGGGTTTCTGGCTCAAGGTGGGCTCGTTCCCATCTCCATAGCCATCCTATAGGGTGATCCTTACCTCACTTGCTTGCGGTCTCTGGGTTCATCCGTCACTGAAGGAGCATTTCCCTCAGCCGCTTTGGGGTTTGGTTCTGTCCTTCAGCTCCGTTCTCTGTCTCTATCCTTCAGCTCTGTCTCTAATGTTCTGTTTTCCTCCTACAGGCCAAGTACAAGGAGCGAGGGACAGTCCTGGCTGAAGACCAGTTGGCTCAGGTGGGAGATCCACCCCTGCTGTGGTTGTGAATCCGGGCTTCATCTCACACTGTCTCAGGGTTTCATTATCCATAAGCAATGTGGGGAACGATGGCACCCTCTGAGCTGCTTTTCCCTCCTAGAGCTGTGCTGTTTGTTGCAGTTGTTGCTCTGCCTCCCTCCTCTCCACCTTAACAACGTCACATTTATGTAGAGCTGTTTCCTTCCTTTTGAGTCCACTGAGGGTGGGTGGCACGTCGGAGTGCTGAGTGTTGCCTTAGGGCTGTGCTTGCTTAGTGTACATTGGGGGTTGTGCTCACAGAAGGATTAAGCAGAAATCCTTTTCTCTCACTGTTTTCCAGATGTCTAAACAGCTGGACATGTTTAAGACCAACTTGGAGGAGTTTGCCAGCAAACACAAGCAAGAGATCCGTAAAAACCCGGAGTTCAGGGTCCAGTTCCAGGATATGTGTGCAACAATTGGAGTGGATCCTTTAGCATGTGAGGGCCAGGCAGCAGAGCTTAACAGCTAAAGATCCTCCTGGAAAGGGATTCTCAGTGAAGGCATTAGAAACTGTCCTTGGGAAAGTCTGATGGTGTATTGATTCTTAGGGTTTGAGAATGGCTGTAATATGCTTTTAGGTGATATAAGTTTAAAAGGGGGAAAGGAAAAAGGTGAAGAGCCTCTTTGGTTGCCTCCACTGAGCCCTCACAGTGAGGTTTGTGAGCACCAGTAGCTGTTAAGGAAGGTGTTTTTGTCAGTGGTCCAATCACTTTCTTCTTTCTCGCTTCACAGCTGGTAAAGGATTCTGGTCCGAAATGCTGGGAGTTGGAGACTTCTACTATGAGCTGGGTGTGCAGATCATTGAAGTTTGCCTGGCTCTGAAACACAGGAATGGAGGTGAGGATCTCCCTGTGTCTGTCTTCACTCCAAAAGGGCAATCTGAAGCTAACAGCAAAGCCAATAGGAGCTGGAATCTGATACGTTGTGGGAGTATAATGTGAGGCAAGACTGAGCCAGTGGTTAACACACAAAGAAGCCTTCACTACTACGGCTGGAGTAATTTTCTTGCTTTGCAGTTATGCTTTTTTGTCTCCTTTTGTTGACTCCTAGGTCTGATAACACTGGAAGAACTTCATCAGCAAGTGCTGAAAGGAAGAGGGAAGTTTGCTCAGGAAGTCAGCCAGTGAGTGCCTGTATATTGTAGGAAATGGGAAACCAGTAACATGAGAGAGAGAACTGAGTGCTTGATCTCAGCTGGGCTCAAAGGTGCTGATGTTAATTGGACTCTAGATCCAAGCAATTAATCCTGTACATGTGCTCTGTAGTTAATGACTATTTCAGGAGTGAGCCATAAGCATAAAGAGCTGTTGGCTTGGGCTGCAAATGCTGTGCTCCTACTGTCACGGTCTGCTGAAGCTGCTTTGGTTCAGGCTGTAAGGAAGGGACTGACACCTGCACTTATTTCTATAGAGGAGCACAGATAAATTAGTTCTAAAAATAAGAAACAAGATCAGCTGTTGATTATCTGGTATTGCAGTGTGCTCCAGTAGCTGTATCTTACGCCTTCTTCACATGAAGTCTTCCTCATTTACTAAACTTAGGGCAGTTTGGGAGAAGCTTTTGGCTCAAAGCCCTGCATCAACTTCTGCTTTCAGAGATGATCTCCTTCGTGCAATCAAGAAACTGAAGGTCCTGGGGAGTGGCTTTGGGATTATCCCTGTTGGTGGAACGTATCTGATTCAGTCTGTACCAGCTGAACTGAACATGGATCACACAGTCGTCTTGCAGCTTGCGGAGGTACAGAGCCAGGAGACTTTAAAATACCACCTCGAAAGAACCTCCCTGTTTCAGTGATGGAGCACGTGGTGTGGAAAATAACAACATTCCAGTGTGAATGTGAATCTAGAGCTTGTGCTACGGTTACATCAGGCCTGTAGGCAAAACTGTCCACGCTCTTTTAAACTGTGGGCTTCAGTCTCGACTACAAGCATGCTATTTTTTTTTTCCTCTCTTTGCAGAAAAAGGGCTACGTAACAGTTGGTGAGATCAAGTCCAGTCTCAAGTGGGAGGTGGAACGTGCAAAGCAAGTTCTGGTATGTATGAGGGCCTCTTGTGCACGGGGGAGGTCAGTGATGGGTAAAAGCCCTGAGTTCTACACACTCCCTTACTGTATAATAAATGCAGGGTGAGGCCTTCCCCTGTGAATGGCTTGTCAGCTATTCAGTTAAGCTTCACTCACACTTTCTGCTCTGTCTGAATAGGAACACTTGCTGAAGGAAGGAATGGCTTGGCTGGATACCCAGGCAGAAGGAGAACCTCAGTACTGGCTGCCTGCTCTCTTTACAGAGTTGTACTCTCAGGAAATCACTCCAGAGGAAGCCAAGGAGGCAATACCTTGACTGCTAAGTGTTCTGTGCCTGTATCCAAGCCTTCTTGTGAGGGTACTTGAATATCACCTGAAACACAGGGACAGTGGACTTGAAATAAATCTTTGTAAAAAGAAGTGTCTAGCTTGACAAGTTTAATAGGACTCATTCGTGTTACCTTGGGATTTTCTCCTCTACCTTGAGTGGAAATAGCACTTATTATTGCCAACAGTAGTTACCTTGTCACAGCAAGAGGAAAAGTATTGCTATTTGCAACTGCGGTCATGGAGGATGCAGATATGACTGTCTAAAGATTCTCGCTGCCAGCAGTGTTGCTTCTAAAGCCACTCAGAAACCGAGTCCTCTGCTCTGTGAATGAGGCGTCGTTCCACTAAGGAGCACCACAGTCTGGATTCTGCCAAAACAAACTTTATTGCACCAAAAAAAAAAAGAAAGAAAGAAAAAAAAAAGAAATCTTATGTACAATAGTATATAAACAAGGTATCTTAGAGTGACTCTTGTGCATATATATATTTCTTTTTGACTCGGTTAGGTCTAAAAATCTGTTGCTAAAACATCTCTGCCTAGAGCAGTCATTGGAGGATTGTCACTTTGAAATGGAAACATTCAGAAATGGTAGGACAGACGACATTAGAGCTAGAAAACTAATACTTCTCTTTTACAGCCACATGCTAGTTAGGTGAATAGTGTCCACGATAAGGCATTTTCTTGTTTCATTGGATGGGTGGATGGTAATGCCACATGCATCGCAAACAGATTTCAGAACCAGCTCTGCCTTGAGAAGGCAGCAGAGTCACAGCTCTATCCACAATGCTACTGAATGGTGACAAACAACGTGACATTTACAACAGGATTACAGAGGCAGAAAAGTAGCATACTGCTCAGCTCATGATTTCTCAGGAGACCCTGCTTGCCTCCCCGAGACCTTATTTGAAGGTGAACACAGCTTTATTTACTCTCATTTGGTGTATGTGTTGAGTGAGACCTATGTAAGTTTAGCTTTCCCTTGAGGGAAGACAAGGTTAAAGTCTAATTCATACCAATGACAGACCCAGGGGAGGTTGCTTGCTAGAAGGGAGAAATGGTTCCCCTACTTGTTAAATGGCACATCTACAGTTCAGAAACGTTTTCACCTTCCAGAGCTGCTTAGAGAGCAGTGTGCAGGCTTCTGAGTTCTGCAAGAGCCAATATAAATCAGAGACTGAAAATAATTCAGTGACTTACAGGACAATGCCTTTCTGTACAGTGCATGGCAGGGGTCTTTTGGCCATTCCTCCCGTGTCAGTTTTTTGTTTGCTTTTAGAACAAGAATGACTGCACTGAACATTCTCCCACCACCACCAGTATGCAACAAGGAGGTGCTGGGGGAGAGGGCCTGGGACAACGTGCAACTTTGTGCTCAGCTTTCTATCCGAGTCCTCGTGAAAGAAAGTCAAACTGTTTACCAACAAAACATTCTCCTGGTTCAATCAATCATCACCGGGGTCTTCCACCTGGAGAAGCTTTTATTCACCTCCACCCAAGTTGCACCGAATGCATCTTTGACATAATCGCACTTGCAGCCAGCACGTGCCTCTCTCCTCCAGCTTTGCTTTTGCTCACAGTAAAAAGCTGCCGTTTAAAACATTCAAAGTACTGAAGTGTTAACTTTACAACACTCATCCAGCTCACACTTAGCCAAGTTTGGCAAAGGAATTTCAGTCAGTAACTAAGTGTACACCTCTGGAAAGCTCCACCCAGAAACAGTGGCTTCCTGAGCTAGAATTGCCCCTTATCCTAGCATTCCAGTGTGAGCAATGAAGGTTGCTGTGGGGAGGGAGGTGGCAGGAGGAAAATGAAATCTTACACTGACTGGAGAGATGGAAAGCAAAAAGTACTTCAGTGAAGGAAACAAAACAGCTCTCTGTTCAGAGCAGCCAGAATAAAATATTTCTAGAATACTAAATTCAAATCAAAACCTTAAAAGAGTTACACAAACAAGGCTTAGTTTTTTTTTTATTAGTGCTCCCCTATCTCTGAACCAATGGTTTTCTCACCTTCCCTTCCCCAAAACACCACGATGAACAGACCTGCACTCCAATGTACGGGCTCTTGCCTTTTCATCCTCCCCTTTTGTGCCTGAAAATCTCAGTGGATGAAGTCACCCATGGCTTGTGTAAAGCTTTCAGAACGGAGCCCAGATTCCACCACTGCTCTTTATCTTTGGTCTGTCTAGAACAGCGTCTAGAAGAAAGACATTGGGTAGATGGGCTCTACAGGGCAGACAGGCTCCATCTCTCCCAGTCTGCACAAAAAGGTTTCATTCAGGCACACAGTGCCTGGGCCATGTCATACCCCAGACTCATCAAAGCACTCCTACAGCTACAGCTCCGTATTCAGCATGGCCCCAGGGAAGGGCTCACTGTCTAGGAACAGAAAAGCTGTAAAGAGGAGTTGCAGTCTACATCTCATTCTTTAATCAAATGGAGACAAAAAAATAATAATAATAATAATAATTATAACCAGTGTAGATGTTGTTCAAAAAATAACCTGATGCCACATGCTCCGGATTTCTAGTAGAGTTAAGTACCTTGTAAGAGTAGCCTGTCACAAGCTCGGCTTTGTCTAGCATGAAGTCTTCTCGTTCAGCGTTATCCACCAGAGCAGTAAAAGGAGACAGAAGATATCCCACAGTTTTCTCCACTCTGGCATTGGTTTGGTTGTTGAGTCTGTCAGGGGTACTCTAGTGTGAAGACAGAACATCCCCACGGCTTGGCCTCTCCGTTGGTAACGCAGCACTAAGCTTTGGAGCAGCCCTGAGTGTCTGTCTCTGTCTCAGAGGAGCTGCTCTCAGAGTCTATTTCTGTATTCTCCTGCTGATGTTTCTCTTGCACCTTCTGCCGAATTCCTTGCAAACGGATTAATAGGGACTGATAGTCAAAGTGGCCACGTTTTTCTCCAAAAGGATCCTGGAAGGAAACCAGAGACGAACTCATTAATATAGACCTCTTACCAGAAGGATAAAGGTCTAAAGACAGCTGTATAATAACTGTTAAATTCCACTTTAAGACGGGACCAGGTCAATGGCCTCACAAAACTCAAAACCGATACCAATTACTTTTCCCTTACAAGGCCACCAGAGTCATCAGGCACAACTCGTGCTTTGTGAAACCACATAATCATTTTAAATCAAGGTGCCCAGCTGCTTTAATACTTTTTGCTTTTATCCCTATTCCACGTTAAAGGCAATTGCCAGGGCTATATAAAGGAGTGGTAACATTTCACTTGTCCCACGTGGCCCCAGAGTTAACAAGAAAGCACATGAACTCTCCCTACTTCAGGAGTGCTTTCGTTTTATGAATTACACAGTGATGGCACTGACAGGAAAGAAGGGCTCAGATCAGAGACACTAGATCATTAAATCAAACACCTCCAGCTCTTCTTAACAGTGAAATTTCTCAATGAGTCAGACAAGAGGTGCCTGATGAGGGAGGAAGAAGTGTTCAGATGCAAATAGCTTGGCAGTCTATTCTGTAAAGTCTATTTTCCTACAGAAATGAGCTCCTCTATTCAACCTGTCTGGCTGTATTTGCCATATTGTTGCTGTTCCTCTACTCCTTCCTCCTCCAGATACTTTTGCCTCCGTCAGCCACTTTCATCTGACAGAACAACTCTGACAGTGTCAGAGAAAAGTTTCTATCTGTACGAGCAAAGAAATGGAAGAAAAAGAAATCTTACCAGCATCTCAACAAACAAATGATGCAATAGAGCTCAGTTGCCACCAAGTCCAGCACTGAGAGAAATCTACCAGCCCTGAAAACACTGTGTGCATACTCTGAACTCAGGAACGTTAGTGTTCTATCCACAGGAGTTTCATGGTTAGCTCAGAGTTGAAACATACAGTTGATAGAAAAGGTGCAGATCCGCCCCATGCTGCACATCACACGGTGCAACTGTTGGTCACTCTGAGTGTATTTGGAATCAAAGCTCTGAATCAACAAGAAAATCATCTGCCACTCACCTGCATCGTCTGTCCTTGGAGATAAAGCCTCTCTTTGCACACCCCTTCATAGAAGTCGTAGTATTCCATGAAGGATTTCTCCATTACGCCCCTGAACATAATCAGACAGCAAAGAGTCAACAGAGAATGACAGTATTACAATGGTGGCATCATCCAGGGTCACAGCATCCCACTGAACCACAGCCATGTAATCAGCACAGCTCAAGCCAGACAACTAACTGGGTAGAGCTAGGCAGGACACAGAACAAAACAAACTGCAGCACTGCTGCAGCTGAACAGATCCTGCACGTGTTTCTACAACAGCTGTGTTTTTCTCTCTCTCTGAGATGTTGGTTTTTTTCCCCCTCTAAGAGAAGGCACATTTATCTCAAACACAAATCAAGGATGCAGCCACTGGTGCACAGTAACACAGCTTTGGTCAATGCACAGCTCCTAGGCAGGACATAGATGCAGTCATCCATTTCAGAAGAAACAAAACCACTTTGCACTAGAGAAGGTTGATTTAAAGACTTGCTCTTCTCTGGAGCACATCTCAGGAGCCCAGGAAAGGCAACCTGAGAATCTTAACCTGTTTCCCCACACCCATTTTCTCATGCTCCCTCCTTGCCCCCTTTCCATACCGTAGTGGCTCAGGACAGGGACACTTTCCTTCCAGCATGTCACACACTGCTACTCGGATGGTCTCATGCCGAATACACTCGTTATAGTTCTTGCTGTCCCCAGGGTGCCTCTCCTGGAAATAGAATTTGGGCCAGTGAGTCCATGTTACTGGAAAGGCTCTTCGTCTCTCACACTCTCGAGACTGATGAATTTCACTGGTGCATGAACCCACTACAGCTATGTCTGTTTAGTGTATGCTGAGCTCATTTATGCTGGAGAAAAAGCAAAAGCAAAAAAAAAAAAAGCTGGCACCATTTTCTACATCTACAGAGCCTTGGACTCGCACAGCTGGGGAGACAAGTCAGCTGATAGTTGGCACAGAAAACTGCCTCTCTTTGGGATGCCAGAACCACGAAAACCTGAGCAGTTTGGTTTCTGCATGACAGCGTGTCTCGTGGAAGCTGTATCAGGAGTCATGTAGCAGAGAAATGCCTCTTCTTCTATTACTTCACACACATGAGAGCTAAGCAGCCTCCAGTTCAGAGCTTCACAAGTCCCCCCCTTGAGCTCTGACCAGAGGCAGAACAAGCTTTAAAAAAAGCCAAGTGACACAGCCTTGCTTTGTCCCCATTTCCAGAATGTATTTCGTTACCAGGTCAAGGTGTGGAGCAAAGGGAGAAATTGCTGCAGAATCAAAGATGAACCATCTCCAACTCTCACCTGCTCAAAGCCGGGTTCATTATGATACGGGTTCTCAGTCATCAGAGACTGGATGGAGATGAGGACTGAGGAGATACTCTGTGCTGGGCTCCATGCAGGCCCGGTCCAAGTGCTAAAGCATCAAGATAGAAAAGCATCAATTAACAACACAGGATTAGCCCAGCAATCACCATCCCTCCAACTACTGAAGATCAGAAAGCTCAGAAAACACATCTACACCGTACAGAAATGTAACAGCTGCTTCAGAAAGACAAAGCACTGCACACTGAGAAAGTCTCCAGGTTGAAGGCGGTTTATTCTCTTAGTCAAATGAGAACATTGATCTGAGCCATGCAAGAGGCTGGGGAGCTTCACAGCTAACACACAGAGGGAAAAGCTGAGGAAAAGTGCCATCTTCAAACACATCTCAGGGCAGTTCAGAGCTAAGGCTATCATCTTGCAGAGCATCCTGAAGCAACACATGCTGCCAACTCTACAGTAAGTCAAGAACTGCAACTCTTTATGAAGTTACATCTAACTTTGCAGACTCAAACAAGACCATTACTTGGGCAGTTAGCAATGCAGACACTCAGCACAAGGTCTGTCACCAAAAGCACTCATGGATACACTGCTGTAGGAACAAGATACCCATTTAACGTGTGGAATGTAGCAAAAAACCTCTGCACAGAACAACAGGTCAGGAAAAGCTGCTCTGCTACTTGCCATTTATATCCTAGCTCCAGATAGAGAGCTGCATCCCTGGGAGCTGAACATGGATGTACTGACCTGCATATGCTCTTCCTAAATTCATTCACAGCTTCCCGTTGCTGGTAAGGCTGAGGCTCTTTGTTCACTCTTCAATAATCTAGCTTCCATGCCAAAGCTACACTACATGAGCAACGAGGCAGCTTGCATGGAAGCTGCTGGGCATTCAGCTCGCTGAGCTACAGACAAGCCCTGCACACCTCAGTGCTTCCCAGGCATTGGCATCCAGCTCACTGGATCAGAAAGGCTGAGGAAAATGTTTCCCAGCACACTGCATCTCTCTCCCAGCTCCAGACCAGCACATGAGTATCAGTGACTTGAATCAACTTGAGCATAAGGGGCACACACACAGTGCTGCTGAAACCATCCAGTCTCACAACCACAGCTGTGCTCAGATTCCTGTTGTTTGATGAAACCCCTACAGCAATTCAAGCCATCGCTGCCCCTTCCCCACTTGGCTGCCTCTATGTGCACCAGTCCAGAGCCTCAGTAAAAACCCTTCCTTACTTGCAACTGAAACCAGATGGGGTGGGGAATATCACACTATGGTCAGAGTTCCTCTGGTAGAGTCTAGAAGCCACTGAATCAATCAGGACTCGGTTTAAAAACTAAACAGGTGAGTAACAAGCATTTGAAGCAGTGAAGCCTGTTGGAACAGGCAGCATGGGAGCAGAGATTGTAAATCATTACACCTACTGCTCAGCCCCACATACTACATGTAGGTGGAGGCCCAGAGCACTCAAATGGCTTTCAAGGAAGTTCTTAGAGGCTTTTAATCTTATTTATTTTTAAACCCACACACAGGGAGGAAATTAAAACCACAAAAACCTGCATTCAGAAAGCATGAAGGATCAGCTTGCAAAGAGCAAGAGCAGAAGAAAGGCAGCGCTCAAGCCAGGGCTTTGCAAGGGGAAGCAGAAAAGTGGCAGCATCCACTGAACTTCATGCTTCATTCACTGAACTTCATTCTTCATTCACTGAACTTCATTCAGATGCTTTTAGAGACGAGTCAGACTCTTAGCTCAGAAGAGGAATTTGTGCTGCTTTACGACTCTGATCCAGTGCATAACTTCACAGAAGCATAAAGGTGCATCCAAGCATGTCTGGGGCAAGATCAGGGCACAGCGTGTTGAGAAAGATGTGCGAGGCACAGTGCAGCCTGTGGCTACCTCCTGATTTCCCACCAAAAGAGCCAAAGTCTCCTCTTACCCTAGAATACTCAGGCAGACTTTCCCATTGCGGTAGAAGTTGGGGTTAAACCTCACTGTGTTATTTCCCGTTGTCATCAGTTTGACCCTTGGCGGGTGGATGGGATAATCTGGAGGACAGCGAAACAGGAACAAGAAGAAACCCCCTTCATAAGGCGTGTCAAATGGGCCTGTGATCAATGCATGAATCTGGAAAACAAAAGCCCATCTTGCGCACCACTTCAAAATTGTGCAGCACCATCATATCCTCAACAAAGCCAACCGAAGGCAAGAAACCTCCACCCAGGCATGGACACGGCACCTTCCCCAAGCACACGCCACATGCAGGCCATACACAACCCCTCCACCCCCCTTCCTTCCCTCCTTAGCCAGAGCCACTGCTGCACACTTCTCTCCCCTCTGCCACACTCAATGTGCAGAGCAGGTTTCCAACACGAGGTTTGGCCATGGTCCACAGCAGCTGCCTCCCATACATCTCGACACAGTCCAAAGCAGACTGAATCACAGTTCAAGCTGGTAAGCTCTGCTTTAAAAAGATTTCAAATATGGGGAGGGGGGGAAAAAAAAAGTCTAATTTTAGCATGGAAAAAAGGCAGATTTTTCCACCAAAACCAGAACATTCCTCAGTTTTATGGTCTCGTGCTGATTTGGTTTTATTGAAACCAATCATTTAATTACTTCTGCCAGGATCTGAAATTAAGACCCCACGCTCCCCTTGCTAATTACCTTCAAAAAGATCTCAATTGCATACCAGGAAATCTGCTCCCATTGGGCTATTAGGGAAGCTTCCTCCTTTTCCATCCTCCTGAAGCCATCCAAGCAATCTCCTTTAACGATCCTCTCACCCACCTAGGATGTTAGTTCAAAACCCCAAGGCTGCTGTTCTACAAACCCGCATTCCTGCTGAAGGGCATTTTGGCACTTTCAACCTCCAAACCGAGGGAGGTCAGAGCTCCAGCAAAATGCCCAAGGTCTGAGTTGTCTGCACACAGACACTCCCCTTTGTGCTATCTCCAAAAAGAGCCCTAAGCCAGGCAGGTGCTCACACTGAGGGAACCAAGGGATTGCCAAGTCTGTCAAGGGGGGGGGTGAGAGAAGTGTGCAGCAGAGGAGAAACCAAAGCAATCCCATACACACACACACATACACACACACACAGAGCTTTCTCAGAACCCAACACAGCCAGATGAGGTGACACTGGCTGGAGAAAGGTAGCATCAGCCAAGGAATGCACTGGATCAAGATCACTGTTTGAGCAACGTCAGCCTCCAAGATCACTGCACTCTCTCAGGTGTAATTGGCAACTCTCTATATCCTGGAAAATCCCTAGAGCCAGGCAGCCAGGAGGGGAAGAACTGGAGCAGGAGAGACAAGAGACACACCTGGCCCCAGGGAACAGATGTGCTGGAGATGATGTGATGGGAATAGCTCTGCAGGTCAGATCTGCATGAGCTCATGGAATTGTTTGAGTTGGAAGGGACCTGTAAAGGCCAGATGGTCCAACTCTCCTGCAATGAACAGGGACACCTACAGCTCAATCAAGTGCTCACAGCCTGGTCCAACCTGACCTCAGGTGCCTCCAGAGACAGGGCACCCACCACCTCACTGTGAGAGACTCTGTTACCTGTGAGTGCCAGGTAGGCAGCTCCAGAGCAGGACAGGATGTGGGCCCAGGGATAAATCCCACTATCAATTCACAACACCTCTGCCTTCCGTAGGTGACTTACATATCATTTCCAGTGACTGAGATACGTTCCTCATTTCCAGCCCCTCACAAAGCCCCCCATGGCCAATAGATTTCCACAGAGATCTCTCTGAGCTAATCTAGTGATTCTTTTTCAAGCATCTGTAAGGGAAAGAATAAGCTGGATCGGCACTCTGCTAGTTCATAGGGCCACAAAATAGGGCTGCCTTTATCAGTGGAAACTCCTCAAGTTCCTGTGATGGTATCTCTCCACAAAGCCATTTTTAACTTGACAGCCTCCTCCTATTTAAATGCAGCCCAGATTGTCACCAAGAAACCCAGAGCTGCACTGTGCTCTTACAAGACTCGACTTCTCTCAAAACAAGAAGGGATTACAACATTTGGGAGAACCCTCAGAGCAGCCATCAACAGCAACATATAGAAGAGTGGGAACATGAACTCATTCCAAAGTGTCTCTTACCTTGGTCATGTCATGGGGATCAGGCACAACAAACATTCCCGGGGGTGGTTCCTTGTAAATAGACATAATATCCCTGGAATAAAGGAAACAGGAATTAGTCAAGATCTCCCTTGGTTTTCATCAGCCTTTGAGGCATGAAATGTTCCAGTGGACAAATCTGTGTAGAGATGCAAAGGGATGGAATTGTAAGATGGGAATTTGCAACTCAAAAGTGGTTGATGTTGGGTTTTTTTGGGGTCTGTTTCTTGGCTGAGCACTCTTAACTTATCCTAAACAATAGTTGAAGAGCACAAGCAGCATTCAATGAGGCATCAGACCTCAACGCCTTGGCAACCTGCTGCCTTGTATTTTACCCCATAACCTAAGAATTGACAATAAAACTTCTCTTAAGGTCAACACGAAAAACCTCTCATTGGTGAATTTTGTTACCTAACACAAAACTTTACCTCCCTGCTTTCTCTCCATACACTTGGACTATTTACGAAGCCCCTTCTATAGACCCATTCACTTTTTTTTCCCCCAACATTACAGTACCTGGATTGTGTCTGAAAAGTGCTCTGTCAGGTTTGGTTTTAATCAGACAGTGGGTTCAAGTGCTATTAGGAGGCACGGACACACACACAGCTTAAATCACAACGGTTTTATTTCCTGGATTAAATGAACTGAAAAAGAACGAGCTTACAGATGCACCAAACAGCACCTTTTATTGCCAAAAAGCTCCCCACCATCATCAGAACTGCACGATACTCTGGGACAAGCTACCACTAGACCTGTTCAGGAAGCAACCAGAGCTCAGAGAGCTATTCAGGGCAATAACAAGTCTGAGAACAACAGGAGAGGTTTTGCCTTCCTACTTAACATTATGAAGTTATTGCTTTCAGTGCTTGGATGGAAAACTGCCAGAGTATCCGGTGCCATCTTTGGAAGGCATCAGACTAGCTCTAGAACAAGCAACAGAACAAGGATGAGCAAGAGCCTGGCAGGCAGCGATACTGTTCTGAAGGAAGAGGAAGAACTTGCTGACACGGTGCCAATATCTCTAACAATAAAAGACCGTATTGCTCATGGTATCAAAGGCTATTGACACGTTGGGTTTAACCAGATGATCCTTAAAAAGCCAGAGCAGCCAAATGGGTGGGCACCAACCAGGAAGTTTAGGATAACATCTTGCAAAACTCGACTGCTGATGGGGACGGAGGAGCTCGTTCTGCTTCCCATTTAACAGCACCTCCAAGGAGCACAATGAGGGCAGGATGAGGGCAATGTGCCACAAAGCGTGGCTGCCAAAGGCCACAGCAAGAGCAGGAGCACCCAAACCCCTCGTTACAGAGCCCTGGGGCTGCACCTAAAAGAGCCCCTGGGGCACGGTAATGAAGTATAGAATCATTATGGTCGGAAAAGACCGCTCAGATCCACAAGTCCAAGCCCAGCCCACATCCCTCAGTGTCACATCTCCACGGTTCTCGAGTCCCTCCAGGGATGGTGACTCCACCACCTCCCTGTGCAGCCTTTGCCAGTGCCTCGCTGCTCTTTAGGAGGAATTTCTCCTAATACCCAACCCGAACCTCTTCAGGCACAACATCAAGAAATCACCCCTTGTCCTACAGCTGCTCCCTGGCACAGAGGCCGACCCCCACATCCCCACAATCTCCTTTCAGGGTACTATAAAGCAATGAGGTCTCCCCCTGAGCCTTCTCTTCCCCAGCGACCACCAGGCCCCATCCAGGGGAGCCCCTGAACCCGTCCACAGCCCCGAACCCGGGCTGAGAGGACGGCGTGGCCTCGCGGACCGTTACCAGCGCCCTTGAGGAACGCAGGCGGCCCCCGCACAGCCACGGAGCGGAACAGCAGGGAGCTCTATGGGCCGGGAGAAGACGGGAGGCGGCCCCGGGGCAGGGCAGGGCAGGGCGGCCCGCTCACCGTTTGATCCGCAGCAGGCAGGCCGAGCTGGGCCGCTCGCTATCCCAGTCACCGCTGACCGTGGGGTCCCAAAAGGCGGAATGCGTGAGGAGAGCGGCCCCCGCAGCCGCCGCCGCCGCCGCAGCGATGGGAGCTCCGCCGCTAACCGGGGCGACGGTGGCGACCGCCGGTGAAGAGCCGAAACCCGCTGCCGCCCACAGTTCGGCGGGGATGAAGACGCCGGGGCTCCCCGTTCCGCCGCTCGAACCGGTCGAGGTGCCGCCAGCACCGCTGCCCGTCGTCGCCGCCAGCACCGCGGCCGGAGCCGCCTCTTCGGCTGCCGGACTCTCCGCCATTCCGCGCCCGGCCTCGGAGAACGCTGCTTCCGGGACTCCGCACCAACGAGTCGGTCGGCCAGAGCGGCCACCGCCTCGCACCTCCTCCACCGATCACCGCCCAGAGCGTCACCTCCCCCGCGCTGCCCTCCCACTACCGACGCCAACTCCCCCCCCCCCCCCCCCCCCCACAACTACCATAGAGTCACCTTTCGGTACCAGAGCGGCCCTTCCGCTGAGACTGCCCCCCCCAGCGCTCCGCACCGCCGTGCAACAGCGCCCCCTGCTGTGATGGCGGACTGCTCCGGATTGCAGAGGCAGAGAAGTCTGGCTTGTGGAAATGGGAGCTTTTTGAGGCTCTTTAGGGATGCTGAGCGATGATGCTCAGCCATCATTGAGCCCATTTGACTTCCAAGGTCACCGCTGCCATCCCAGGGATACGCAAAATCATTTCTCCCAATAGTCTCAAGAATGGGTTGGTTTGTTTTGGGGCAGAAATCAAACCCCTTCTCCAGCTCCCTTCACACTGCATACGCAGCTATTACAAAGGAACAGAGGAGATACTGATATCCCCATTCGTGTCCCCAGGAAGGTCACGACCACACTTCAGCAGCTTTAGTATACACAGACACTGCATTAATTCAATTACCTAAAGCTGATAACCAGGCAAAGCTTCCCACATGGTTACCTTCCTTAAAGGCACAGCTGTCTTACACTGGGGGCCAAGATTCAGCTTAGACCTTAGAACTCCTCCTTTGCTCAGTGTGCTCCAAGCTCTGAAACAGCTGAGGCATGCAACTGTTGAGAAAGAAATAACACGGTCTGTGCTCCTGCGCTTAAACCCAATGCTTTCAATAGGCCTATGAACAGTGTGACCTTGAAACCATTTTTGCTTTGTGAATCTCACATGGCAATGTATATCCTTGTGTACTTGAACAATGTCATTTCATAACCCAAACACCTTTGATACACTCTATGCGCACTCACCTGTAATATTCAGCAATATTATGTGGAGAAAACAATGCTCAAATATAAGTATTTGCTTTATTGTTACATCAATGCTTGCTGGGACTGTCGAATAGAAAACACAGTGTTTGAGCTGCACAAGGACACCCCCTTTTATTTGGCTGACTTCATCTTTCTCTCTTGCTACCACCAATGCACGTTCCCACTCTGCTTTATCACTAGGTGTTCCTAGATCTAGAGGATTACCAATATGTCAGTATCCCCCAATGGCTTTCCCAATCATGGACCAGCACATAAGGAAGAAAAAAATAATAAAGAAATAATAAAGCCACCACTTTATTTAGAGAAATCTTTTCTTTAATTGTCAGTCACTCTGATGAAAGCAGACTCAAACCGCTGAGGACAAAGTGATGGAAACTGCAGCCAGGCCAGAAGTTGTCACATGGCAAAGAGGATAAGGAATGCCACCATCAAACAGAAGAGACCCATGGCCTCAGACAGGGCAAAGCCCAGGATGGCATAGGAGAAAAGTTGCTGCTTGAGAGATGGATTCCTGCATGTGTACAGGGAAATAAAATAAAATAATAAAGTGAAGAGAGGGGAGGAAAAAAAGGACTCGCAGCAAGAGGGGAAAACAAAACACAACTAAACAAACCAGACCCCATATCACATCACAGAAAGCCAGGATTATGCCATATAGTCAACAAGTTTGGGAGGATGAACCAGACTTATGGCAGCTAGCCACCACCTGGAATGAAAGAGCCAATTTTTCCCCCTGGATTTAGTGATTGCCGGTCACTACATAAAACCCCAAAGGCTAGTTTCACCTTGGTACCAAGCAACAGTTGCCATTGATGACTAGTGCTTCATTCCTTCTAGGAGGAGGCAGAGCTCCACAGAACTTCTGCATCATCCAATAGTATGTATAGGGTGGATTCAAACAGTTCAGGCTCTTTCTTATTTGTTTGAATAGAATGATGGAATCTAACATTCCTTACATTCCAGAGAGGAATGCTTCAGTTAAAGTATGTGATTCTACATGCTACATGCCTAGGGTAGAACATAAGCTCCAGAAAAAGCTCTGCTTCTCTACCAAGTTTAGTGCTAGAAAGGAATAAATTCAAGCCAGCCTGGCAACTTACTTACCTGGCATAGCCAATGATCAAGCTGCCAAACACTGTCCCAATACCTGCTCCTGAACCAGCCACCCCAACTGTGGCAGCACCAGCACCGATGAACTTAGCAGCAGTGTCAATATCCCTGGAAACTGCACTAGTTTGGAACCCACGGTGGGTCAGCTGTGGGTAGGACACACCAGCTGGCTGTGGGACACACAAAAAACAGGTTAACTGTCAATATGAGAGTCATCTTAATAAAACATGCTTTCACTGTTTATAATCTACTCAAGACAGAGCAAAAAATATATGCTCAGCTACTACTGGTCTGGACTAAAAGCTATATCCATTACCAGCAATGATGATATCTTACTACTCCACCTCTGGAGGAGTCATCAACACAACAAGCACAGAAATACAGGAGCCAATTTAATTTACCACATAAAAGAACCTTACCTGTACAGCCTGAGCCTCAGGCCTGCTGAACACAGACACTGAAACGGGCCTGACCAGAGCCCTGGAGCAGCACCGGAACTGAAACAAAACAGACCATTAATTCCTATAGTTAGATGCAGCCTCACCAATTCTCAGAAAAGAATAACATTAGAAAATATCAAAATGCTTCAAGACTGAAAAAAGAAACATACACAAATTCAGAGCATTCCTAGTTTAGATGCAGCCCACAAGGAACGCTGTCACAGACCAACACGCTGCAAGATCAGAGCTGCTATTTTACAGCTCAGCCATTATCACAGCCCAAGAGATTTCATTCCTTGCTCACATTTTGTGACCAAACGACGACACCTCTGTGATAACTACTGATCTCACACTGCAAGAAGGCTCATAGTCCAACAAGGGACAGTGGGCATCACTCTGCAGTCATCAGAGGTCACCTTGTTCCTCCCCCCCCCCTCATTACTCATGTGTAAAACAGCCTCATGGGACACTCTCTCAGCCAGGGCTGCCCAGAGCCACGTTCTGATCCCAGTCCCATTAGAAAAGCCCCCACAGATATACAGCCCCATTAGAAAAGCCCCCACAGATATACAGCCCCATTAGAAAAGCCCCCACAGATATACAGCCCCATTAGAAAAGCCCCCACAGATATACAGCCCCATTAGAAAAGCCCCCACAGATATACAGCCCCATTAGAAAAGCCCCCCACAGATATACAGCCCCACTAAGCACCACTTCACCCCTCTGCAGACAGAGTACTTACCAGAGCCGGGGAGCTGAGGAGAGCCAAAGAAGCCGTCTGCATCTTGCTTTGCCTGTTCCTAATAACGACAAGAAGCAATTAAGAACCCCCAATGCTGCTACAATCCGCCTCACGGCCCACCCTTAAAGAGCGAGAGATCCGCATTTCTCCCTTTAAACACCCCCCAAAACCACCTCAGCACAACCGAATCCCGGCCGCAGCATGGGACAGCAAAGTCCCATCGAAGGGTAAGGCCCGGCCAGGCAGCACCCCCACCGGGCAAGGCCCAGGCCGCACACGGCCCCCACCTGCACGGTGTCCGCTCGGGCTGTGACGGTGACGGCTGAGAAGACAGAGCGCGCCTCCGCCCCGCTCACCTTGCCGTGTCCCCCCAGCGTCCTCCGCGCTGATTGGCTATCGCTGTACGAAGCGCGCGGCACTCTGGGACAACATCCGCTCATCCCATTGGTCGCAATTCAGCAAGCTCCTCCCACCAACATCCGGGATAGCAGCGCGGGGGGGGGGCGGGAGAACTGGGTGAAGATGAGAGCCTCCATTGGTTAGTTATTTTCGCTACGCGCTTTGCGATTGGCTGACGGCCTGGAGGTCTCCTAGAACACCATGAGGTGCGAGGGGCCTCTCCTCAGACCATAGAGGTTACCATAGAGGTGGTGGCTGTGGCAGCAGTATGGCTTCTGCTCGGCTGTTCTCTTACGCTACTCTCTGGTTCACCGGAGGCTGTTGCGGCCGCCTTGTCGGCTTCTCCCGCTTCCCATTCGCTCCTAAAAGAGATCGCTTTAAACAGTAAAACGTATCTTTATGGCGTCTTGAAGCGCGGCCTAACCCGGCCTTGCTCAGTGGAGGCGGCGGCCTTGCTCTAACCAGCGTCGGTACCGCCCGAGCCCAACAGGCCTCAGCACCGAACTACAGCTCCCAGCAGCGCAGGCGGGGCTGACTCTGGGTAGGCGTCCCTGGGCGGGGTTAGCAGAGCCTGCGGAGGACAGTCTGGCTTTTCCTGCTGCTCCGCTTCTTCCTCGCAGCCCGGAGCTCTCCGGCCGTGCCTGTCGGTGAGTGAGCCGGGGCAGGGTTGTTGTGGGGGGTCCTGGGGATGTCCTGCAGTCCCCATTGCTCCTCATCTTTTCCAAGGCAGGGTGGAAGACACGATGGGGACGGGGCTCGTTTGCTGCTGAGATACTTTCACATTCGATTCTTGGCAGTGAGTGCAGGTTGTGGGCCAGTGGAGCTGAGAGCAGCACCTCATTTCACCCCATGGCTTCTGTGGGGATGCTCACAGGGGCTGCCATCAGGACATCCCTCGTAGCACAAATCTGGACACATCAGGTGTCTGCCTGCAGCTGGAAATCAGTCTCACTTAAGAAGGGAGATTGGGTTGGAAAGGACCTCAAAAATCACGTAGTTCCAACATTCCTGCCAACCACTACATCAGAATGAGCAGGGCCTCATCCAAGGTGGCCTTACACACCTATAGCTTCTCTGGGCAGCCTGTGCCAGCACCTTTTCTCCCTCTCAGTGAATAAATGACCCTTGACATCTAATCTAAATCTCTTCTTTTAGTTTAAAAGTTTCCTTCTTGTCTTATTACTGTCCACCTATGTAGAAAGTTGATTTCCTTCCTGCTTATAAGTATTGGAAGATTGCTGTCAGAGCATTCACTTCCCCAGACTGCATTTGTTTGAATGCTGTAGCTTACAAAGAGGAGAAAACAACAGCAAAAGAAAACTAAACAAAAGTCCCCAGAAAAAGGCTGGGCCGTGACTGTCAGAGAAAGTGTTGTATGTTCCACATAGGTCTATGTGAGGTGTAATTATCTCATTACCTCGGCTGTGGGCTGGGACTGACCATTACTCATTACCATCTGCAAAGGTAGGGCTGTGACCATTGCCTTAGTGGGTGCAGCCTCACAGGACCTCTTCCTGCACTGACTGCTTCAAAGCTGTTCATATAACACATTTCATGTTACTAAGATGTCTTTCTTGTCTCCTTCCCACCAGCAGGCATGCATGATTTTGCTGCTAGAAGGCACTGCTGCCTCTCTTCTGTGTAGCAGATCTGTAGGAAGGTCATTGGAGTCTGACTTATGGGGTCCCAAGCAGGAGAGAAACTCTTGCATTATGTAGGCAGCCCCAGAGCTCTGGGTACTGTGACTGGGAAGCAGTGGTCAGTCTCATGTTGCTAAAGAGGATCTGAAAACTGCTTTGGGTCTAAGGAGCAGTCTCACCACAGCAGCACGGACTCCAGTGTTCCCATGTGCCTTGCTGATAAATACTGGTCCATGTGTAAAGGACTTTGGATCTTACAGCTCTGTCACTCACAAACTATTCCTCTTCGTATCCTTCCTGAACACGATTATATTGGCAGCATGCGAAGGTGAGATAATCACATTATGCTTTCTCCTCTTGTAGACTTCCACAATGGATGAGACTTCAGATGAACCTCCCACTTCTGCTGTCATTTTAGACAGCGGCTGCTTCTCCCAAGTCATCTTTA
This sequence comes from Excalfactoria chinensis, assembly GCF_039878825.1. Lineage (NCBI taxonomy): Eukaryota > Metazoa > Chordata > Aves > Galliformes > Phasianidae > Excalfactoria > Excalfactoria chinensis. The sequence goes on along the minus strand of NC_092848.1, from coordinate 1,361,932 downwards.
ACAACGTGGAGAAATGTTATGCTCCTGGAGGGGATGTAACCTGTCACTATACTCTCACTCACAACATTGTTCCTCGTGGGAAGGATTGGGTGGGCATCTTCCGGGTAAGTGAATACTGTGAAACCAAGTATGAAGATACAGCTGCTAACAAAATTTATTTGGCATTTATTTGATACTTCAGCCTTAAGAAAAGTATTAAGGCTTTGGTAGAACAGGGTAAAGAATTTATTTTCAGCAATAACCTTGTGTCATGCACCATTTTTCTCATGCCCAGGGACAGAATGCCAGAACTGTTGTTACTTGAACAGCTTCAAGGCCAATCAAACAGACTATAATTCATAGAATCTGTGAAGGACAATTAAAGACCATACTGGCACCATCTCTTCCAACATGTCTCCTACTTTAGTGCTCCCTCACCTACCTAACACATTCCATAGAATAAGGCATAAAGTGGTGAGGATCTTTGATGGATGCATAGCCTACAACTCTAAGAAGTTGTTATATCAATACAAAAGTCCTCCCAATGGCTGATCTATGTAAAAACACGAACCATTTGCCATAGGATAAACGTGAAGTATGTAATCCTTTACATGAGTTTTGCTATTGCAGGTGGGATGGAAAACCACCCGAGAATATTACACATTCATGTGGGCTCCTCAGCCCAGTGATGTCCATGGCAATACTGCTGTGCAGCAACAGATCCAGTTCAAAGGTGAGCTGGGAGGTTGGGTCACTTATGGTATATATGTGCAGGTGCATACACACATACTCCCACACTACTGCCACTAATAACTATTATATTTAGAATTACAGAATATCTTAGTAACGTGCTTTGGTAAACTTCAGATCCCATCAGCCTAACAGACAAAAAAGTATCTCAAATCTACTGGGTTCTGCAGTCCTGTCAGAATGATTTTGTTTGTGTTGCAATCACTGTCACAAAGAACTAGTAATGGTGGAGGAACAATATTAAAGTAACATGTCTGTTTTCTTAGCTTCTGACTTTCTGTGCTATATAGTTAAAAGACTCAAATGATTAGAAGCTGTATGTGACAGTGTTGCTGTTGTGTTTGTCTGAAGCTTACTACCTGCCAAAAGATGATGAATACTACCAGTTCTGCTACATTGACCAGGATGGTATGATCCGTGGAGCCAGTGTGCCTTTCCAGTTCAGAGCAGAGACCGAGGATGATATTCTGGTGGTTACCACACAAGTATGTATCCTCTCTCCCTCTGCTTCTTCCTGCCTTTGCTTTTATTTGCTTTCCATTAGATGGGAAATGTGTGCACATGGACACTGGGGTGTTGTGAAGCCAACCACATTTATTTTGCAGTGTCCTGCATAGAGATGTTTGGAGCATAGGGGTTTTTTTTTATGCTTTCACTACAACTAAACAACTTTGCTTGCAAGGGAGAAGTGGAAGAGATTGAACAGCAAAACAAAAATTTGCTTAAAGAAAACGAGGAGCTGCAAGCCAACTGTGCAAGTCTCCAGAAACAAAACACAGATCTGCAGGAGGACCTCAAGAAGACACAGGTACAACAAAAGTTCATATATGAAGTCAGAAGCTTAAATTCTGAAAGATAAGGTAGAAAGACTGAGTCAGGTCATGCTCTGTTGTATGCTTCCAGGAGAAAATTAGAATGCTTTCTTCCTGTATTATCTGTTGAATCATTTAACAAGGGGTACACCACCTCTACTACGATAATGATTACAATGATGAACAAGAGGCATCATCAGACATGGGGTTCAGGAACACATGGGAAGGAGAGTTCTCAAAAATGTTTAGTAGGCCCTCCTGAAATTGTAAGCCCAGCCCTGCTCTTAACATTCCTGTTTTCTCTTTCAGTTTTGCTCAGGGCTTAATGTAAGAAAACGGGGTCTGAAATATACAAAGGAGAGATTTTTCTCCTTCAGGTGGGCTGCCCGGAAGCATTGCATTTTGCAGTTCCAGTGCAGAGGAGGACTCTTGCCTGAGTCCCATTTTTCTTCCTACTGACTTCATTTTGATTTTCAGGAGCTGCAAAATGTTTTGGAGTTTCTTAGGAGCAGCACAGAAAAAATGGAGCTGGAGCTGAATTCCCTGAAAAAGGAAAATAAACACCTGAAGGAGCTGAATGAGTGCAGAGAGGCAGAACTGCACCAGTAAGTGTATCTACAGGATCAATTAAAACTGGATTCCATGTAAGCAAACATATTGCTGTTGTGGATGAAATTTCTGTTTGTGAAAGTGTTGTATTTTTTCTTGCTTGTAATAGATTCAAAGAGCAAATTCAGAATGTAACCTCTGAAAAGGAACATCTGGAAACCAGACTGAAAACGACCCTGGATCATGTTGATCAGCTGCAGGTACAAAACACATAGATTCCCTTCTTTGCTTTTATGGACTGTCTCAGATTGGTCAGCCACAGGTTCTGGAGATTTGCTGCATGCAGCAAAAGGAGCTTCTCAGTCATAACTGTTTGTATTCACTTACTGCCCACTCTTCTTTCTCCCTAGTCTCAACTTCTGAGTTATGAGAAGGAAATTGAAGACCTGGTTCATTCGGACCATGACAAGACTAAGCAATGTGAAAGTTTAAAGGAAGAGAATAACCAGTTATGCATGACTATAACTCAAAAGGTAAAACCTTATCATTCTGATTCTCTGTAGCAAGAAATTTCAATCTTTGTCTTCATCTTTTTTGATGAAGCAGGTATGTGGGAAAAGATGCAATATGGTCAGAATGCCATGAAGCACACTTTATATTGTAAAGTTTCTACTCGATAGTTTGATGCTCTGCCTCACATTCTTACCTGACACCTTCTTTCTTTGATGTTCCCTTTGCAACTCTACCTGTGAAAATCTGGGAATTCTGATCAGGAAGAGCAAAAGAAAGAACTTAAACATTGCCTGGAGCACTTGAAGGGAACAGAGGCCAACCTGACACTTCAACTGCAGAACGAACAGGTGCTCAGCATTTCTAGGGGCACAACTGGGAGTGGAGGGATGGTCTCAAAAGTGCTGTGTACAGAGCTCTGCTATATTATATAGAATTTGCTGGTGTCTATTAGAGGAGTTGATGTTTACTTAAAGCCCTGTTGTCCGCCCTTTTTCAATCTGTAGAACCATCACAATTTCCCTGTGATGTTACAGATCACACATACACATATAACAAATTCAAGTTTATGATCCAAAGGCTTGTTTTTTCTTACGTAATTCCTGCAGATCTTTTGGGAGCAATCACAAACTTCAACTGTGAAAATCACTCCTTGAAGGAATGTGAAGGTTATAAAAGAAGAGGGAATGGCATTTTCATTCTGCTTAGGGATCAATCATTGGCAGTGTTTGAAGCCTCCATGTTAACATCTTTAGCCTGTTGTCGTCTGTGGTTTTCTAAAGGTGTTTCCCCTTCTACATGTGCTACTTAGGATACTCTTGGAGGCTCTACTCTGAAAATTAGGTGCCTAAAATAGATGTGATTACCTCTGCTGTAATGCCAAGTGTTCAGGGTTCTTAGACTGACACTTTGAGAATGACTGCAGAATCCCTACAGACTCTAGTTTACCTAATTTACTGATTTAATACAAGATTTAATATAATATTAACTCTTAAGGATGTACTAGCTATCCACAGTCAATGCAGATGTCAGAGTACCAGAAAATGTGTCAGACTTGAAGGGTTCTTACCTGCCAGGGTGGAATTGTTGTCATTCCTTCTCTTTAACCTCTCACTTTGAAGTGCTGTGTGTCCCCTCTGGAGGTCACATCATCCTCACATGCTATAATAAAAATACAGAGCGTAAGTGATTGGTGACACAGAGTTGTCCTAGGTCAGAAACTGCAAAATGGTAAGACTCTTGTTTCAAGAGAGGGTTTATTGGTAAGAAATGTGGCTAGAAGCTACCTGTATATGTGAACAGTGCTTGGAGCTGTCATCTTTTTGTTTGCTAGTGTCCCATAATTTAGCTAATAACCCTCTTCCTTTGTAGCAACAAAACAAGGACTTAATGAAAGAGCTTGAGGAGCAGAGGTGTTTGTTTCAGACTTTGAAAGCAAAAAAGAAAGAATCTGATGAGGAAAATCAGGTGAGAACTTGCCACAAGTCCCTTGCCTTTCTCACACATCAAATATGACACAAATCTGCCCATCTAGTGTTCAGTTCCATTGACCCTTCCACCAGATTGCTACCTGTGCCTGTGCAACTGCAAGATTCTCTTCTGTCTTTTAAAATGTATTACTCTGTTGCAGTCATCCTGTCTGCCTTCCTGAGCAGGCCATATAACAGATCCTTGCGCTTCCTTCCTTCACTTTCTGTCAAGCTGGACTAAGACTGAGCTATCTAAAAACCTAAGAGCAATTTTTATTCTGGTTTAAGAGGATCTATTTTAGTTCAGTGTGCAGCCTATCACCAAAATGGTCTCCTGAGCTTCTGGCAATTAATTCTACTCTTCTGTCCCTTTGCAGAAACTAAGGAAAGAGAATGATTCCCTCCTGAGGCGTCTCTCTCAGCCTAGAGATGTTTCTTCATCCTCTGTTGTTTCACAAGCCCAAGCTCTTGCTCCAGCTCCTGAAGACTTTGTATTTGGAAATCCATATCATGGTGAGAATACTTGGCATTCTGTCTGATACCACAAATACATGGCAGTAAGAGTCTCAGCAAACTGTCCTCCCTTTCAAATTGGCTGCTGTAGGAAATACACTCTTAGCAGCACCTCTGTGTAGCTTTGCAAGTGTGCAGATGACTTTGCAGCTGTAAAATGCTGCCAGATGTTAAGAGCTGATTTAAGTCATCTGAAGTCTGTTGCTTTCTGCAGAAAGAGACAACCATTACCCAGCTCATTTGTCAGTGGGACAGCAAATTCTGTGTCTTATGTCCGGTTTCTATAATCCTACATGTAGAGGTTTAGATCCAGAGCCACATCCTTATGTTTCAAGAATTGGTTATCAACACATTACACTGTTAATCATTTGAAGTGGCTGAATGAACCTTTTTTTTTTCCCCCAGATGCAGGAGCAAACTGGAAGGCAAGAGCCACAGGAATAGTAAGTAAATGAGACATGAATGGACATGAATCAGTGGTGTACAGACAGAAATGAGCAGTTCAAAATGAGAAGCACCAAGTTCAGTTCTGTATCTGGTTGTCTACTTATTGTTTTAGTCCTGGTAATATAGTGGACAACACTTAACCTGTAGAATTAGTAACACGTGCTGGGGAAGGGAAGTTCTGCTCACCTTAAAGAACAACTTTACGCAGCATCAAATGTCAAAATGAGCAGCATGCAGCAGCTAAATGCCTTATTCTGTATTGCAGACATGGACATGTGCCATTTAGGAGTTTTAAATGTTATTTAGAGAAGCTTGGAGACATTTGAAAACTTCAGTGTATTGAAAGTCAGAAAGGCTTATCCAGAGCTGAGAATGTCTGACTAGCAAACTTTTTTTCTTCTTTTTAAATACAAATATATATTTTAAATTGTCTTTATTTGTGTTTCCTTTGTACTTCAGGATTCTATCAGGAAATGCCCCATATGCAATGACATTTTTCCTGATGATATTGAAGCAAGAGACTACGAGGCCCATGTGCAGAGCCATCTTCTGGAGTGCCCAGTCTGCAATGAGGCCTTTGAAAAGTCCAATCAGCAAGTGTTTGATGACCATATGTTGTGCCATAGCCTGGAACGATTCTGAATCTATTCTGTAGAATGGGTGGCAGAGGCTGCAGCTTAGAATAGACCAAAGTTATTCTAGAGACTTGATCTGTGCTAATAAGAAACTGTCATCCCCTTAAGATCTCTGTCTTGGATCAATTGACTATGCCTGCTAAATGAGTTACAAATCCTGTAATTAATAACTATTTATCCAGGTAGGGCCAAATAATGGATCTAGTACAGTGGTTTTCTGTGCTTGGCTGATACAGCTCTATTATAATGGTTTTAACATTCCGTAGAGCACTGTGATTGCTAACCAAAGAGCAGAAGCATTGCATAGTCTTTTAGGACCACACCTTCAGTCTGGTTCAGCTTCTGGAATACAGAGTTAAATACTAATAAATACAAAAGTCTAAATAAGAATACACTTTCCTTTCTTCTTTTGCCTTTAGTCATAAGAAAAGTGAAATATATATTTATACAGGAACTACTTATTTGCAGATCTAAAGGTCTAGGGTTCTTACAGCAGAGTAGGCAGTACAGCTTAGTGTGGAATGAGGTGCATGCACTGTTGTCCCTTTTTTCCTGTATGACCAGACTGAAAGCAAATGGTGATACAAACAATCTGTGCTTGTGCAGTCACTCTGATACTGTCATGCATCCATCTCATGAAGAGGGAACCCAGATGTTTATGAAACAGAGAAAGTCAGAATGGCCTGGAGCCCATAGGAAAGCAGTAGCTGAGTTGTCATAGCAGTGCTGAGGATAAATGGCCTCTCAGTCTTGAAACTGGGTATCCTCATTTAAAGGAAGCGATGAAAACCTTCATGATTTAAAATGAAGAGCCTGTTCTCAAACCAAAACACTGTGATTGAAAACTGTTAAGTGCCTTGGGACATTACAATGCTATGTGGATGGATTATCCAGTTCCTATTTTTATTTCTGCTTTGGGATTTTCAAGTTAGGATTAACAGTTCTTTTGTCTGTGCACACACAAATGGGTGAAGTTTTATTGTCCAGCTGCATTAGATGTTTCCTGCTGAATATCTGAAGCAAAAGAAAATCATAAGAAGTTTACATAGAGTTTTGAGACTGTTAAAGAGTAACAAAGGCTTTAAAATATTTTGATTATGCACATAATTTTTTTTTTAATCTGGGTTTAAATGGAGTATTTCTGTCTTTAAGATGTACTATACTGGCAAGGATTATTTAAAAGATCTGTAAGAGAAAATAAGAGCAGACAAAATAAAAGCTGCACTGAGAAAGTCCTTGGAAAAGATGTCAACTTCTTTAAATAAATTGGAGGAATTGTTGGTGTCTTAATGGAGCTATATGCAAGCCTTCAATTACTTTCTGAAGCTTTTCTCTAACAAAGTACTTAAGCACATCTCTGAATAACTTTTAGCATACAACATAATATCTCAAGTTTTAACGGGACTGCTGCTGTCTAATGGCATATATTTAACTGGCAGGTCTTTATTGGCTTCTCTCAGTATGGGAATATATCAAGAAAGCCAAAGGATGGGATGTTATTTGTTACTATAATGCATATCAACATTCCAGTAGTTCGTTCAAATACCACTTAACAGACCTGCTCATGTGTTGTTAATGCTGGCTTTAGCAGCTCAAATCCTAAAGCCTAACCTTGTCATTTGTGGTTAGTTGTGTTACATTACTAGCTGTGTCCCTGAGCTACCAGTGTTGGTATTGCTTCCATCCCTTGTACTCTGCTGCCTACCATTTTCTGCTTGCCAGCTCCTCAAAGCCTCAGAGCCTGTTTTGAGGTGCCAGCCCAGGACACAGACAGCAAGCAGGTGGCCGGCAGAGGGGGTCAGACTGCAGTAAATCTCATGAGGATGCTGCATTTTAAAGCATTTTAAGGTATGCCATTTGTTTTCTGTAATAACGATCCAGATTCAGACTTCCAAGACACATAAATACTTCTGCCTGATGCATCCTGAGCAGCTGGGGACCAATTTAAATCCAAGTACAAGTTACCCTGTATTTTCTAAGCAAATTTTCATTTTACGTGTAATTTACAGCTATATTTATGTTACTGATGAGTTTAACATTTGGAATTGCAGTATGTTTCAACCCTATCTCAATTGTATGGTTTAAAACAGAAATAGCTGAAATGGTTGATAATTAGATATAATTATACTTTGGATGAGATCCCATTTACATTGATATGTATTGCATAAGGACCTTGAAATAAATTGTCAGAAGTGGCAGTAGATGTTTGGCACATTCTGTGTCTGGAATCACATGGAATCCGACTGAATGGGCATTTATTATATATAAATATTTAAAGGGGTATAAAAATGTTGCAGGCCAAATGTCTGCAGTTATAAAATACAAACCAGATGACAACAACTCCCAACTGCAAAGGCATGCTGTCGATGGCATAGGGCACCAGACTACTGATAGTTCTTTCCAACAGAAAGACCATCATTTTGCCTGCAAAAAGTGGATTTTTTTAGTGCAGAAAAATAAGACTGGCCATGAGGTAGACAGTTACAGTAACCAGATTCTCATACTCTTTCAGTTTTGAAAGTCATGGTCTCTGAAAGGCTGATGGGTGGTTGTGCTCCTTTCATAAAAGAATCCCAGTCTCACAGCCACAGCCCCTGTACTCACTTTAGCAACCTCTTTCCTCCACTCTTTCTTCTCCTGGTTTCTCTTCACCTATCTACGCCTCCTTCTTTCTTACTGAACAAGGTGCCACCTTCAGTGTTGTCTTTCTCCTCTGAAATCACAGTGCTGATGTTTAGAGTAAGAGGCTGAGGCATAGAGTGGGATCCATCTGGCAGTGCTGGCAGAATGCAGGCTGGGAGTACTGCTGCTGCTTCTGTTCACCTTAATGAGGCTCCTGCAGAGAGCAGAGGAAGCAGAAAGAAAATTAAAAGGTTCCTAACAAAAGGAATGTAAATAGACAAGGCGCAGGTGAACAATAGAGGAGAAGGAAAGCTGTGTCCAAGCCAGCAACTGAGTGGTTTTGCTTGATAATCAACTTGTCAGATTGATTTTAAGACACAGCAGAAGAGATCAATAATTCTTTACAGCAGTATAATGCACATCCTAGGAGTTAAAGTGTTTTGAACATCAAAGTCCTTATTTCAGGGATCAGGTCTGTACTTTCTTAGTAAGTGACAGTGCTTCTGTATTTGGCATGTCAATTATGGGAAAAGGAAGAGACTAGGGAATGCAATCATGGTTAAAAAATGGTTCTAAAACGACACTGAAACAAACTGCCAGGTTGTTTGAGATGGGACAGCTCTGAAAAACCTGGGGAAGGAAATGCTCACATGTCCCTGTTAGGATGAGAAATTAAGTTGTTGCTTATATTATTTTGTAAGGACTATCTTTGTCTATCTTTGTTTTGCTGTAGAGATCCAAACTGACCTACTCTTGCTTATCCAGGAGTTAGTGAGTCCCTTTACCTTTAGTGCAGTTGCACAAATAGACAGTCAAAGTGGGTATATAAAGGCGTGAAATCAGAACGCTGCTGTTCATCACCCGCTTTGTTCTGAATTAAATCCCTATCTGAAATGCACTGAAGAAGCAGATCTTTACAGTTCTGTTGGTGAGACGGTTGGGTCCCAGAATTAGATCAGTTGTTTTCTCTAAACAGCTATTAGCCACCTCCATTATACTAACAGAACTGGTTTCCATCCTCTGGCTCATTTATTCCAAACCAGCATTATTGAAGTGAATGGGGTCTAGGCCCTGGATATTAGAAGAGCTGTTGGTCTACTCATAAATAACAAGTTGTCAAGGATTTTAATGGAAACCCTTAGAGTGCTGTAAATCTGTGCAGTTCTGCCTGGATCCCCTCCCTCATTTCCATCACAATATCACTCCAGTGGGACTGCAGCTTGCAGCATGTGCCAGGCAGCCTAGATTGGTAGGACACAGGGGAAGAAGGGAAGGGAGGAAAAAAAGCAGGAGAAGAGGTGGGGGATTCAGAACAGTTGGTAGTGCTGAAGCATCTGCTGGGTGGCCGGTTTTGGAGTCACCTGGCCTATTCAGCATGGCAGGGACGGGAGGGCTATTCATCCAGGGGGACTGGGAAGGGGGAAAACAGAACCAGGGATGCTTGTGGAATAAAGATGGATGTGCTGCAGTTTACATTTCGCTCCATTGGGCTGTGAAGTAGTAAATCTCAGCAAATAGAGGGTTGCATTAGTTTTTGATCACCATTTAAGCAGTAGAGCTACCGAAGTGATGCTATATAGACTGTCTCTTGTTGTTAGTATAAACAAGACTTTTCAAGATGATTTTTTTTTGTAACCTTCCTAGTCAGTCCAAACTGCCTTCAGGGAAAAAATAGCACTGTATTCTGATCCAAATAACAATGTTTCTGTGGTTCACTGGATCTGGCCAGAAACAGGGTTACTACAATGTTCCTTGACATTATTTACTCACCCCCAAAATATCCATTAGCTTAGCTGTCTGCAGAGATCATAACATCCTGCTGCATACAACACTGAAGCCTTCTAGGAAAGAACTTGAGCTCACTCATCCATTCTCTGTTGGCTGTATTATGGGATATATTATGATTGGCTTGGATCAAGACACAGCCATACTTGTGCCCACTCCTCTTGCAAAGCAGATGGGACTACATGGTGCCCTATTTAAGAGTTCAAGAGCTCCACAGCTCATTAAAATTTGTATGCAAGGCCACTTTAGGCTTAAAGGTAGACTTGCACCCTTGCTTACCATGTAATAGAAATAAAAAATGACATTGGTGACAAAGCTTCTGCTAGCTTCAGAGTGCCCAGGGCTTATAGTCTTACATAATTACTAGTCTGGCACTGAAAGCCTAAAATACAATAAAGCCATCAGCAACACAGATGCTAAATTAATTACTTTAAAATATAGCTCCTTCCACAATACAGCCTCCCAAGGACTGAAGGAGCAGGTCTTAAGAGACTTATGCTCTATATGATGTAATTAAATATTACCTCTATGCAATAGATACGGGAGCAGACATGCAGACATGAAGGAATTTAGCCAAAGTCTCTCAGAAAATGTGGCATAATCCTCCTCTCCCTCACCAGATTTAACATTCATTTTGAGAAAGGCTGCACAGCACGAGAAGTGAGCCGGGATGGAGGAAAAAAAAATGGATGGCTGCCAAAAGGGATTGATGTCCTTCAGACTCCAGGGAGTTTTTAACCCTTCCCAATGGTTTTGCCAGCCTGAAAAACCTGGTGGGGTTCATCAGCCTGTACTGCTCCTCTGCTGATCCATAAGAGATTTGCCAGTGGGAGCAGCTGCTTTGAGAGTGAGTTGATAACTCAAGCCCTGAGGCACTTACATCTGTATGTCTCATACCCTGCCTGCCTCCAGTAACAGGATGAGACTAGAATATTACATGTGCTTTCATAATGTGTATTCCTGTGGGGCCTCGATCATGATTATAGCATCTAAATGCAACCAGAAACAAATAACGACAACAAAAAAAAAAGACAAAAAGATGGGAAATCTAAAGATTCCGAATATTTTTTACACTACAACTGTTTGTGCTTAATGGTATGTTGCAGTTTCCTCAGCCACACAGCGTGGTTAATTCCTTTTTATTAGCAGTTATATTTTTGAGAGCAGGTACTGCATGTTATGTAGTGCAGCTGAGAGAGCCATATGGAATTTTAATCTCTAGGAGTTATTACCTGATGGTAGCAGTTTATGAACCCACACTTGTCTTAGTGGAGGCGCTGAACTTGACAGTTCTTCCTCAAAGAGGGCGATTGCTAGCATAGAGCTGATCCAGAATGTTGGTAAGGAAGGGCTCTTCACTAGATGATCCAGAGACTATCAGAACATCAGTATCTTTTAGGCAGTGCAATGTTTTTCACACCTTCCAGAAGTACCTTCTCTGTTATTATACCTTTAAGGACCCGTTTTGTTTTTCTCAATGAACCAATTGAAACGGGGGCACTCAAACTATCAAACTACCTACCAGAGCACCTCTCTGTTCTCAAAGCAATAAGTCTTATAGAAATACTCATAGTTGTAATCCTAATATATATTGGGGGGGAGGGAGGATATTAACTTAGAAAGCTGTACCCTATTTTTCAGTGACCTTTCCTAATACAACCCCTAAACATGAGATTCTTGCCTTTTATCCTAAATAATCCCAATAAGAGACAGCATACGGACCTGCTGCATCACTGTGAGATCCTGAATGATTTTTTTCTCTGGTCCCAGGCTCCCACATCTGTGTTTAAAAGCAACAAAAGAGAAAAACACGCTGATTTAATGGAGCAGCAATAGACCCATGTATCACTTGGGTGCACCTTATCGAGTGCACCACAGATTGCTGAAGTGAATCTAAGATGCTCCCTGGATCTTTCAGTGTTGGAAAACTCGTAACCTTACGAAACATGATCAGGATTGTCAAACTGAAAATGAACTCTGGTGAATCTCCTGCAGGCTGATATGGAAATGGAGCCAAGTTAGTTTATCTTATCACAGAAAAGAAGAGGGAATCCAGGTTTGTGTGTGTGTGTGTGTCAATGAGCTCAGCACAACCTGCTCTGTTTTCTACCAGCTCCATCTGTTTCCATGGCAGCAGGAGCTGAATTCATACACCCAATACGAACTCTGGATGCAAATGGTGCCGGCCCATTGTGTCAGCAGCACCAGCCGACCTCAGCACCTCATTTCACCTCCCCAAGGCTGCTCATTTGCTTCTGTTATTATTACTTATCGAGAACGATTTGGGTGCTTTTTAACGTTAAATAGCTGAGTTAACAGCTCTCAGACCATTGCCATTACCCAGAGCTGTGCAGATCCACCTTCAACCTTGAGGCCTTTTAAAGCCAAGCCTTGAAATCCCATCTAGGCCAACGTGCTGCTCTAGGCCTCACAGCTTCTCATTCCCCTCTGGCCTCCCTCAGAGCCCCAATTGAAGCACTTTAGTTCCCCCCCCCCCATAATAACAGACCCCTCAGGAGTCACCTCAGCCTCCAACATCCAGACGCCCCTCCTCAGCCCTCATGAATATTCATATCTCCTCACAGCTGTCATTGGCTGCGGCCTTTCAGACGAAGCGGGGCCGTCAGTGGGCGGGAAAAGGGAGGGCTCTAAAATGCGCCTGCGCACTCACGGCGCATAGAAGTGACGTCACCCCGCCAGCTCCTTGCCCCGCCCCCTTGTTGTTTTTAGCCAGTCACAAGCTTTTCTCGCCGCTCGGCCCAATGGAGCGGCAGCATGCTAATAAGGGGGCGGGGAAAAAGGGGGTGGTGCTTGTCGTTTCGTCCAATCAGAAAGCGCGAGGGTTGGGGGAGGGGCTTGCCGTTAAGGGTGTTCACCTGGGCGGGAGGTGGCGCTGCTGCGGGTCGCGCTGAGGTTTGGGGTCGCGGGTTCGAGTCTCCTGTGCTCCCTGAGGGCTCAATCTGACCTCGTTCAGCTGTTCCTCCACGCTTTCTAATGAGCCGTCGTCTCGTCGAGCTTGCAAGTGTTAGCTCACCTGTACCACCAATACAAAGATCTTGCAAAACAAAAGCTCCCTGTGAATGGGTCTCCCGTTGGCACCATGAGGACGGAGCACTGGGGGAGCATTCACACCGCCTTCGGGCTCGGAGGAGCCAAAATAATTGTGGCGTAGCCCATCCCTGAAGGCTTGAGTCTATTAACATTTGCACGAGGGTCATGATCTCAAAATATCATTTCAAAGTCGTGTGTGGTTGTGCAGAGCTTGGCAGGCTGTCCTGGAATTCCCCCATTGATGTAGTTTGTTCAGACATATGCTACCAGTCATTAGGCAAAGTATTTGTTTATTGCCCCGGAGTGTCCCCTGTTGTTCTAACACTTTGCTCTTTGCAAGCGTTCGCTATCCCTAATGTTTAATCACTGTAAAGGGCTTGCTTGTGATCATGATACATATTTCTCTCTTAATGACTGAAGTTAGGCAAGAAGTCAAAACTTAATATGTCAGTGAGCTCTTGCCAGTGCTTTCTGGATTCATGCCTCGAGTGCAGAACACGAAGAAGCACTACAAATGGCTCTGTTCCCAATGGAAACAAAGCATTATTCAGGCTTGTGTTCCAGGAATCTCTTTTTCACCACTCATCGGAAATATCAATGGGACTGTTTGTTCGGGCACTTGTTGGTGGCTTCTGAAGCAGCAAGAAATTGTTGGCCTGTTTGGTGGTCCTTTACGACTGATTGCCCAGATTGAAACATCTGAAGCAGGCAGTTTGTAGGTGATGCATCTGCAGCAAGCAGAAGCAACCCACCTTGCTATATCGCTGACTGAAAGGAGATGCATCTCACTCAAGGTTTGATATTACAACTCTGTGTTCTCCTTTTGGGCAGTGAGAGATGATGAGGAGAGGACAGCATACAGGACAGGTTGTACTGTTTCAACAGGTTGGCAAATGGAAGTGATGATCGAGCCCTTAGAAGCATGAGCTGCTTAGCCTGTATGCATATGATGGTCTCATTCGTTTTTGCAATTAAAGAGATGAAGATCAAAATATCACTTCTTTATTTTTTTCTGACGTAATGACCCAGAAAATTATCCAGATGTAACATTTGCTTATTACAGTTATTTTATGTTGTTTTTATTGCAAAATTATTGCTAAAGATTGAAAGATTACATCTAGAAAGCCTACCTTAGAAAGCAGCTTCAGTGCAAGCATTTGATAACTTCTGAAGAGTCCCACTATTCTGTTTCCTTCCCCATAGTGGTGGTGATTTGCAGCCTGATAGCATATCAAGGGAACACAGGACTTATATCTGTAAAGTGGACTGTGACTGTCAAGGAAGAGGCATCTTCATCGCCAAATCTGAGGACATAAAACCTGGACAGGGTAGGATCATCCAGCAATATATCTCAAGGGTAACCCCTCCATTCCATGTTTCAAGATTGCTGTTCTGTCACTGAGCTACTGTTTTAATAACCGGTTTAGCCTTGCTTTGATGTGGTCAGTCAGCCATAAATAGCATTCATTGGTCATTTTCTTCAGATTCATCACTATCCAAAGAATTCATTGCTGTCAAAAGAAAAAATATCTGCTTTACATGTCGCCGCGTAAACTCTCCTGCAGAAATAACTTCTAACGTTTTGAGATGGAATCACCTTGATAAGAATTCAGGCCATTCGGACTCATTGGACAAGGAAAACTTTTTCCCTCATGAGTGAATGAGCCCTTAAACAACACTCATTTTTCATGAGTCCAGTGAAGCCCTGTTGTCCTGCTTCTTACAAGTCTCTCATCCAAGCGTTTCTGATTGACATTTGGAGTCATCTTCCCCATGAAGTCTAATATACAAACCCCAATTAAGGTCTAGTTTTGTGAATTTCTGATCATCTTTGAACCATATTTTACTCTGGCTTTGTTGTGGACCTTTGGATGTGCTTTATTTTGGGGGATAAATTTGACTTTGTGTTGACATTGTCATTATTTCTTATGGAGAAATAAAGGAAAGAATGAAAGTCAAAGCAGTAAGAGATGGAGGGGAGGGCACGTGCAGACTCTGGCTTGTTGGAAAAGAAAGTAGGGAGTCATAGAATCATAAGATAAGAGAATGGCATAGGTCAGAAGGGACCTTAAAGATCACCTTATTTCACCTCCCGTGCTATAGGCTCTGTATAATCAGTGTTTGGGTCATGCATGTCAGCAATAGACATTTACTGTATCTTTCCTACCTCTGTATTAGCTAGGCTAGACTAATCTGGATAAATATCTACTGTAGGAACGGGTTCAGTTGAGACATTAACTGGGCTTATAACCTTTGCTCTGTAGGTTAATGAGTTACCTTTGTAATGAGTACCTTTAGCTCTTTTTGTAGTAGGTAGTTATATCTTTGGTATCTGAGCTGAAAACAAGTTTTAGGTGTGAGAATATTGTCATAAATACGTATCTAATTGACTTTCAGCATAATTTTGGTACTATTTAAGGTAGTTATAAGAAAAAGAAACACTGGAAGATTTGCCTCCATGCTAAGATATATGTTTTTTTCTGCTTCTAAATGAAAAGAAATCCTGGCTTAGCTGATGGCTGGAAAAGGTTCTGCTGTGTAGTTCTGGATCATTCTAACACGGAATTAGCTCTGCTAATAAGTAGTTGTAGAATGGGACCTGACTGAGAAAGAGGGCTATATTCAATTGAAACTGCTGATTTCTCAGAAGTGATGGAATTGGAATGCTGATGAGATTGCAGTGAAGTGAAATTGAAGCTGTTGAGCCTCATTTATTGGGTTCTTTAGAGTAATGGGATCAGTATAGAGCTGATCATATTCAGTGCCATTAAATCTTCTGTGCTTAATTAAGATGCTCTGTACATTATGCAGTGTGACCAGGATCATGTAGAGAAGAAGAAAGGCTGCTAATACCTTTCTAACCCTGCATCTTGTTCATTCATTTACAGATAATGTATGCATGCATCTGACAAATTATTCCATTAACCAGAACAGTGTTAATTCTGCAGAGAAGTCACTGGTGGTAAGAAGTAAAAAAAGAAGTCAACACTTCAGAACTACTCTCAGAGAGGGTTGTATTTACCTCTTCTGCCATATGAAGATGTCTACTTGATCCTGAAACGTGACTCTGTATTAAATTATCTTATTAACTTCTTCAGCCTGTTGCTTGTTGCCACCCGTCTCTTTTTTAACACCGATTTCTTAAGTGTTGTGGCTTCGGATTTCCTGCAGCTCCCAGATAATGGATGGCTCCTGGGTGGCCGGCAGAGGGGGATAGACTACACTGAATCGGTGGGAAAACAGCTCTGGGAGCATGCATGGAGCATCTCCTGCCTACAGGAGTCCCCATCTTTGTGGACAGCTTCTTTCAAGTTCTTTGCATGCAGAACTATTTCAGACTCATTGCCCTCTGTGGAATGTACTTGGTAATGGAGAGTGTAGCCTGTGGCCCTCAGAGGACAGCAAGTTAATGGCAGTTCTTCCTTTTCTAGTGGGTACTAGATTGGCATCAACTCTACATTCAATCTCAGGCCATAACTTACTGTGATTGATATGAATACAAATACATTAATACAATATGCCAGGGTTTCACTTTTCAGGCTCACGGAGATGAAATGATGGAAGAGGCCAAAATGAAGAATCTCAACTGTGATCCTGGAAGTCTGGGGGCTTGGCGAGGCTGGTTGTTTATATTGCTCCATTGAGGGTCATTCATTTTGCACTTAACTCTGTTAAGAGAGCACTCAGCTCCAAACACATGCCCTTCCTTGGCCTAGTTTTCATCTGATTAGAGGCAAAAAGACCTCTTGTGTCTGACGAATTGCTTCATTTCATAGGGTGATCTCTTCCTGTAGAGCGATTTCAGTACGCTGACATTCATTTACTGTGTATTAACAAAAGTGTTGATTATCCTTATTAATACTCACTACAGCTCCTCTGATTATCCTGAAAACTGCCATAAGATGAATGGGTGAGTGATGGAGCGGGGCTCAAAGATAAGAGATGTAACACATGGGTCTGTTGGAGTTATGCCTAGATCTGTCATTGAAAAGTTCTGAATGTCTGTAACCTGTCAAGAACAAGGAAATCTGTTTTACTCATTAATAATTTTACTTTATGCATGCTTTGCAGATAGATAAGGAGGTGCTGTCCTTGTCCAATGGACTTACAACACCTGCCATAATAAAAAGATGGGTTTAAGGCTATGGCTTCGAGTTTCTTCTACCAGCACATGAACCAATGCTACCTCATTCAGCATCTCACTCAGTGTCCCATTCATTTATTGTCCAGAGCTTACTGCTTTGTATTAGCTCTGTAGAACAGTAACATGAAGCGATAAACAGTGCTTCATCCTCACTTCTTTTTTTACTTAATTTTTAGCACTGCTTAGCTCTGTAACATAGACTGAGTGGATGATCTTCATTTCATCAAGAATGGATTGAGTCTATACCATCAATCCCATTCTGAAGCAGCCAGTGATACGAGCTGTTTCGCCTCAGGAGATAAATGAGTGTGTTTCACGGAAGGCCATTCAATGCAAGGTATCCATAAAATATTAATCTTTTAATATATTTTAATAGAAGCTTGGTTACAAATGAGGCTACTCACATCAGTGATGCTCTGTTTCCTATGTAGAAATACAGTGCAAAAGACTGAAAGAACATTTGAGTGTAAAGGAAAATGGAGAAGAATCATTTCAGCTTAATAACTAAATGCATGCTGATTAACAGCTGTGTAAAGCAAACTTGGGGGGTAGTTATCCAGGTAATTAGTATCTCTTCCTTTTTCCCTTAAGTTCTGGAACTGAATGTCCAGGCAGAACTAAAGCAAGGCATGTTAGAAACACCATATGTACAAAGCACCACTGATGGATTGGGTGAATACTGTTTTGTCAGTATGGTGGGTAGGGAAACTGAGGCACAGAATGTAGTGTTGGTTGCCAGAAAACCACCTCTGTGACGGGACTTCTCACTAACTTCCTCTGTGACCCACAGAGTGAGGAACAGAACCAAATTGTTTATTCTCTCCATTGAGGTGTAGACAATTTTGATAGCTTCAACCTGGTTTTGGTTCCTGCTCCAGCAATCAATGGCACGGGGCTGGATCAGACAGCAAAGATGCCCCTCCAGCAATGTCAACTCTTACTGACTCTCAGGCAGTGAGAGATCCCATAACACTCATCTCTACATCCTTGTTCTGACCAATCAGAGTAGGGATTTAAATGGTCAGGATTGTAATCATAGTCAGGAAACAGCAAATCAAAGCAATTCAATTCCAGAACTGGAATTTCAGGAGTCCATCAGGATGCTGATCAGTGAGTTTGACCAGAATAACAGATCCTTGAGAACTGAACCTCTTTAATTCAGTGGAGGAAAACCAGCTGAGTTCGTACTACCAAAAATAAGCCACTGTCCGCTTGCTCTGGCTTCAAAGCACATTTTCAATAAGTTTCTGCTCTAACAAGCTGCATCAGTTTCATCTCGGTAGATCTGATGGTTACTGAGCAGTGTTCAATGTTCTGGAGGGTGCCAGGCACATAATTGTTTTTACAACATTGTAAAATGAATCAGACTGAAATTAGTGTCACTCAGCAGAACCACTTTCCTTCCTTTTAAATTACTTAATCCGAGGGTTAATCAAAAAGAAAATGAAGTTTCAACACTGCCCTTCAGCTAAGGGCAAGCACAGGTTCAGCTGCCTTCACTGCATCTGCCTGTGAAGTGCTTTACAGCTCCTGCACTGATGCATGTGCTGCTTCCCCACTGCTATTTGAAGGGGGGAGGATGGGGATGTCTTGGGAGTGCTTCCCACTTGGAAGTCAAATGGGCAGAGGAAGGAAGCGAATGCCATTTTGTAATCTCATTGTTGAGAAATAGGAGCTAGAGGAAATCGAGGAAAAGGGGTTTTTCTGCAGGAAGGTCCTTCTGTGAGCACGCGGGCTGCCCCATCCATGAGCTATGAAGCACAAAGGGATCCTCAGGAGCTGAGATGTGAATGGTTGATATGGTTGGGATATGCCATCGTGGAAGAACCTCAAATAGCATCTCCTCCATTTCTCTAGTCTTTATTAGCTCCTTGCTGAGACAATCCCAGCTTCTGCTGTTCTGCCCTGTGTGTTTGAACTGTGTATTTTGGAAACAATTCTAATAAATTTCCCTTCCTTGAAGGCTTTCATGTCTCACTGCATGGGACTATTGCTTTGTTATGATCATTCACTGTAGTGGGTTTATTATTTTTCACTCCATCATATTTTGTATGCACGCAGCTATCAGTTTATCGGTGCGATCTTAGAACGTCGCCTAGCTGATGAGTTATATCAATAACAGCTGGGCAAAGCAAGACGCTCATGAGCTATAATTATTATGGACAGCAATACTGTCAGCTGAAGGCTCTGAGAAATGATCTAGGCTGGAGGATATCTTGAGTTTCAATAGCACATAATCCCTCTGCAATAATATAATCACAGAAAATGAGATTGAAGTGATTATCGGCATGTGAAAATTGCATCAGTTTCCACAGATATTGCTTTTCAGATAATATTTGTCCTCTGGTAGCCTTGATTCAGGAGCTATCTGCATAACAAGCCCTACCATCCATTTTTCCTGCTTCCCTGAAGGCAGTGGTACAGTGGGGGCATTTGGGCTCTTTCACATTTAGTTTGGAGATCTCCTTAAACAAGCAGTAGTGGGAACAAAAGCAAAATGTGAGGCTGAACACAGCCCAGGAACCAGAACATTTGCTCAGCGTTTTTCAGGTCTATGTCACTCCAACTGGCAGCCTGAAGGAAGAAGTTCCCCTCCTCCTGTGTGCGTGGAGGAGCTGTACTTCTCCCAGGGCACATCCCCTGCATTGGGAACGAGATTCAGATTTAATTAGTTCCAGCACATATGGCACGGATTCTTTCATTATGGTACATAACTGAGGATTTATGTCCTAGCAGAGACAGGGAAGGATGTGGCCCATGGAGGGCTCTGACTCCTTTCTGCTGACACTGTTCTAGATTTCCTTCCCTACAGCACGGCCTGGGGAGGCACAATAGCAGCCTTGGTCCAAAATCCCCAAGATTTTACACCTAAGAAGAATAGTGGATGGGGAGACCCAGTTCAGGACAAAAATCTTATATCTGGATACCAAATGTTACTGCACAAGGAAAAGGTGTCACCTACAAACAGCAAAATAAAACCCCAGAAAATGGGACACAGGAGGATACAGTGTTTGCTTCTTAATTTCTTAAGCAACAATCGGTAGTGCTTCTGACCCATCTGATAATGAATGGAAACAATGAAGCCACCACTGGCACAGTAATTGCTAGGAACTGGATGCAGCAATATGTTATTACATTAAGTCACACGGGTGGTGACATTGCTGACAACCACTGAGGACCAAGAAGCATTTATAGGCTCTGGCATCCATGCAATGAGCCTGCACTGCCTGGTGCATCGCCGTACGTGACT
Organism: Excalfactoria chinensis; assembly: GCF_039878825.1. Classification (NCBI taxonomy): domain Eukaryota; kingdom Metazoa; phylum Chordata; class Aves; order Galliformes; family Phasianidae; genus Excalfactoria; species Excalfactoria chinensis. The sequence goes on along the minus strand of NC_092848.1, from coordinate 1,341,416 downwards.
TGTCAGCAGAAGTTGTATGTAATGACAGTGGGAAAGCACAATTAATTGGCAGCCATCTGCCAGACGAGTGTGTTCTGCCTCGTGTGGTGTACCCACTACACAAGGAGGGAGAAGCCAGGTCTGCCTGTCCAGATGGTGAACACTAAATGATTTGGGCACAGGTATTGGTGATATCCTGGAAATGAGAAGAAAATGAGTGGCTAAGTCAAGTCCGTGGTAGTAAATGCAAGTGCACATTCTCTTCCTCTTTTGCTGTATAGAAATGGGTCTGGGCAATGTTGGGAGGAAATCTGTTGAAGGGAATGAATGAAAATGTTTTTTGATGCACTTTCTTCTGCAGCAGCGAATAACTCTGGATTTGTGACTCTGTTTTTCCTATGCTCTGCTTCAGAAATCAAAGCTAACCCTGGCTGCTTTGCTAAGCATCAACGAAAGCTGGTGGGGATTAACTAAAACGAGAAGGAAGAGCACAGCTGGAGAGCACCAATATGCCCCAGGAGAGGTTCCCAAGGGACAGGTAGGGAGCTGAGATGGGAATAGCTTTGTGCTTGGAGCTCAGCAGAGCAAAACTGCAGCTCCTTGGGGGATTTGGGGTCTGAGTATTTCAATGTCCAAGCTGTGTTCCAGAGATGTGAAAATGAGGAATGTTGGAGTGGGAATCGTGGTGTCTTGATAGCTCCAAACGCTGCACTGACACCAAGCAGGAAGGCACTGAGAAGTCCTTCTGGGTGAGCTGGACTTTGAGAGCAAGGAAAGATCATTTTAGTTTTAATTATGCAGCTGTTGTCATTTATTATTATTTTAATTGTTGATTATGTTGTAATTTGCTTTTTCTTTCTTTCTTTCTTTTTACATCCTGGCTGCTTGGTTATTAGGGAAAGAAAATGGATTCTCTTTGCTGGGAGATGAGAAGATTGCCTCGAAATTAAGAGGTGAAAGGATATATGTCAGGTTGGAAAATGTTGCTGGGAAATGCATTATGTCATTTCTTGTAAGGTTTCTTGAGAGTGTGAATGATTAAATGGGGGAAGTCTGAGGTTTCTCCCACCAGGTCTCTCCCCTCCTTTCACCTCCAGGGTCTCGAGGATCTGAACCCCATAGGCTTCTCTAGGATAACATTACCGGGTATGGGAGAGCAAGTGAAAGCAAAATAAGGCACAGGTAAAACACTGAAGTGCTCTCGTCTGAGTCGTTTGCAAACAAACCTCTCCTTCAATTAATGGCACTTTGTGGGAACCCCCGAGCCTCAGAGGTGCCTGGAGATGACCTGCAGCTTTACCTGTTCTGCTCCTCCTGGTGAAGTCCACGCTCCAAATCCACCCTAAAGACACCGAAGTCCTTCTTCTCAGGTCCTGTCCCGTCAGCGATCTCAGAGGAAAGCCGCGATTTCTTCGGGGAGAGGGGGAAGAGTTTATTGAGTGCTGGCATCAAGTCTGTTCACCAGATCTCCGTGAGCAGCAATAGCAAAACAGGTGAGCTCGCACTGCAGCAAGACCCCTCCCCACCATAAAGGGGAGTCTTCACTTTGAGCTCACTTTTCATTATCAGTTTAAGGGAGGTAAATCGAAGCAGCTGCCTTTGCGGAGGGGAAATCCGTCCCCTGATCGGGAGGGGTTGTAATAGCGGCGGGGCGATGTGTGCTACGGGCATCTCCCGGAGCCAAGAGGGGGGGGGGAGGGGGGGTCGGACGGGGTAGAGGGGATTCCAGGAGCTCAGAGGATCCCCAGAGTTGGAGGTGCCACAAAAAAGGGAAGAAAAACGATCCGTTTTCTTCGGACAACTTGCAAACAGGTAACGCTGAGAGGTTACAGAGAAAGAGAATGGAGGGAAGCTTCCCTCCCATTCGGGGGCAACGGTGTAATTCGGGCAGCACGGGGAGCAAGCGGGAGGGGGGTGGAGGGGGGAATGAAGATTAGAAATGAGTAATTAAAAAAGATTAACAACATTATTTATCAGTACTGGAATTATTTCTCCACTTCGCGGTGTTATGTCGGAATTGTGTTGTCAGTTTTTCTCACGGTTTGTTTCATTTTTGTGGTGTCGTTTGGGTTGGGTTTTTTTTCTGTACTATTTAACTAAAGAAGGGGGAAGGCGAAAGAAACCTTTCCTATCCTATAATACATTTTTTGTGGGTCGGATAATTTGCTTTCTTAGCCACGTCGGCAAAGGCAGCGAGTTGGGAAGGGGGAAAATCCGAGTGGGAATGGGCTCACGGTTCTCGGGGTCGGCATCCCATAGTTCTGCAGCACTGAGAAAGTGAAATCCGGTTACAAAGTCGATCGTGGTGATCCTTGGTCTGCATATTTTGCAGCAGAAACTTTCCGCCGTGGGTTTGATTTTGCATTGAAATAGCCGAGGGGAAATGTGAAGGATTTCTTCACTTAGTGGGAAAAACGAAGGAAAGAGATTTGGGGGCATTTCTGTTCGTAGTAAGATGTGTGCTGGGTCGTCTTTGCTCTGTTTTGCTGCCTCTCACATTTATGGGGAGGGCTTGAAGAGCAGTGAATATCAAAACTAACGGAGAAATGCGCTCCTCTGCCGATACTGAGCTCCAATCCAGTGACCGCACTTCTTTAGCAACGACGCTTTGAAAGAAGCATTTAACTTTTGTTTTAACTGTTGCTGACGGGATCTTTCCAGCCGCGGTATCTCCAATCCCAAAGCAATTATTTCCTAATTGATGAGAATTACTTCTGCCGTCCGGACCCGGCTTTCTCCCCCGTGTGCCGACACTTGTATGGCTCTGAATGGGGATCCTCCACCGGAGAAGGGGAAGAAGTGGGGAGGGAGTGGGGGGAACCCTGGTCTTCTCCACTGAGATAGAAACGGGGGGAAGAAAAGCGATTTTGGATGAAGGATTCGAGTAATGCCGTCTCCCAATGTTTTCGACCTTTGGAAAAGGATGGAGTTCGGATTCTGCAGTGCAGAACATCAGCATCCGACCGTGTGCAGCTCGTAAACCAACAATCCCTCCATTGTATTCATGAACGGAATTTAATGCAGTCTGGCACTTCCTGTAAGCAAACAGTTCCCCGACCCATCGGTTGATAGTCGGCTTTTCATCTTCCCCCATTCTGACAAATGCTGTTTGGGTGTTTAATTGATTCACAGCCTCGCATTTATTTCCCAGCCCAAATGAACTCGATCTCAGCTGGACAGTCCCAGCAGTGTTTAAATCAAACCGTGTGAAGCCGTGAATTGGTCTCTAGAAGGGCTGGGTGCTACCTGGATCGGGGTTTGGGCATCCATTGAGCCCTAAAGCTGCTCAGGTCCCCTCGGCGAGGCAGAGTCCGTGTCCTCACCCTCAGCATCCTCTCCACTCAAAGGGTCGGGAATGAGGAACGGGGCGGAGTGGGGGGAGAGGTGACCTTTGAAACGAGTGTGTCTCCCAGAAGGTTTGCTGTGGTCTCTGCTCCATCCAGAGGACAGGGAGCCCACCCAGCCTTGTGCTGGGGGTAGCTCCCTTTGGAAGGTCCATCATCCATTAAGGCAGAAGGAGCCCGAGTGAGCTGCCCAGCCGCTTTTTGGTTGTGCACAAATCTTTCCTAACAGAGCAGATGAGAACAATACATTAAAAAATAAATAAATAAACAAAAATCATCCAAAAAAAAAAAGCAATGTCCCAAATTCTGTGACTGTGACCTGAGTGACGTTTCCACAGTGGGGCTGCCTTTTGCTCTGTGTCCAGCTTGGTCCTAGAGGAGCCACCACTCATCTCGCTATGATTTATGCTCCATCCTGTTGAGCTCAAGGGAAACTTTTCTGTATGTAAGGCATGAATCACACCCAGCACTACAGAGATTGTTATATTGGTGGCTTTTTCCAAAGCAAAATCTCCGAATGACCAGAGAGGCTGGAATCACCCATTGTGTTCAGTGGAGAAGAGGCAGGAAGGGCTTCTCCAGCAGCAATGAGGATGGCCAGAGACCTAGTGCTGCCTCACAGAGATCCTCAGCATCTGAATAGTCTCATCCGTGGGTTTATGGCATGAGGTTCCCACCTGCAGGCTGCCCTGTGTCCAAGTGATGTGCCACATCAGCTGAAATGATTTGCTTTAGCTGAGCAGGAAACTGGGCAGCACTGAATTAATCCTTGGGGTGTGCAGTGATGGTTGCTTGCTGCCAAAAAGGGTTATGTGCTCAGACAAAAGTGCTGCTCCAGTAGGATGGGACTCGGTGAGATGGATACACACATATGGGGGCATGCAGAGGGGGGGTGCGCAGAGATGCACATTGTGCCATGTTTAAAGGAAGAGCACTCAAAGAGCTGGGCTGTACACGGAGACAACACAAACATGGACTCCCGGCAGTATTTATGGGGCTGTTTCCAGGTTGAGGATGTGCAAATGTCTCTATTTGCAGTAGCGGATGAGCGCTTATATTTTCTCTCTCTGCTCCAGGACAGGATCGTTTGCTTCATAAGCTGCACCCAGGCCACATTGCCTCCGATTTCCTCGGGCTTCTGCAGGCAAAGCCATACGGACTCCAACCACATCTCTTCCTTTCCTGGAGGGAGTAATGGGGGCAGAATGGGCCCCTTTTGGAGTTTCAGCCCTCCCCTGCCCAATGAGCAGGAGGTGGGCAGAGAAGAGGCTTAAAAAGGGGTATATTCCAAAGGAGCTGCAGCCTTTGGGGAACCTCCTGGAGTTTCAATGCCACATTTTGGAGAAAGGGAGGGAGAGCCATAAAGCGAAGGTTTTGGGTTTGTCTGTCCAGGGTGCTCAGCCTTCCTGGTTCCTCAAAGGGAAACTGAAAGGTAGGGAAGAAGCCTCTGGCCAAACAAACCCAAGGAGGGGAGACCTGAAGTGCAAGGATGAAGAGAACCGGATCCAACAGAGTGCTTCAAGTTTGAGGTTGCTTCACATTGCACCCTGAAGAGGGGGGTCAAAAATATGCTGTGGTGATTGCAGCATGGGGGCTCAGCCAGGAGCAATAGACAGGGATAAAAGGAGTGAAGAGGAGCCAGGCTGTGCTGTCTGTTCCCATGCCAGCTGATTTGTTCAAAGGATCCAAGAGCAACGTGCTATGAAGTACAGATTCTGGCCCTCCAGGCACCAGAGAGAGAAATATTCTCCCCTATGTCCCCCCGAGCTTCTGGGGCTGCCTGTGGGGTAGGAAAGGAGCATCCATCGGTGAAGGGAGAAAGAAAGAAAAGGTGAAAATAATCGCCTTTATTTGATTTTTTTTTCTTCCCAGAAATATTACCAAAATCAGACACCAAAGGGCTGGGCTCCCTTCCAGAGCCAGAACTCAATTTTTTAACAATTGATTATTTCCAAATGTTACGTCTTTAAGTAGTTCCAATCTTTTTCCCCTTCAAACTGCTTTGGGGTTTGTGTTGGTTTTGAGGTTGCCTTCTTTTTTTCCCCCCTCTATTTTGTGAAGATGACCTCAAATTCAATCTCTTTAAAAATATTACAGACGTTTAAGATCTATTCCAAAGCTTTTTCGTATTCCAGATGGCATAAATATTAAATGGATCCCATCAAGGATATAATATCAGAATAGCTGCTAACTAATAAGCGTATTTAATGATTTCAAATACAATCATCGAGAGCAGAGAGGAGCTGGTAAATAAATCGATCTTTTCCTTTAAAATAACACCGTTCCCCTCGCTTTATTGTGAGATAAAATATCACACCGAATTTTATGCCTAAAATTGTCAAAGAATAGAAATCTTAATATCACTTCGGAAGCCACAGTTGCGACCATTTCCATTGCAAACTGTGCTCGAAATGTTCCCACCGTGCTGTAAAGAGAAACCAAAGGGGAAAGAGACCTCAGAAGATCGCCGATGCCTCCAATAAATCCTTCCACGTGCAAATGTTTGGGAGAAACCAGGTGAAAAATGTCCCCTCCGACCTCGAAATAAGCGAACCCGAGTGGGAAGTCTGGGGTGAAAACAGGCAGAAAACTGAACTTCAGCCGACGCTGCCTCTGTGCCTGCCCGAGGGTTCCTTGAAAAGGGCTAAAATCCGATTTCCACCCAGCAACGCTTTTCCTTCCTTCCATGCGCTCTGGGCTCTCTGCTGCCGGATTCCACTTCTTCTTTGAATGGGATATAAAGAAAAAAAGGCCAAAAAATGGCACCAACCACCAACCCAGCCCGCGGGCAGTCGCTCTTCTACGTCCACAGCTCCTCTCCAGCCCTGATCCCTTCGGGTTTTCTCACTCCGAGCTGCCCCGTTCCGACCCCCCGCACCTCCTGGACCCGACGGCGGCCGCGCAGCGCCTCTCTCGGCTTTCACCTTGGCCTTGACCTCGGACGGAGCCCGACCCGGCCCGGAGCTGCGGCAAACGAGAAGCCGAGAGCAGAGCCGGGAGCGGAGCAAATGGGAGCCGGGACGGGGGTGGGCAGGGACAGAGGGGACACGGAGGGCATCAAAGGAGAGAGGTCGTTAAACTGTGGAAAAGGGAAAAAAAGGGGCTCTGAAATAGGAAAAGTGGAGGCTAAAAATACGGGACTTTGATTTTTAATTAGTTTTTTTCTTCCTTTTTTTTGTCTTCTTTTCCCCCTATTTTGGACTTCTCCCTTTTCTTTCTTCTTTAGTTTCTTTTCTTTTTTCTCTTTTCTTTTTTTTTCTCCTTTCTTTTTTCTCCTTTCTTATTTCTCCTTTCATTTCTCTCCTCCCTTTCTCCCCTTTTCCTCTTTTTTTCTTTCTCTCTTCTTCTCTCCCTTTTCTTTCTTTGTTTTTCCTTTTCTTCCCTTTTCTTCTTTCTTCTATTTTTTATCTCAGTTCTTTTTCTCTTTTTTTCCCCTTTTTTCCTTTCCTTTCTCCTTTCTCTATTTTTCTTATTTTTCTCTTTCGCTTTTTCTCCCTTTCCATATTTTTTTCTCATTTCTTTGTTTTTTATTTCCTTTTAATCATTCTCTCTTTTTTCCTTTACATATATGTATATTTCTTTTTCTTTCTAATTTTTCACCCTCATTTCCCCCCTTTTTCTCACGTTTTTCTTCCAAACAAACAAACAAAAAAAAGACAATAAATAAATAAATAAATAAATAAAAACCACCTCGTTCACCCCAAGATTTTCAGCAGCAGCGAACGAGAAAAGCCGAGGCCGGACCCGCATCTTCGCACTGAGTTTTACCCCTTTTTGCTTCGGAACACAACGGGGCAGGATCCCATAGAGACCCCACGGATCTCCTGAACTGAAATAAGCGATGTCTGCGGGGTGGGGGGGAAAGTCTCTAAGAGCTTTTCCTTAGGAGTTGAAGCTGCCGAGCCAGCTCTGTCCCACTCCCCACCATGGCCGCAGCCCACCCAGCCACAGACGCATCCACAGGTGTGGATGAGGCTTCAATCCAATCCCACCTCCCTCCCCCTGGCCGCTTTGCGGAGCCCCCCGACATGGTCATTGCGTCCCCCCACCCCCGTCAGTTTGGGGTTGGGGGCCTCAGAGCTTTGGTAGCCGAAGACGCGGCAGAAGGAGCAACGGTCCTGACTTTTAGCAGCGAGAAAAGAGGAACTCTTGATTTCTTGGGGATTTCTTAAGCTGTTCTCTTTGCAAGAAGGAAACAATGCAGAAGCAGCGCATGAGCTCCTCTGCCCTTTGGGTGACAGTGGGGAAGGATTCCACCAGATAAATACTTTTGGGGGCAAGTGAAGAGAAACAGGAGGGAGAAAGGCAGCTGTGTGTTTGCACCACGGGTACAGGCAACTAATAATGTGCATACCCCAATCGTTTCTGAACACGTACACACACATGAGCCTCAGTGTCTTAACTCCAAAGTTCTCCACACTGAAGTAACCCACCATTTCCACATCCATACCCTCCTATATGCCCACTCCTCCTGCACCTGAAGTCCCTCTCTGTGATCCCTCTCCATTTCCAGACTTTCCCTTTGAGCTGCTGACTTGGACCCCCAACCCGGAGCCCCATCAGCACTGTGTGAGGAGGCAAAGCTGAGTGCAACGTGACATTTTTTTCCCCACCCTTTGCAATTATTTTTCTTCTCTTCTCATTCCTTGCATGTCAGGGCCATGCCTTGGCCTTCCCTGCACCCTGTGTATAGGTTATAGATGGGTTTATGTACAAGGCTGTACCTAACACAGAGGTTAGAAGTGATATAGGATGTAGGTTTTATCTTTGTGCCACGTTGGTGTACACTGTGGTGGGTGGCTGTAGGAAGGTGCATGGGACACAACCTATGAGCAAGGCCAGGGGTGAAGGGAGGTGAAGTTTTTCTGCCCTCAGACCCTTGAGGAAGATGTGGACACATCACTATGCGATGGTTTGAAGCTGAGCCTGGTGTTTTTCCACCAGGAATTACTCCTCCATGCTGCTCTCTATCCTCCCTCCCCTTCTCCCTCCATCATCCCCCATCCCTCCCTCTATCCCTTCTCCCCCCTCTTCTTCTTGTATTTTTTTTTTTGTATAATTCACAGCTTTGTACCCTCCTGTCACGTGCTGGGAAGGTTTCCTCCCTCCTCCCGAGATTGCAATAAAAGTATTTTCGCAATTTCTGCAGCCATGCTTTATTAGGGCTGGGCTGGAGATACGTGTATTTTTTTTCTTTCTGTGGGTTTGTGTGGTGTGGTTTTTTTTCCCCCTCCTTCTCCGTCCCTTTTTTTTTCCCCCTCCCAGCAACCAATGAGGCCGGCCCTACCCGTTGCGTCAGGGCAGCCCGGCGGGGCAAGGCAGCTCTCGGCAGCTCTCAGCCTTTTAAATAGATCCGGGGACCCCCCCTCGGGCAGTACCCGGCTGAAGTCGAGCAGCTTCTCCCCATGCCCCGGCCCCCGCGCCGCCCCGCATGCAACCCCCTGGCCTCGAGGGGCTCGTGGCTGCCGGCGGCTTCGCAGGCGGCCAAGGCAGGGTCCTGCCGCCCCCCCCGGCCCTCGGCTGCTCTTCGTCTCCCCCCGGGATGAACCCCGGTTACCCGACGGAGGAAGCGGTCAAGCCGTGCCTTACGGCCCCCCCGGGCCCCGCCGGCCCGCCGGGCCCCACCGCCTCCGCTCCGCTGCCCTACGGGTACCTTGGCGGGGGTTATTACTCGTGCCGTGTTGCCCGCAGCGCCCTCAAAGCCGGCCCGGCGCAGGGGCCCTTTCCCCCCGAGAAGTACCTGGACCCCCCCGCTGGCAGCGAGGACTTCCAGAGCCGTCCTGCAGAGTTGGCTTTCTATCCCGGTTATGGGGCCCCGTACCAGCCGATGGCCGGATACCTGGACGTGTCGGTGGTGCCGGGGCTGGGCGGTCCTGGGGAGCCGAGGCACGAAGCGTTGCTGCCCGTGGACGGTTACCACCAGCCCTGGGCTCTGGGCGGCAGCTGGAGCGGCCAGATGTGCTGTCCCAAGGAGCAGAGCCAGGCCGGCTACCTCCTGAAATCCGCTTTTGCAGGTAAAGACCCTGGGCTGGAGCTGAGGAGGGGCTGTGAGAGGGATGGTTGGGAGGAAGGCTTAACGTAGTTTGCTTAAATAAGGCTTATAATAACCTACTGGCAAAAAATACTTCTGTCGAGCAGGAGCTCTTCCTTGTGAGCGAGTGGGTGGCCGGGCTGCAAAGATAAGAATTAAGATGAACGATGCCCTTTGCAGCTCAGGCATTGAGGCGGTTGGTGGCACAACCCGAGAGCAGGAATGGGAATGGGGAAAGAGAACGTGTTGGTGGTCATTACCTGGACCCCTCCCCCCAAGAAAATAATGATAGATAAGCTTAGAGACGAAAAGTAATGTATAAATATGTTCAGAGAAGAAAAAAACTATATAAAAATATGTTTAGAGACCTATTTATATAAATAAACAACTTTAGAGGAGAAAGACGATATGAAAAAATGCAAAGAAAAAAGAATAATCTTTGAATAAAATTAGGGGGGAGAAACAAGATTTGAATGTATATAAAGAGGAAAGCCGTATATGAATAAATGTAGAGAGGAATAATAACTTTTATATTACCTTAAGGAATACAGTGAAGTAGACAGGGTGACTGGAGGGAAGGACTGGGGTGGCAGAGGGGAAGGTGCTGCTGCAGGAGGTGGGGGTCCCGGGTGCGTTGTGCCTCCCCAGCCCAGCCCCGTTCAGCCCCATCTCTCTCAGACGCCGCAGCTCCGCTGCCCCCCGACGGCTGCGCCTTCCGCCGGGGCCGCAAGAAGAGGGTCCCGTACAGCAAGGGGCAGCTGAAGGAGCTGGAGAAGGAGTACGCCAGCAGCAAATTCATCACCCGAGATAAGAGGAGGAAGATCTCGGCCGCCACCAACCTTACGGAGAGACAGATCACCATCTGGTTCCAGAACAGGAGGGTGAAAGAGAAAAAAGTCGTCGCCAAAATCAAAAGCAACAACAGCGCTCAATGAGGACGCGGCCACCCCACACCGCAGCCCCAAAGGATCCCCGGGGCTCCGGCACGTTGAACGGCACCGGGAAGGGGGTGAAGCACCGTCCCCATCGGGCAGTGAAGGGCATCCTGGTTCCGAGGGGTAAAACCCATCAGCAGATGGGGGCACCGCGCTTCGGAAGGGGCAACGTTCCCACCCTGGGCTATGTACATTTCGCTCTTCCTGCCTTACCTCGCCGTGTTCTCCCCGTCTCCTGTTGCTTTTGTTCGAACTGCATCAGCAGAGCGCTTTAAAGAAAAAAAAAGAAGGAAAAGAAAAGCCTAATTGCATTAATTAACCCCGAACGCAACTCCTGTCTCGTCTGCGTGCAGGGCGGGGGTGGGGGGGGGGTGGAACTGCACACGGATTTGGTCTGCACGGCAAAAACAGCAAAACGGCATCTCCTTCATTACAGGCATGAGCACCAAAATGCTCATTTAAAGGGGGAAATCCGTACAGTCCAGGTGTGCTGTATGGAAACGCGTGCCCATTTCTTGCTTGTGTGGATGCGCAGTGCATGCGTGCACATCCGTATGCACACACGTTGCTGCAGGCACCCGCTGCTTTGCTGTGATGTATCAGAGATGCACGTAGGTGTGCACAGTTAGGATTGCGCCTTATTTTCCCTTTCCTCACCTAAAATCTTTGTGTTTGTGTGTCAATATATATACCCAAACGTGTAGATGTATGCATGTACACATGCAGTATGGTACCAGCTGTGTGGATATAAATATATATGCACGTGTTTGTATGCATACATACAATACATGTATGTTCGTGACTATATTTTGATACGAGTAAATGCAATTTGTATAATTCCATACACGATTTCGTTTGTACTAATACTGTACCCACCTCCTCCTAATAATACTGAATTATAGTGATATGTTTCATAGCATGAGCTCAGATAAACCCTTCGTCATACAAAATGAGACTGGTGAATATTAAGAAACTCTGTGATCCTTTACATCAGAATAAATAGGGTGTGAGTACCGGAACCCGATCTCCTCTGCTCTTTTAGGTGTGTTTTATGGTGTAAGGGAAGCGTTCGGTGCATGAACCCGACCACGTCCACATTCACTGCGTGCTGTTTAGGGGCAGCAGCGCTGGGCTGAAAGCTCCTGTAAACCCCAAACAGCCTCGGAAGGGCGAATAAACTCCAGGACAGCTACCACTACCACCACCCGCCTTGGTTCCTTTTTCTTCCTTTTCTATTGTAAATGCAATGCGTTGAACCGCAGCGTGCCCTGACTCATGATCAACATGAAACAAGCAGCGATTTTGCTTCTTTTTAAAGTCATTTTTAATGTATTTCAGGCATAGAGAGCCCTCATTTTTCTGCTCGTTTTCCCGCACGTATTTCCGAGCCTGGTGTGACGTCACTCCACCATGACGTCACGAGAGCCAATGGCTCCGGGCTGAGCTTTGCGAGTGATGACGCAATGAGGGGGGAAGAGCTCAGTGAATCCCTTTGGGAGGACGTTGGGGCTGTGGGAAGCCAAAATAAATTGCTATAAAAGAGGGAAAATGGGTAATATGGGTGGTGGAAGGGCAGAAACGCTCCTCTGCCTTCTGGCAACTGCAGGGATCCGTTAAACTTTGCTCTTCCCCATCTGGATCCTGATATGAATTACTCTCTATATTGAACCATTTTGTTTGCTTGCTTACTTGCTCGTGTTTTGCAGTTTCTGGCTGGAAGGGTGGCTCAAAGGGTCCCATCTCTGCCTCACAGCTGCAGCCTCCATCTCTTCTGTGCAGGAAAATGCCTGGAAATGTTTTGCTGCTTTTCTGAACATTCTGGGGAATGAGAATCTCAAAGTCTCTCAAATTCTCTCAAAATCCTTTATCCCATTATAATGAATCCATCAGCCCTCATCTCTGTGCCTGCAGAGGCCGTAGAGCAGAGGCAGCTTTGCCTAAGAGGAAACCAGGTCGGTCTATAGGTTTGGAAATGGATGCTCTCTTCTATGACACGCTAAGGGTTAATCCCTTTTAGTGACATCTTCCTTTTTCCCATCCTCACCCCACAGCTGGGCTCTTTCACCGATGTGGAGTGGGTGACAACCAGATCCTCGCCCCCCCCTTCCCACCCCGGTCAGGACTGCTTGACCCACTCCCCCCCCCTTCCCCCCCCAAGTGGGAAACTGGGAGAGATTGGGGGATTCGTGCCCCCCCCAGTGCCTGTCCTCAGTTCCGGCCCCGAATCCGAGGTGGAAAATGCGGATGGGAAGGGGAGGAGGGAAGTCTCGCGTAGAGCTGTAAAACCTTTACACGGCGGCCTCAGCAAAAGGCGAGAAAGCTCCAACATCCTCGTAAAACGCCGGGAAGGAGTCGCTGCCGGGGGGCACCGGGCCAGGTGAAGGATCCCGGCTCCCTCCCTTTGCCATTGAACTTGAAACTCAGCAAACCTGGGGCAAGAGTAGACCCACATCCCGGGCAGAGCAGACCTGGGAGGTTCTGGGTGGGCTGAAGAGGGAGGTGGGAGGATTGGGGGTCCAGTATGGTTTCAGATTGGGTTTAAACAAGGGGTGTTGGAAATGTGCCTTCATCCAACAGCTCCCACACCGAGGCGAACTGCCCTCTTCTCTTCTCTTCTCTTCTCTTCTCTTCTCTTCTCTTCTCTTCTCTTCTCTTCTCTTCTCTTCTCTTCTCTTCTCTTCTCTTCTCTTCTCTTCTCTTCTCTTCTCTTCTCTTCTCTTCTCTTCTCTTCTCTTCTCTTCTCTTCTCTTCTCTTCTCTTCTCTTCTCTTCTCTTCTCTTCTCTTCTCTTCTCTTCTCTCCTCTCCTCTCCTCTCCTCTCCTCTCCTCTCCTCTCCTCTCCTCTCCTCTCCTCTCCTCTCCTCTCCTCTCCTCTCCTCTCCTCTCCTCTCCTCTCCTCTCCTCTCCTCTCCTCTTCTCTCCTCTCCTTCTCCTCTTTTCTAATTTCTTTCCCCTCACTTACATTAAGATGCACCACAGATACACCTATGAACAACCAAAAGGCAGAAATTGTGGGGAAAAACACTCCCAAGTCCTTCCCTCCAGTCGTCTTCCCTTTCCCCCCGCCTTTGACTCCTTTCTTTTGTTCAAGTTCATTCCCACTGCACAAAGTGTCTGGGCTTTTCCACCCCCCCTTTTTCTTCAAAGCATTTTGTCATTGAACTTGAGCCCACGTTGTAAACATTCTTGGGTCTTACAGCATCGTGACGGGATGTCATTAACGGGGACCTCAGACTGCTCTGATTCTCTCCTTTATGCAGCTCAGAGCAGAATCCCATCCAAATCCGAGCAGCTGAATCAAAGGTGCCTTTTCTACGCCCCGACTCTATTGATTTCCTAATCCGAATCCAAAAATAAAACACGATATCAAAGAGACCTCTGAGGCTTTTTCTTCCTCTCTCTCTCTCTTCTTTTAAACCATCCTCTTTTTTTCTCCTATTATTGTCTCAAACACCACGAGGGTGTGTGTGTGTTGCTGTACGCAGCTTTAGACCCGTTCACAAAGCAGGAACCATTTCCATCCTAGTTATACCCAATAAAAATCAGATACATTTCGTTACCCTGAGGCAGTGTGACAGAAAAGCCTTTTGTGCGGTGTTACAGTGCTGCACTCCACCGAAAAGCAAGATAGAATCCATTTTCTACTGGAATCAGCTTTATTCCTTCCCATTTAGATGGCTTAGCCTCCTTCTGATTAACAAATAAATAGAAGAAAAGGTGATGGAACAGGTTTATTCTTTGCACGCGGGCTCCTATTGATGCATCTCACGGAGTGTGAAGGAGCCACAGGGATAACACGCGTCCCAAAACTGCCACTAATGTGCTCTTCTCATGATGACTTTTCTTCGACGTAAGGGAGCGGCTTCCAAGGGGAAGATCGCAATTTCCCGAGCTGAAATGTATCAGAGCCATCGCTTTCGAGTGGCTTTTTTTGTTCTTGTTGTTCAAACAGCGCTCCGAACCACCTCAATCCTACCGAAGCGCTCCGTGTGTTGCATGTTAATGCGCTCTTCGGGCTGGGACACCGACGCATTAAGAACCACCGTCCGACTCTGTGCAACAGAACGGCGGAGAACGGGGGGAACTTTTCATCCCCTTCGCAGCATCGCCTTTATTTCAGCGTATTCCTTTTTGTCGTTGCTGTAATACAACGGAGAAACGGAGCTCGGGACCGCCTGGCTGCTTTTCGTCGGGGCCGCCGCCGTTCCTGGAGCGCTGCTCCGCTCTGCGGTTCGGCTCCGTTCCTCCGGATGCTTTGCGAGGGTCGGCAGAAGCAGAGAGACAAAGCCGGGCTGGGGTTGGGGACGGAACCGGGTGGGAGCAGCCCAGATCCAGACGGAATACCGGGCACCGAACCCGGCTACGGCTGCGGGAAGAGGATGGCAAAAACCCTTCCGAAGCTCAATTTGATGTGGGCAGAGCCCTGGCTGCGTCTGAGCCCACCTTGTCAGCTTCTACCGACCCTCCGAACGATTTGCAGCACCTGTAGGGCTCTCTCTGGGTTTCAGTTTTTATTTTTTCATTATTCATTCCCAAAGCTGGGGGAGATTTTATTTTATTTTATTTTATTTTATTTTATTTTATTTTATCCGATTATTTTATTTTATTTTATTTTATTATTTTTATTTGATTTTTTTTCGTTTGATTTCGTTTCATTTCGTTTCATTCCATTTCATTTCATTCCATTTCATTTCTTCATTCCATTCCATTCCATCCCATCCCATCCCGTTCCATTCCATCCCATTCCATTCCCTTTCACTTCATTTTTCCATTTCCTTTCATTGACGATATGTCCGACTGCTTTTGTTCTATAAGGAAAGGCACCGCCTGATGAAGAAAAGTAGGTGGAAATCGGTGCTGCTGCAATGCTGAGACTGCGGTGTTTTGTTTCATTTTAGTTCGGTTTGTTTTTGGCAGGGAAGGGGAAGAAAATCTCGGTGGTGTCTCTCTGCAGTCTCATAAAGAAACATAAGCATCCAAACGAAAGGATCTACTGCATTGTCAGCCCATTAATGCGGTGGCAGTGAGGGGATTTGGGGTGCTGCAGTGGCCAGAAGAAACCCAAATCCCACCTGGACCCTTTGCAGGCACTTTTCATCGGAGGCTCCAAGGGGTCCATTTGTTTTACTAAAATTCGCCTCCAACCTCAGTTTGCTTTCACGCAGCCCTTGAACCATCGCTGGGTTCCACTCAGGGACTGCGGTCCCAAAACCGGGTGAGAATATCAAAAGTGAAAGGGAATGAGGTGAGGAAACGGCAGGGACAGACGGACACGAGCACGGACAAAGGGATCGGATACAGAGCTTATGGGAACACAGAGCCTTCAGATCTGCTTCCCACCGATGTGCGGAGGGGGAGAACGGGATGGAAGCAGAGGCAGGGCAGCATTTCCACCAATACATTTCAGCAACACTCAACAGCTGAATTATAAAGAAGAATCTGGGTTGAAGGCTTCGCTTCCTTCACTCAGGTCTCGCTTTAGAGGGCCGTTGCAGTCACGGCTTCTTGAAGTAACATTAATAGTGCTTAAACCAGGCAGCTTCCAAGCACCCTGAGGGACAGCGGGCTCTGACATCTCCTCCTGCAGCCGCTACCATCAGAGCAAAGCGTGGTAAATAGACGGGCTTGCTGGAACAGCCAGCACTCACCTGTTGGCAGATAAGACAGAGAAGGAAAGCGCTTCTGGCTTGAAAAATTCCAGTAGGAAAAGGCTACACAAAAGGAAATCTGTTAGTGAGAAATGTTGTATTTAATTTCTTAGCATAGCTTTCATCTTGCCCTTCCCCACCCCTCAACCAAAGATGGTGAAGTGATATAAATCTCCTCTCATTTTAGCAGCCTCTGGGTCGTGTGCCTGCATATCCACACACAGAGCCTAGCAAGCACTTTTTAAATGAAGTAGTTGTAAATATAAGCCCTGCATTTATTTCCTAGCAATAAGCATATATATAATTATGTTCAATACTATTTTTCCTGTACTAAGAAATACTTGGACCCAAAAAGCCAGGAGCTGTAATAGGTGCATCTCATTTAGCTTTGGAGGGGACAAGGGTGAACCTTTCTTTCTGAGTGGCTCTAAGTTCAGCACCTCCCCACAGGTCTCTCTTTAAGCTCCTGGGCTTACACTGATATTAAACAACATTCTGCTTGAGTTCATCAGGAAAACTGTGCCGTCCCTTCTATTGGTTTAACTTTAGAGCAGCCTCACTAGATTTAATTTGGGAGCATCATTTCGTGCACATTTGCAAGCAAAGAATCAAAGCCTTTCTGCAGAATGAACCCCGTGATGGCTTCTCCTATTTGTCAGTCCATGATATCCTCTGATCAATGTTGATGGGGTGCTGACCCAATGCTGCAGCTCCTCTGGGGATGGATTTAGCGCTTATTCCAACGGTAACAGAGATTTTTCCCCAGAGTTGATTTCCATATATCCTCTTTTCCTCCGTCTTGTGCAGGCAGTGGCCCCTTAAGGCAATGGCTTTCAGATGGACAAGAGATTAGCGACCTGCAGTAGCTAAAGGAGCATGTCTCTGTGTGTTCTTCCATATGTGCACCCAGAAACGGTCCCTGTGAGCCTGTAAAGATGAGGCTGAGCCAGGCAGTTGTGAAAGAAGTGGGAACTCATGGCTTCAAAACTTGTTTTCTTTATCCAACAAGCCACTTTCTCTTGATAGAAGACGAGTGCTTTGGGATGGTCAGAAATACAGAACAAAGGAATGAGATTAACTCCATGGAGCTCTGTGAGTCTGACACAGCTGGGACCTTCCTTCCTTCCTTCCTTCCTTCCTTCCTTCCTTCCTTCCTTCCTTCCTTCCTTCCTTCCTTCCTTCCTTCCTTCCTTCCTTCCTTCCTTCCTTCCTTCCTTCCTTCCTTCCTTCCTTCCTTCCTTCCTTCCTTCCTTCCTTCCTTCCTTCCTTCCTTCCTTCCTTCCTTCCTTCCTTCCTTCCTTCCTTCCTTCCTTCCTTCCTTCCTTCCTTCCTTCCTTCCTTCCTTCCTCCCTCCCTCCCTCCCTCCCTCCCTCCCTTCCTCCCTCCTTTGTGCCCATTTTTTAACTTAGGAAGATGTTTGCTAGTACAAAATACTTCCTCACCTCTGAACTTGAAGGGCATTGTGGCAAAACAATGGCAATCCATTGGGTACTGATCCACCATGGCACACACAGTCGAGCAGGTTTCACCTTTGGGACCATTTGGTGGCTATTGCTTCTACTACTGTCAATTAAACCCAATGTGCAGACCAGTCATTTATTCAAAATCATTTACACTCACATTATATCTGTCCGAATGAAACCTCCGGTGTTCATGCTGAGAGTAAACAAGGGATTGGTTCAGACTGTGACATGCAAACAGCCTACAGAGTTTTGGCTGATGGATATTTCCCAAATTCAATAGCAGTGCATTAACCTATAAGTTAAAACAAAACAACAACAAACAGCACAACAACCACAGAGAGTTTAATCATTAGAAATAATATGTAAACTGATGTGCTTGATGAGATTTAACAGTGTGTGTAAAGCCATAAAGGCCAGAGCTGAGTTAGAAGAGACAGGCAGGTGCTTCTTGTTAAAATTCCTCTGCTGCGGTGCATGGCAGGTTGGGGTGAGTTCCTGTCCTTTGGAGGATTCATCCATCTCCACTTTAAAATAGTGGAATTTAAAACACTGTTTAACATCTCTCCATGTCCTAAAGGTAATTCCAAATACTATCATTTCTCTTCTTGAATCTACCGTCTCACCCCATACCTCAACTTGAAGATGTGTTTCTTATGTAGACGGCTCGGAAAAGTTATTTTGTTCCTATTTCTCTCTCCAAGAAATCAAGCACCAGAATTCAGTACTGAGGTGGCCTCAGCATAATTCTCCACAACCAGCATGAGGAAATTTCCAATCTCCAGCATTTCACAGCAGTATTTGCCAACCTTGGCCCCTTCCTCCCTGTAGACACTTAAAAGAGAAAGTGCCTTCATGTCAACAGGGAAGCAAACAGTGGTGCTGCAGCTCTCAGACATCAGGTTTTTTGCAAGCAAAGAAAGGTCAGTGGTATTTTTATGGGAATCCTTAGTTAATGTACATTGCTATCTCTGATAAAAACCTTTTTCTGTTCCTATTTCCATGAACTCCCTCTCTCCTTATCCTGAGTGCACCATATCTTAAGATGGTTCCCAAGGAAGGTTCGTAAACAGCAGCAAGATGTCTCAGGTATGGAATCTCCTGAGCAGACTTCAGAACCAGGATCAAAATAAATGTTTACACAAAAATCACACACCTTAGGTTTTATGGCACCTTATGGCTCTGTCTACAGTCTGCCCAGGTGATCCAAGGCCAGTGGTGTTTGTGTGCACCCTGCACTCATGCACAACCCATCGCATTTCCAGGGGGAACAAGAGCCCAGCCCTTGAGCAGAGAGGTCTTTGTCTGTCTATATGTATGTCTGTCTATCCAGCAGGGCCAGGCAGGGCTGGATCTGAGCACAGCACTTCCCTCTGTTCCATTAGCAGGTGAGGAGGGGTTTGAGGAGACCCCCCAGGGTTAGGAATCCTGGTTGGGGTTTGTAGAAGAACCTGATGGAAATGAGTGCGTTGCTTCGATGGCGATCAAAAAGATTCTAATCTCAGCTTTATCATCTTGTTCTGAGCTTTTCCTCCGCAATGACTCAGCTCAGTGCAAATGAAAAAAGGACAAAGCTCATTCCTACAGCCATGCACAGTCCTGGTTTAGAGGGGAAAGGGAGAACCGTGTTTAATAAACCCTTCTCCACACCCTGTCAGTCTGTCAGTGGGTAAAATGTGAGAACGCTTTACCCCATTCTTATGTTTGTTCTGTTTTACCCTTTCTGTAAACCCCATCTGAATTCAGCAGCACTTTGAACAACTGACATGAGGGAAGCACAGAAGTCCTAACCCATCTGTATGGCACTAGCCATGCAATAAGCGAAGCCCTCAGCGATGTAAATGAGTGGAGATGGCTATTGATTCATCCTCCATTGCCTCACGTCTGTTTTCCCATTTGGTCTGTTTTTGCTGCCAAATCTAATGCTGAGATGCTGATGTTGGGACACTGGCTGCCCCATTTCCTGTCCCTCTCCCAAGTTCCCCACTATCATCAGTCCACAGAGGAGGTGAAATCTGGAGTGAGATTTCAGGGCTCGTGGCTCTGTTCCTGCTGATGTGGCTCTATTCATTGCCAGTCCCATATCCTTTCTTGGAGTGCTTTTGGCAGTCTTTTCCTACATCTGTGCTCAACCATCATTCAGACACATTCCACTAAGCCTAAGAGTTACACTAATGCATGAAACACTGTGAAGAGATGTACAGAGCAGGACTAGAAACACACAGAGGGAGTTTGGTATCTGCTCACATCCAACCTCTGCTAACACCCTCCTCTGTGCTATAGCTCACAATTTCATGGAGGTAAAATAGGTGAACTAAAACATTTCCTTGGTAAAATGGTTGAAGGTTTTGACTGAAACAGCTCCTTGTAAAAATATTTCCCCAAATCAAGTCTGTTTGTTCCCCTTCTCCCCTTAAGTTTTAAAAGGAAAGAGACTGGGATGCCTCAAAGGCAGGAAAAAAAAAGATGTTGGTTTTCTCTGTTCTCAGCATGAATTCAAACCCCAAGGCTGAGTGATCTCAAAAAATATATCCCAAGATTTGTTTTGCATTTGGTTTACAGCTTTTGCTGTAAAGGAATTAATGTATTTCAGAAGTCCCAAGAGCCCACTGGCTGGGGTACTGCCCTGGGTACTGGAGAGGTTTCAGCTATACTTCTGGCTTTGCCATCATCTCTACATCTATTTCCGCTTCTTACAGCCATTGTAAAATGCTCAGAGATCTCCATGGAACTTGACTGCATACGAGCCAGTGTCATTTATAGGCAAAGTTGCAAAGAGATCCTCCCCAGTCTGCCTGGTGTCTCTTTTGGCTGATAGCAGCAGGCCAGAATCAATGCGAATTCTGGCAAACCTGAGAGGTCTTCCAGCTTGGCTGCCAAAAAAGAAAGAGCTGTGACCCAAACAAGAGCACAGCTTTTAGGCAACAGATTCTGCCTAAGTGACATTCTCAGGTTCAAACCCCTTACAGAGAGGCAGCTGCAGCTTTTTACAGTGTTTTCTCCCCAGCTCTTCCATTTCCCAAAGGCTGGATCATAGCACACATACCCCATCCCTGAGTACCCTGCAGCATTTTCTCCATGTCCAGGTTAAACAACCCAGGAAAGCTGCAGAGAGCCAATGGGCTACATGCAATTAAAAAGATAGAGGTCCTGCAGCTCCACTTTTTGCAATGAAAAAGCAAGAATAGAGAACGAGAAATGAAGCAGATCTGGAATCACTCTGTAGTTATCACTTTGCATCATCCTCAATTCCCAGTGTGCAGAAAGTTACAAACATTGCTCTGGAAAACAACATAAAACGAATGAGATCGTTTCTTTTCCATGTAAAACCAGTTTCTTTTGTAATTTCCCTCGTGCATGTGTTTGGCTTGCAAACCGAGACACTGCAATCATTCAGCCCTTGGCTGCAAGAAACTACTTTAAACACAGTATGGGGCAGCAGAGCTGCTTGCAGCCCTCCTGCACAGTCTTCCTAGGCAAGAGCTCCCCCGTTCTACCTATTTGCAGATGAATGTGGCCAGCATCTAGAAAGCACAAATCCATCATCATTGCTTCACCCGTCTTTCACCACCTTATCTTGTAGAGGAAGAATTTAAAAATCCATACGTTCTGCACCTCAAAATAACCCTTAGGTTGAGTGAAACGGTTTTTATTGCTGCTGTTATCTGTTCATCTCCTGTCAAGGAAAATAAGGGTCAAACCCTCCGTGGGTTCCCCTCCTTCCTTGGTTGGAAGCACTGAGTTGGGACGCAGCAGCCCCGGCCGCCCCCGGAGGGGTGCGGAGCTCTCCGCGGTGCTGCAGCCCCGGGTTCAAGTGCTGCGTTGGGCGCTGCCTGAGCCGCTCTGCTCCTTTGGAAGGCTCCCCCCGATGCCAGGGCTGTAAATTCCTGCTGACACCGGGGTGGAGTTGAGTTTCGTGTCTGCCTAACAGTGAGGTGGGGTTTCTGAGCAGCATCTGGGCACGGGTGTTCCTGTAGGACGGCTAATAAATGCTAACAACCTCTGAACATTGCTCAGCGGTTCCATGTCATGTTTTGAGGCTGTGTATTGTCTGAGCATTTTCTGGGTGATTAAGTAAAAAGTAACATTTGTTCAGTATGTTCTGTCACTGCGCGTATGGAATCGGACATGATTTGCTTATAATTGTCTCTGTGATCTCCCTCATCAAAGGAATAAGACCCATCTGCTGGGCAGAGCAAAGCTGCTCGACTTGAATCCAGATATGTTACCATTTAAGGGGTGCAACCTTTGACAGAACATAGTACAAGCCTTTGAACAAAGCAGTTGTGCAACTGTAACTGTTGTGCAGCCTAATTGAATCACAAACCACACATGCTTTCCTTGGGCAAAGGCTTTGCCTGTGCAAACACAATCGCGTCCATTTGCCATGAAATTTATTACCTTTCCAATTGTATGAGTTCCATACTAAACACAGACTTAAAAGTGTAAATGCCATGGATTCATCTTTAGCACATCCACGTGTTTCGTTAAGGCGCCTCATAAATTCATTCTGACTTTCATTAGTTTGCTTTTACTCCTGTGTTACACTTCTTTCTTCCTTTCCAGTGCATCTCATCATTGCCCCTTTAAGCTCAGCCTGAGATGATGATGTGATATTTGCTTTGGTGTGTGTTAAATAGCAGTCATTTCTGTTACTACTAGCAGAAAGTAATAGTACTTGGCTTCATTTAACTTTACTTTCTGGTTTAGATGTTGACATAAAGCAAATTGCTTTTCAGGATCTTCTGAGCACCTGCCATTTGAAGGGAGCACCCAAAACCATTGCAGAATTTTGCTATATCCTTCCATCTTGTCCTCCCTTCTCCTCCCCCCCCAAGTTCTTATAAGCACCAGTGATCCAAACAGAACTGAATTATCAGTAAGCTTCACATCAACATTTCATTATCACCGAGGTCAGTTTTCATGATCTATCTGTACAGGTGAGCAAAGACTGCACGGGGGGCAGGACTTGTGCAATAGGGTCTTGCCTCCCATTCCCTTCAAACAGTTCACATCTCACACATTTGGAGAGCAGAGCTGGGATTCAAAGGGCAGAAGCAAGAGGGGCAGCGAGAGCAGGCCAAGGCTGAACTGCAGCCTATGGATCTTCTGCTACTGGGCTATACAACGAGAGGCACTCTGCAAAGAAAGCAGAAGGAAAACAAGTCATGAAGCTACTGGAGTATTAATACTCCTTGTTTTCTGATTGAAAGTCCATGATGGAGTTTGCCTTCACACAGATAGTTTAGTGCAGTAATTTTCAGTAACAATGATGGCAAAACTAGATGTGTATGGATTATATTGTTATAAATTTATTCTACTTTTATGATTAATTTTGAAAGAATCGTGACAAGTGGCTTTGAAAAAAGGGAGTTGAAATTAGAGAGCTGATCTGGACATTGGATTTATTACATTGCATAAAATGATCCTCAACCTGTTTGATTTGCCTTTTCACTCTTTATAGCTCTCTGAGTGGTGGCTGAGAGGGGGACTTTGCCCAGACTCTGTACCTCATAGAAAGGAAGTCACTCCTGATGGTTATCACTGCTTTGTAGACTTTAAGGAGTTAACTCCAGACCTTGCTCTGGCTCCATTTCTGCTGAGTGGATTTTATGGGCTCCTTTTAACTCCCAGCACAGATTTGACACTCTGGCCTTTTGCAATAATCCTCTCACTCATGTTGTTTCTTCTGGAAACTTCTCCTGCCCGGTTTGTGCCAAAAAGCTCCGCATTCCATTTCTCCCAGACTTGAGTGGTTCATGTTGCTTTCCCTCCCCCTCCCACCCCCACCTCATTCCTTCTTTCTCTGTGTAGTTAACAGTAAGCAAGAGACAGAACACGGTCTTGCTTATTTATTTTCCAGATATTCTTTCTCTCTCCCTGATTTCCTGGCTGTACACCCTCGCCAGGATGAAATGGCCCAGTGGGATGCCCTCTCCTGTTCCAACACCGTACATCAGGTTTTCCAAACCTTCCCCCCATAATGCAGCTGGGAAGCCCCTCAAATGTCCAACAGTTCTCCTCCACTGGGTGACTTTTTTTATTCAGGAGCACCCTGAAAGCCTTTCCACATCTTTTTGATTCATGGTTTGTGAATGTGCGATTTTGCCAGACCTTGCAGTTTCATTGCTTCTCACTCTTATTTTCAGATGGAGAAACTAAGGCAGAGAGGAGGCTGAGCTATTTGGCCTGTCTCACCCAATGATACAGGATATACCTTGGAACGAACCTTTGACCATGTGCTGCTCACCAGCCCATCTCCAGAGGTCGAGGAGTCAAGAGTGTGTTTGCTATATGAGAATGCATTGTATAAATAAAAGTGTGTGAGGCAGAAATCAAAGGCAAGTTAGACTGAGAGAATGGCTGCATGTCTGGATCTGCTTGTTGTAACCAACATACAGCTGCATCTTCTGCCTGGGGCTCTGGAAGGAAGGAAGGCCAAAGAAAATGTATTAAACTCAAGCCTAATGAAAGTGAATAGTGGGATATGCTGATGATTGTATCAGCCACCATAAAGCTCCAAGTGATTCAAAAGAAAATCCAGTTTAACTCTCTTTTTTCTTTTTAACTGGGAGAGATAGTCTGTAAGAATTAATGCCACCATGTAAAGAAAAACGGGCTACCCCAAACCCACAGTCCCTTTAAACTCCTCCATCTGTGTTTCTATTTTACAGCCTTCCTCCATCACAGTAATCTGAGCTTTTCCTTGGAAGGAGCAGTGAAAGAAGAAAAAACTCTTTATCCGGTGCTCCTTTCACTTCAGTTCCTGCCACGGATTGCCCCCTCCTGGATGAGAGGAGAAAGTTGCATCCCACAGCCTTGCAGTCCTTGCCTCCATGCTCTTAACTTCTGCACCTGCCAGATCTCGGGGATGCTTTGCCTCTCCTTGGGCAGGCTGTCCTCTAATATAACCCTTTCTCCACCAAAAATGCATGTGACCATCCCATCCTCTGGGGGCTAAACTGGACAGAACCAAGAGATGGCCAAGGCAGAAGGTGATAGAGGGCCTGTCCCATCCTGGAAGGATGGCTATACAGCTTTTGTAACACATTTCTAGCTAATGTCCAACTCTATCCCCACTGGTGACCAGTAACTCTGTGGCCTTCGTTCAACCTCTCTGCCCATTAGTGGGATGCCGGACAGACTTAAGGACATGCCTGTGGCTTACCACAAATCTCATGGGGCTTCCTTCCCAGCACTTCATTTTCCACTCTTCCTCAGTTAAAATTCATCCCAACAGCCTGCCACCGTGCCCTGGCAGGCCTTCTGGTTTATGGGAAATCCTCTGACTCCATGGCTCCATCCCCAGCTCTTCCATGGTTCCATCCCCAAGACTTTCTCTATCCCCATTCCCACTGCATTGTGTGAGCCAGGAGGTTCCCAAGATGCTTAAAGACTTCCACCAGGCAGTAAGAAATGCAAAACATAAATCCTTTATGTATTTAACTCCCATAAAGAGGAAGCCCACGTCTCCTTCAGCTGCTCTCTGGAGCCACTGAGAATTGGCCTGATATGAAACAGATTTTGGGGGGGAAATGTTGTGATTTGGATAAGGGCACCAGCAGGAGAGAAGGTCCATTTCTCTGCCTAATGGTGCTTCAAACGCTCTTGTGAAGTTGAATTAACACCACTAAAGGGAAAGATTAGATGTCACTTTAAAGTGGCTCTAGGGAAGTTTTCAACCCAATCTATTTGCACCCATGACACTGCCTAAAGGTAGAGCTAATGTGAGTGCAATGAAGTCGTAAAGACAGTCAGCCTTGGTTTTAAATTAACAGGAACATTATTTACACTTAGGACATGGGATACAGCAAACCTTTAGCATAATCTCTGCTACTTCCTCGTTTCTCTGCTCCTGCATACTCAGGCAATATTGGATTGGTTAATTAAAAAGACAATATAAAACTTGATTCCCTTTTTTTTCCTTTACTGAGTACTTCATTTTTTTCTAAGGTTGGTTGGTTTCTGCCAAGAGAAATACATAATATCAATGTTTTATTCTCCAAAGAGACACCAGTTGGGATGTAAATAAGATTAAAATGATAATAAATGAGCCCAAAGGCAGTTTTTACGGGCTGGCTTCTGCTGAGCTCCCTTTTTGGTTCAGTTTTGCTAACACTCAAGCCTGAGTTGATCACCTACATGGTTCCATCCCATCCACCATGCCATAGGGTCCTGTTGGGGGCCTACTTTCCCCTTCCCCCACGCACAGAAGCTCTAGTAAGGTCTGCACCAAAGAAAACATACAGAAAAACCCCCATTGCCTTCAGAATGGCTTTGGACATCCAGCAAAGCTCTGTACCTTGTGGAAAAGGACACAGAAGGGGAAACTAAGGCTGTGACAACCCTGGGTGGATCTGCAGACCCTTCTGCATGAAGGTGGTTCCCTGCAAGCATCCCTAAAATAGGGGACCCCTCTGCAGCCATACAGTCAGCACCCAAGAGCTGATCTCATTCTCTGGGACCCTCTCCCATAGTCTTGTGGGCTGTGACCTCCTCCCATTGCACTCAGAGCACAGAGCCATTTCCTTGCTGCATTTTACACTAGTGCTGCCTCGCTGCCATGAGTGTCGCTTTTTGGTGTAACTTGACAGAAATGCAGCTTGAAAACCCTTTGAAAATACAACTAACCCCATTCTCACTTTCCCTCCCGGCTCCAATGTTTCTCCCCCTCGACTAATTTTAGCCCGTTAATTAGTTGAGTCCCGGGCTCCCTCTAGCGTTGCTCGGGGCTGTTCCATGGGTGGGGGGTGGGGGACTGCTCCCGGCCCCATCCTTCCCTTCCCAAGAGGGAAAATACCACCTAGTTTAAGCATCACAGTTAGCCTTGGCCTCTGCAGTTTTCCTGCACATCTCTCTGTGCCTTGTTTGCACGAATGACACAAAGAGGTCTTGGCTGCCATCTTCAAAATGTGCCAAAATACAGTGAGGTCGTTCAGACCACGAGGTCCTTTAGGCAATATTGACACCAGAGAAGGGTCTGGAGTGGAGTCAGGTTAAATTGTGAGGCTTCAGCACAGTGGACTGATGTTTCCAGATGTTCAGACACTTTCCTGTATCCTCAAATCCTCTCAGCCACAGTGGATTTCACCTGCATACCTTAGAGCATAGACTTGAACTCTGAGTGTAGGAGCTGAGGGGATCTGTCACAGGGCCATGCCATGATCATGCTGACACCAGCAACGCAACCTTATTCTCTGGAGAGCAGAGGCACTGCTCATGCATAGGTACCCAGGGGCAGAAAGCACAGACTCCTGCCTGCAGGATGCATAGGCATGAGCCAGGCAGCCCTGAGCTAGTGAATGTGTTTCTTTCCCCATTTAGATGATAATCACATTAGAGAAATGAGGTTTCTTTACTTGGTTCAGTCCTTGAAACCCTGAAATAAGACTTGAGGTGCTCTTTGCCTCCTTTATAGTTATTTCTGTGTAGGAAACTGAGGCACACAGCTGGGACCTGCTCCCCAGACCTCTTCAGGATCTCACAGTGGGAAGCTGTCATAGTTATGTCAGACACAGATTAGAAGTGCAATTTCCTCCTGCAGCCTCTGTTACTTCCTTGCCTTTGGGGGAATCTCTTCCTTTCTTCCTTTCCTGCAAAGATACTTCTGTGCAGCCTCCTTTCTTCCAGTGCTCCACCTCCAGGCTGCTGTGATGATGGGATGTTCTTTCTGTTGCTATCTCCATAAAACTGCCAGCATCAGGGCCTCTGGTCCTGCCCAGAATGCAAATAACAATAAATAACATGGTCTGCTGGCTCCAACCATCCCCCCTCTCCTTTTTACTCCCTCCTTTCTCCCCTCTCTCAGCCACAGTGCATCCTTTGGGGGGTCTGCAGGTATGCAATCGTCCGGAAGGAGCTCATAATTCTTGGGGAATTTGTCCTTTCTCACCCTGACCGAGGCATTCCTCTTTGTTTGGAAGGCTTTTCCCTGTGATCTCCAACAGACACACCTCAAGTTTCAATCCTAACCTTGCGCTCCTGCTCCTTATTCGAGGATGGTGACCTGTGACCTTCAAGGTCAGACATCTCTAATCCCAAGAACAACATCTCTCAAGCCAACAGGGGGATCTCTCTCCCTCCCCCCCCCCCCCCCCCCCCCCCCAGCTCCCCTCCCCAAATTCCTAGAATCTGGCTGCACAAATCCCTCCTCCTCCAAGAAAGGGAGAAAAAAAAGAAATCCCATCACATTGGTAAAAATAATATATGAGGGGTAGTGGCTCTGGGGGTGGAGAAGAGACCTTAAAAGGCCCCCATCTCCCATGGATGAGAGCTAAATAGCTTCAGGATGGGGCTGCAACTTTCCTTTGCTCTGTCGGAGGGAAAAAGACACTGAGCTCTGATGCTGAGACCCAAGGTCTCACTTTGCTCTTGTGACTCATCTCATGATTTTGGGGCCTTTTAAAACACTTCTTCAAAAGAAAAACTGGCAAATGAAGAGGCAGGACAATGTCCAAGCACTGGGGACAACCAGAGAGATGGACAAGTAATTTATTTTTGTTTTTATTTTAATTTTCTCTATATGAGTTCCAAACCTTCAGAGCAAATGGAGGAGAGGAGACTGTTGTCAAGGGCGCGAGACACAGACACTGCTTAAAAGAGAGCCATAAACCAAAGGCAAAGGTCCCCGGACAAGGGCCAGGGGCAGAAGGAGAGGAGTGCTTACAGCCATCCCCTTCCAATGGACGTGAAGCAGAATTTGCTTTCGTTCTTTTTTCCCAGCCTGGATTTCTGATAAATCTTTCCAATTAATTTCACCTTTTTTTTTTTTTTCCTATCAAGCTCCAAAAAAACAATCATTAATCAGAAGGAAAAGCAACAAGAACAGCAAACCGACGTATCTATGGAGTTTCTCTGTCTCTCTGCTGACGGATAAGGGGCTCTCTTCACCTTCATGGATGTTTCAGTTGCCGAAAATGCCTCTGGGTGGAATCAGAATTCAACTCCAGACAGTCTGAAAATCCTGCAGCTTAAGGGCAGGTCGTGAACCAGCTCCCATTGCAAGGTTTGAATGTTTTAATTCTCTCTAATTCCGAAAGGATCTCCCGGTTGGGAAATGTAACCCTGAGAGAGATGGAAAGAGGGTTAAGGAAAGAAATGAAACCGTATCCTGGGAGTCGGGCTGTAAAAAAGCTGTTACCTGGTAGTTTTTAAGGCTCAGGAGCTATAAAGTGACTTTTACAAGGAAGGGTTCTGTTTGAAGGCATGAGGGCCGTGGGGGACGCGGCAGTGGGTCGGACTGGAGCGGGGTACCCCGAAGGCACAGTTCGGTAGTGCGTGCTGGAAGTGAGCCTCCAGAGGAGGTGGTTTGGGGCTGTTTCGTGTGTGGTTGCAAAGGACTGTTGTTCGTCGAGGTCTTTTTGGTTACTCTTTTCCGATCAACCACCGATTTTTTTTGTTAAAAAACAACACCTTGGGAGCACTCTTTCTAGCCAGGATTTCCTGCACTTTAATCCTCGACTTTCCCCTTAGAGGTTCTATGCCTATTTCTCCTTCCTTTTCTTCCTCCCCCGTTCCCCGACGGCTCTCGGTTCTGGAAGAAGGCTGAGGACAAGTGCAAGGAGAGGGGCCGGGGCCGCTGTCTGCCTTTGGCTGGGCTGAAGGCACCGCGGGCTGCCGCTGTGCAAAGCTAGCCTGGACTTTGGTCCATCGGGGAAAGGACAGGGACGAGTCTACATGGAAAAGTCCTCCTGCCTCCCCGTGAGACCACAGTTCAGGATCAGACCCCGAAGGAGAACTGATATTCTTTATTAGTAAAGGATTTTTGGCTACCTTTCCCATTGCTGCACAAAAGGCTGTTGAAAGAGCAAATGGGAAAGAAGTTGGAAGAGGAGAAGGGAGGCAGAAAGGCGCTGAAATGAGGGGAGTGAGGGGGGTGGGAAACGACTTTGTAGCTCCCAGCTGCTGCAGTTCGGGTGCTGCGCTCAGTCCTGGGAGCATCGAGGAAGGAGACCGCAGAAAAGGGAGCAAAGACCCCTCCGGGTCTCTGAGGGCTTCGAAAAAAGTCTCCCCTCTCCTCCTCTCCATATGTATGAACTTTCGGTTTATAGCTCTAATTTCCAACGTCTTTAAAATCCCTTCTTTAAAATCCCTTTCTAAAATAATTGCTCATTAGGAGCTATTAAAATCCTCTCCGTTTTATTTTTTGAGTGTGTGTCGCGAATAGAGAACCAGTTGCGGCTATAAACCATCTCCTCCCATCATGAACTTTAACAGGTTTCCAGCACTCCTTTCCCTCAGGCTTAATTCCAGAAGGAGATGTGGGTTACAAACGAAGAGGTTGGATTAAAGAGGTTCTAAAGAAGAACCAATTTTCCCCTTTCTCTTTTCGCTCTCAGCTCGAGCCATCTTGGAAACGGTGTCTCCAACCCTCAGGAACCCTCCGAGTTCTGTTGGGATTTGGGGTTTTTATGTTTGGTTGTGTTGTTGTTGCGTTGTTTGTTTGTTTGTTTGTTTTTTTCCCTTGGCAATTACAGCCCTGCACAGCATTGAGCCACAAAGCTCACTTTTATCTTAAAGACACACACGAAATGAATCCCCGGTGATTGTTAAATTACATCGCGAGGCCAGGCAGCTATTCCAGTGTATAAATCCTATTCGGAGCAGGCTGGATGCCGCTTCCTGAGCTGGGCAAGCCTCAGAGCAATCCTCACAATGAGGTTCTGAGTGTCACCTCCCGTCTCTTCCTCGTGTGTCCCGACGCGACAAGTGGTTTTTCCGTTCCCAAAAGCACCGCAGCCTTATTGCATGTAACATGCAGCATTTCCTTTCCCTGCACGTAGATTTGTACAGCCCGAGGGCAAATGGACTGCGGGGAAGTGAGGATTTGTCCCATGGGGTTGCGGGGACAGAACTAAGCCCTCCGCAATGGCAAAAGCTTCAGGTTGGGTGCACGCAGTTGGGCTGGGCATTGGGGGTTTTTTTTGGGATGGGTTTTCGTGCCTCGGTATAACCGCGGGGTTTTGTTTCACCTCCGAAAGGGTTTTCTCAAAATAGCCCCCCATACCAAAAATGGAGAGGCTGGAAATAGCGGTGTGAATAAACGCGTCGGAGTGGAGGGAGCGGGGAGGGACGACGGGAAAGTCGACATGAGCCGCAGCGGCGCGTCCTCGTATTAAAAAATACTCAGCCTCGCACACCCCCCCCTCTCGCAAAGTGGTGAAGTTTCCCATTAAAATTGACACCAGGGGATGGTCTTAGCAGCCTCGTCCGCCCCGGATTGGTGAGCCCCGCCGGAAGCCGCCTGCACACGCATTTTCTAACAGATAAGTCAATCGGCAGAGACTTGCCCCCCTCTCCCCCCCCACCTTATCCCAAAATACCGTTTTCGCAAAGCCGGAGCCCACCAGACACCCGGCAGCTCCCAGCACTCCCCTCTCTACCACCCACCCTCGGCTCCTCAGCGCTAAAGGAGGGGGGTGAGGGGATATTTCCCCCCCTTGCACCTCCTTTGAAGGTGCAAAAGGATCGGCAGCAGCCGACACCGGGGGTCCCGCACCCCACCAGCCCCTCCGGGCCCGCAGCTCCGCGGTGCCTCATAACCTCTGTCCTCAGCCGGCTCCGGGATGATGTGGCTTCGCACCCACCGCAATTGGGGATTTCGAGGTGTCCGTTCTGCTGGAGGCTCCTTATGGACCAGGGGGAAATAAAAATGAGAAGATAAGCCTTTTTTTTTAAATTTTTTCTCGGCACGAAATGCCGTCTTTAAAGAAGGGTCTAAAGATGCTAAAACGGCACCAGAAATCGAAGGTGGGTAAAGCAAACAAACAAAAACCGAAGTCCCCTCCCCAGGCTTTACAGGGGTCGAATGCAAACAATCAGGAATGGGCGGCGGGCTGGGAAAGCCCGCAGTCCGCCGTCAAAATAGAATGGTTTTGTCTAGACTGCTAAACAGGGGGAGGAGGGAATGTGGGTTGTTGGTTTCTTGGGTTGTTTTTCTTTTTTCCCCCTTCGTTAACACAAAGGGCTTTTAGTTAAAAATTAATTTACGGCACCTTTGCTCTCTCGCCAGTCTAGGAAAGGAGTGAGAAAAATGAAATAACGCCAAATCGGCCGGAGCTGGGGAAGATTCCCTCTAACAAGTGGTGGGAGGATGCTCTGCCAACGAGCGGGGCTGCCTCTTTTTTATACATTTCCTTGGCTTTTCTTCTTCTTATTTTTACTATTATTTCTTCTTCTTATTTTTACTATTATTTTTTTTCTTCCGAGTGGGAGAGTTTGCTTAAAAAGTAATATTAATTCAAAAGAGAAGGAGCGGAATGAAGGCGAGGATGGGTAAGTCGGTGCTGGATTCGGCCTCGCCGGGTGCTGGGGAGGGAGATGGTGTTCATATCGGGTTGGTCTCTCCGTAGTTCACCGAGAAAACTTAATGCTTCTCATCAGCTGCAGCCATTCCGATAGAAGCTGTTGGCTGCTTTTGCGCACGGGCGAGCAGAGCTGTTCGTCTTCCCCCTTCTTTAGCTTCTATGATCATTTCTTCCTCTGTCTTCTCAAAGTTCAAGCTCTCTTTTAAAGCAAAGATCGGGCTCAAAATGTCTTTGTTCGCACCTCCTCTTCTCCGCACCGTCTGTTGGGAGTTCCGTCTATTCTCGGTTCCGACTCTTCGTGGTTAGCATCGTTTCTTTGTTTCTGCGTTGGGCAGAAACCCATTTAATCTGCATCATCCATCGGGAAACGAACCGGGGAATGCAGACACACAGCAGGGAAATCCAGCTTGGAGCAAAGCTGGGAACTTCTGGAACAAATCCCCCCAAATAGCGGTTACCTTTCGTGATGCCCACCCAGCCAAACCCACTATTAACAACCATCCGCCCCACGCTTTCCATCCGCGTGGCTCTTCCATTCGCATCGGTGTCCTCTCTTCTATCTTAGTTTATTTTCTCCTCTCTCTACCGACTCTTAGAGCCCGCTGTGTGGACGGAAGCTTGCTAGGCTTGGAATTAAAAGGTCATTTCGAAAGGATTGCCAAGTCTACATGCTGGGGGGGACTCAGCCTTTTATGCCGCCATGTGTTGTCTCCGTCCGCTGCCATAGGAAAGCAGTTGTGCCGTAATGAGGTACCCTTTAAATTTAATTTCCTGTCCCTCCCCTGCTTCATGGATTTCTAATAACTATGTTGGAAACCGGGGAAGAAACCTCTTCAAGTCTCCCGGACGGAGGGTTTACATAAATAATGGAAGGTAGCCGAGCTTAATTAAGTTTTCCACTAAATAGGTAGGATAGGAAGAAATGCGATATTTCGTTTAAGGGGACACCGAGAAAAAAGATGTATTTCTGTTGCGTCTTTCTATAGAATTCTTATCAATATTACTCTTCAATTTATTTATTAACTGATACCTTTCTCAGAGATTTAAACCTAATCCCAAATAACCCGAAGCTAAAAACAGTTAAAAGATTAATTGGGGGGAAGAAAGAAACGGAGACTTCTGAGCGCGTCTAAAACCGAGATTTTTGGACAGATTTCCCCATGAAAAATAAAATAGGAAGAAAATAATGGAATGAATTGTTGGACCGATAAATTCTTGGCAAAGAGGAAGGTTTAATGTCGGATAAGTAGATGCTCGTATCGGACTGCAGGTTTGCTGCAAGTATTTTGCCAACCGCTTTTCTATAATGCTATCCAACGTTTCTTCCTCCCTTTTACCTGCTGCTGGATTCTTTCTCGAGGTTCAGCCTTAACTGCTCCATCCAGGGCTCCTATTGAGACTTAAAGTCTTATTCGATTAATTTAGAAGATTTGACGCCTCTGTGGACTAATTAGGTGATATTTCTGTAAGTGAAGCTCCCCTCGCCCTCCCTATCTCAGCACACGATACCGAGTATGGTGCAGAGCCCTGAGATGGGGCCGAGACGGCTCCGATCGCCCTAAATTGGGCTCGGTTTTATGGGGGACATTCTTACATGTTCCCTCGCTGAGCTTTGGAATCGTTTCGCCTCTGCACACTGTCTGCGTTTCCAGTTCTCCCTGCAAAGAAATAGAATTACTGAAATAGGTGGGATCGATTTCCACCTCCCCTATTCCTCCCCTCCCCATCTTTTTGTTGCTATTAATTGCGGATCTCCTGCACCGAAGGTATTTTTGTCCGGATTTTTGCCTTTTCTCCCCGGGGATTTCTCACACTTTGGTTTCTTTTAATTGTGTGGGAAGTGGGTGTCGAGGGAGGGGGCTCCAGGGCTCAGCGGGACCAAATATCTCGGGGTTTTCTGTATGCCTGCTGCTCTCCCCGGTCTCAGGACCAATCTGGACGGTCGCACACCGTGATTTGGGAATGGCAAGCAGTGAGGGGGGGGGGGAAGAATGATGAAGCAAAGTACCCAGGCCTGTCCTGACGATGGCCTGTCCTCGGCCGGGCCGAGGGGCTCCCACTGCCCTCCACTTCGTGTCTGAGGGCATCCCTTGGGAAGCGGGCTTCGGAGAAAAGACTTTGATTGCTGCTTTCTTTAAGGCAGAATGTCTCATTTTTATTCGCAACCCCCTTTTCTCTCTTTCCTTTTTCATCCTTTAAATTAAAAAGGAAAAGAAGGGGGGAAGAGGAGGCGGGTGGGGAGGGAGAAGGGAAAAAAACACACCAAAAAGTTCGGTTAAAATGCTGGTGTTCGGCTTGGCAGGGGAAACAAAGGCCGCACCGCGGATGGCAGCGCTGATGCGGAGGTAGCGCGGAGCCGGGGCCGATCCCGGCCAGCGAGCGCCGCCCTGAGGCCACGGAGCCGACGGACCCTGATGGGGATTGCGGGGAATGAGGGGTGGGAACATCGCTGGTTCTTCGGTAAGGGGTTAAATGCAGCCCCAGCCAACGGAGGGCAGGGACTTTTTGATCATTCTTGTTTATGGTTTATTGCCGGAGTACGAACGATTCAAGCATTCACTTTTATATTTCCCCCCCCCCACCAATGTCTCCTTCCCCAACCTCCTCCCCCTTTTCCCTTCCTTTTTATTTTTCCTTTTGCAATGGGTGGTTAAGAAACGTCACGGTGCAGTTTTCTGGGTGTCGCTGAGTATCTTTTTGGCTTGATGGATAGTGGGAAGGAAAAAGAGAGCCCACACCGAGCTGTCTCCCACTCCCACGGAGCATAGCGAGGCTGGGGGGGGGGGGGAAGGAAAGAGGGGTAATTTCTTCATCTTTTCCTTATAAATGCGACAAGAGCCTCCTGTTTGTAACATGCTCTGCTTGGGAATATCTGCATGACTCCTAAGGAGCGGACACCAAATACTCCCAAAGGCTAATGCTGATGAATGGGAGCTGTGAAAAACAGCTGCCATCACCATATTTTAATAAAAGTAGGGCTTTGTGAACATCTAAGTAAGTCACAAAGAAATCAGTGATGAGATCCGGAGGCTCGGTGCCATTTCCCTCAGATAATCTGTAATAGATTCTTCTGTTAAGTGTGTTTGTAATGGATATATACACATATATACATTTACTGATCTATGCTCATGCAAGCGGCCTCCCATTCCACCCTATTAATTATATTAGCACTTATTCCCCTGACAAGCAGAAGTTCTCTTATTGCTGAGACATCCATTTGCTGTCTCAGAGCTCTAACTTGCCTTTGACGTCTACATCTAAAATGTTCTTTAAAACTTTTACAGCATCCGAAAAGGGAAAAATAACCCCCATTACCTTCAAATGTGATTCCAGCCCAAGAATTAAAGCTAATCCATCACTTATTTGCATTTTGTTCTTTTTCTTCCTTTTCTGTTTTGCTTTTTCCCCACCTCCCCCCTCCCCTTTTTTTTCCTCTCCCTTTTCAACTGATTGTTATTTATTTTAAACCTGATCATGAAATTAAATGGCACGTGCAGTTTTGTTTTTCATGCTTAACTTGAGTGGTTGCCCTTATTTATGTTTTCAATTTGCAGTTTTCTAGGGGGGGGCTGGGGGGCAAAGTGAGCTTCATTTCCACATCGCAGCAGTGGAAGCTCAGTTCTAAATGCATTCCTGCCTGTCCTGTCTGAAGGAAAGAGCTTTTAGCGTTACGAGTTCAAGTGTGACTGTGACTTTGGTTTTAGGAATTGCAGACGTGGTGTTATCCTTTTTCTTTTGTCTTTAATCGCTATTAATATTCCTCTTCATGGAAGCAGAAAATACTCAAAGCATTGTAATGGTATTGTGGGTGTGATAGAAATAACTTTAGTGGACGGTACGTGTGCATGGCTGCAAACTCATCGTGTCCACCGACCTCAGGAATGCAGCGCTGGAGGTTCCCGATGTGGATGTAATTAAAGTTGCATAGTCAACTCCATAAAAGTTCATTCACAGATTTGACTTATTTAATCTTGGTCCTACATGTATATATATATCTATATATACATTGTGCCAAAATGGTGAGAAAGGGGGAGGGAAGGGGGAGAGAAGCTTGTTTATAAAGTAATAGAAAAAATATATATTACAAACTTCCCTTGTACCAAAGACTCCCGACCAGACGATCCTTCCCCCCTTTTTGGAAGGGCTCTAACTTCACACAACATGAAAATAAACACCCGGAATCCACAATTCCTCTCCTCCAGATGAGTTTTTTCCTCTTTCTATTCTCTTTTAAATGTCTGTTTGTCTGTTTGTTTTCCTGGGGGGAGATCCCTGCAGGTTTGTTGTGTTAGATTTGGGTTGGCGGTGTTGGGTTTTGGTTGATGTTGAGTTTGGTTTATGTGTTGGGTTTGGGTTGGTGGTGTTTGGGTTTGGTTTACGTGTTGGGTTTGGGTTATAAACTGGGTTTGGATTATACATTGGGTTTGGGTTGGCATTGGGTTTGGTTTCTATGCTGGCTTTGAGTTGGTGTTGGGTTTGGTTTATGTGTTGAGTTTGGTTTCTTTGTTAGGTTTAGTTCATACGTTGGCTTTGGGTTGGTGTTGGGTTTGGTTTATGTGTTGTTGTTTTTATTCCCCGATTCCACCCCATCCCTCTCCTCCTGCCCGACTTGGTGTAAACTGTTTGAAGTTCAACAACAAGGCAAAATTTTATTTCCAGCACAACAGATTTATATGCACAATAGATTTATATGCAGTCCCATATTTAAGTGCTTCTCAAATGAAATGAAGCTAAATTGTTGTCAACTTTCCTCCTCCTGCGTGCATCTCTTCATCCCAGAGAACTCATTCTCAATTAACTTTAATCCCATCGTTTAGAGGAGATTGGAGGCTCTTTGGGGGCTGTTACCCCACTGTTTTCGAGCCCCTATTGATTCCCTGCACTCAGTCCGTTTTGTTATTTAATCCACCTGAAGACTAAATCCGAATTTACAAGGTAAGCCTTCGACTTTATTTTATATGTTTATCAATTACGTGTGAACATAAACGTTTGTGACACAAAGGAACCCAATCCGATGGTCTGTGGATGTATGGTCCAGACTTTGCCAAATGGGAATTATTATATTTTCTTTTATTTTTTTTGCTCTTTCTTCCAATTTCCCCCTTCGAAACTCACAGCAAAGCCCCGAGGGCCGCCCGGTTCCAATCTCCTCTCCCCAGCTTTAATTCCCCATTCCATCACCACCGAGTCATTATTTTATAAAACGTTCTTCCAGCTCAGAGTTCACGTTGGGGGGAGGAAAAGACACCATAACTTTCTCTGAGTTACTATTCACACCTCTACAGCAGTCACTATGACGCTTTTTCTCTTGCTTTGCTTGATTTATACATTCTTGCCTTCTTTTCTTTATATTAATCACCTTACGCACGCGTTCAGAGGAGGGGAATATGAATTAAGAGCCCTTCTAATTATTATTATTACTACCGAACGCTCTGCTTTGACTTCATTCTCTTTTCTGCCGACAGTTTCCTAAACATTAATGTTTCTAGATTATATATACAATGTATATGATGTATATACAATCTTTCTTTGCCTCTCTATCTCTCGTAATAGCGTTTTAATACAAGGCCTCCATGAACGCCGTTGATATGGGAAGGGCCCTTGAAATCAGCTTTCCGGAGGAGGTGGGGGAAGAACTTTAGGAATTTTTTAGACTTATTTTATTGCCTCGATAATCGCTTGTTTCTCAAAGTCAACAGCATTTTACTGTTTCCTCTGCTCTATTTGTCAACTATTTGTAACGTCCTGCGGGAGGGATCCGCTCCAGACACTGTACATAGGAAATCATTTGAATAGTCATTTCGCGAAATCGTAGGGGTTTTATTTCGTCTCTGAAAGGGTCCTTTTGTTGCTTTTGTTTCCTAGCAACTGTTTTCTATTATAAAAGTTCAGATCGCAGATGATGTCAAACAAAATGGCCGCCCAGGCGCCTTTCTCGGTAATTTTAGCCTTTGACCCAAGAATGAACTAGAACTGCTCTGTGAATTAGGTAGTTTCATGTTGTTGGGCTTTAAATTTTAAACACAAGAACATCAAACTACCTGATTTACTCCAGTTATCCCCCTCGGTGTGCAGCTGCCCCGGGCAGGATGGAGGGGGCGGACACGAAGCCCCTCAGCCCCGCACCGTTCCCCGCACCACGCAGCGGTGCCGCTTTCTTTGTCTCAGTTCCCCATTTCAGGGGACTTTTGGCGAGACAACGACCCAAATCATCAAGACCTCATTAAAGGTCTAATTAGGCTGCGGCGCCTCTCAGAGGCCAAAATGCCCCCCCCAGCGGCAGGCAGTCCCGCGGCACGAAACCGCAATAAAGTTGTTTTGGGGCTTTTTTCTTTTGCGCCGTATAAAATATCTACATATAAATCCGCAAGCAGCTACAAAGTAATCGGAGGGAGTTTTGTTTTAGTCACTGTGATCCACGCCTCCGCGTGAGGGATAAAATGCGGCTGTAGGGAGCACAAAGGAGCTGCGTCCAGTTTAATTATCCCCATTGAGAAACTAAGTTTATTAAAGGCTCTGCTGCTCATCGCGCAGTGCCTCGGCTTTGTCATTTCGCTGGCGATGTTACAGGGATGGGGACTGCGAGAGGCTCTGTATGGCTTTTCCTTTAGAGGTTTACATGCCCAGTTTAGTGTAGGATATTGAATTCGGGGCAATACTCTGCCGCTGAGGAGCTCCTGCATCTCATAGAACACCTCCAGACAAACCCCAAACCCCAAAGCTACATTCACCGAACGAAAGAGTTCGGGTGGCGTCGGGAATCGCCGCAATGATTTTCTTCCCCCTCCTCACTCCAACGTGTTGCATGCGGGACTGCGCTCATTTTAATGCCTTTGAAGCTCATAAAAGTCCTCGTGGGGATGGGAGGGTGCGGGAAGAGGTGCGTGTTTGCACGAAGTCCGTCCATTCCTCTTGAATACTGCGACTTTGTGCTCAGTGTGTGTTACCGCTCAGCTCGTGGAAGCGATTTGTCCCCGCGTTACTGTTTGAAACACCCGTAAAAAACAAGTTTCATATGATCCAGGCCACGACTAAACCAGCCTGAGCCTGCGTGTCCCTCCGAGGTTTGAAGAATTAAACTTTGATACGATATCCAGGGTTTAACCACCATCTGCTGCGGCTGTGAGATCCCTGGGAATTCTTTTCTTTTTTCCCCCTTTTTCCTGCATTTTTTTTTTCTCTCCCCCCTCCATTTTGTTAAGACAAAACGAAAACAAACAAACAGAAAACTCGTCTGGGTTTGAGGCCGGCGTGTGCTTTCTCCCCCGAAAGTGGTGATTGCGGCGGACACATCGCCTATCTCCGCTATTAAACAAACAGCCGCTCCAAGGGGAGGAGAGGGAAAGTCAAATAGCGTCAAATAGCTCGGAGTTTTCTACCCAATTCAGCAGCCCCGTGACTCCTTCCTTAGAAACAACTCGCTACTTGTGCCCTGCCTCAAAGCCCTTAAACGGAAAAGGACAATCTGGGAAAGTTAATCATAAACTATTCGGTAATAATGTCCCCATAGGCAACCACTAACCTGCCTTGTAAATGTCTGGGCTGCTGATTTTGATCTCTCTCCTACCCACGTCCATACAGGAAGCGAAGGCCGGGGAGGAGAGTGGGGAGACGGAGCTGGGGGAGATCAGAATCAGGCTCGGGGGGGTTGGGGGGGGTGTATGGCTGCCTGCAAGCGGGGACAGAACTGGTTTCCCATGGAAAGCATGGGGCGAGAAGGGTGCGGGGAGATGATCCCCTCATCCAGCAGCTCCGCAGAGGTTTCTTTCTCTTCTTTTCCGAATTAGAAAGAGAAGATTGACCTTACCTGGAGAAGCAGCCGTGTGGGGATGGTGAAAATCCCCTCCTCGTGGTAACTGCCCCGTTTGCGACGTGATGCGCAGTTCTGCTCTAAGACAAACTGCGGTTTGCCCAACACATTTCCCACGAGTTGCTCTCCTACCAAGGTTCCGTCTGTCCCATATCGGTCCGACTCGGAGTGTGAGTGGGGAGGGAGGGGGGGCAAAAGTGATGCGGAAAGAGCCCGTCTGAAAGAATCTCTCCCTTTTATTTTATTACTGCACATTCTTTTATTGCTACACATTTTACTCTCCCCCCAGAACTTCATTCTCGTACCTGTGCCCTTTTCCCACCCTACTGCCTTGCCTCGCTGTGGTGGAGGCAGATCTCTCCCAGACTTCAGTCCATTTTAGGGGACGGGTTCCCACTCTCTGGCGGTGACCCCACAGCAGATCATCGCTGGGGACCCAGCAGCAAAGGGGTATAAAACCCCCAAACCGGCGGCAGTGGGAGCAATGCAATCTCCCAGCTATTGCGTGGGAGCTCGATATGATTTCATGGAGGGAGGCGAGGAGGGGAGGATTAGTCTGGTAGCTAAAATGCGGGCTCATGAACAACAATCCGACTTTATTTTAACTTTCTCTCCTTCGGCTTTCCCTTTCCAAAGCGCATAAGCTTTTACTTTCCAGGGGATCGAAGTGCTTTATTAACTGCTGAGATTACAAACCTCATTTGGAATTGTGTTTTTTAGCCGGAGTATACTTTGGGTTCTTGGAAAATTGCCCACATGTGTAACTTGTTTTTGCTTCTCTTCAGACAAGGAATTCCGCCTCCCTCCCCTTTCTCCCCCCCCCTCTTCTTCTCACCACTTACGGATTTTTAACAGACGGCCGCATTCAAACTGAGGGCTAGCACAGGAAATGGCAAAGGTAGATCCTTCTTCTTTCAGGCTACAAAAACTTATTTCACTTTATATATATATATATATATATATATAAAGAAGTCTTACTCCTCAAGAGGGATTTTTGTTCCTCTCTCGTGAGTTTGGAGGGGTTTGGGACTGAAGTTTTCTCTCTTACATCCACGTAAATGCGTTGTTTGTGAATCACAGAGTGCTCCAAACCGGGATTTTATTCCAGTTTTCTGGTTTTAAAATATTTCTATGATTATTATTAATAATTATTATTATTTCGGCATACTTTTCATATCCGAAATTAACACTCGGCCCTTTGAAGGCTGAGTGATCTCTGAATCTGGTCTCCAGACTCCCCATAGCCGCGAGGTTTGCTCTCAGCTGTTATCCCCTCTTGCGTATCCTTCTCGCCTTCAAAACCCAACGTGAAAAGAAGAGTGAATGCATCCAAAGTAAGGCACACCGCAAAACACCTCGAAACCACGATAGGACCCTCACTGTCCCATCCCAGCACAGCAGAAAGCTCTGCAGCCCCAGATCTCCCCCACCTCCTTCATCTCAATGCTAAAGCATCTGGAAAAGGAAGGTGCCAAATCTAATAAATGATAACAACTGTCCTTAAAAATAATACAAGTGGTTAAATACTTTTCAGGCCAAAAATAAAAATAATTTTTAAAAAATAATAGGATCGTTTACTCCTTATTTTTTCTAATGCCAAAACTTCCACATCAGCAAAAGATGGCAGCGGAGCAGACCTGAAAGCTGCATCTTGTGAAGGCGTTTTGTGTTTGGTCGCTGGCGGTGCAGCAATACCGACCCGAGGAGCTGTTTGTTAAGGATGAATTTTTGCAGCTGTGTGTTTCAAAGGGGAGCGCTGTGTGGAATTGGTTTTTCTCTCCAAAACCAAGAAAGATTATTTATAAACAACATCTGAGCTCGGAAGCCTCTGGGTTTCCATTGCAAGCTGACTACACTCTCAGTTTCTTCCTCACAGGCAAATAACACTCTTGGCACTGATTCCGAGAGCAGCAAAAAGTTTCCACTTCAGACTTTCTTTTTTTTTGGAGAGGGTCACTGTTTCTAGTTCCGCTTTATGGACCAGCAATAAGCCCATACCTCAAGTGAAGGCAGCCGGTGTGCAAATCGAGCACAGCTCGCACACCCTGGCTGCTCTAACCCAAAAACTCATCCCGAAATTGACTCCCCGAGGTCCCTTTCCCCCCAGCTTTTCCTCCTCCGAGTCTTTTTCTTCCCACCCCTCTCTCTCAAAGAGAAGAGCTTTTCATGCCATTTCTTTCGGGCTCTTTTTGAGGCTTTCAAGTATGAAGTCACAGGAAACAGAGAGCACCACGCGAGCGGGGCTCCCAGATCAGGGATGGAGCGGCTGCTCGCCTGGAGTCCCTCTCAGCAAAGGTTACAAAGAGATGAGCTATGGGAATATGCATCAAAAATAAACTACTGAACAAACGGAAACCTCCAGAGGAGCGAAAGCAAATGGATTTGGCAGATCATCTTGTGAGGTTTCCATCCACCAGGGATCTGAGAACTCCTGCTTTCTGCCTCACAGCCACACTCCTAAGAGTCTTCTTGGTCTGAATTTATATACTACAGAAGATTATATACTCACATGCTGACACAGTTCATCATTATTTATAGGAGGTGCACCAGGATATTTTTTTCCCCAAGAATTTATTTATTACAGGTAAGACACAGCCAATCTATCTAGCAAACAGAGAACAGGTGTTTTGCTTCCATTAACGTTCAATAATTTTATCTATTCTTATTCAACACCCCGATGCCAACACGGCTGTTTATCCATCACTTGTATAAACACATTTCCACGAGCCAGGAGAGTTGAACCTCCAGAACTCGCTTAAATCAGCCCTTCCCTTTTTCAAGCTCTCATAACATTATCAGAGACCCTCCGAAACTGTTGTGAAATAGGCTGATGTAATAAAAAGGAATAAAGTCTGGAAGGCAATAAAGCGGGGGACTGTGGCAATCTGAGCCAAGCAGCTCGCATTGCACGGTTGATGACACGGGATCCCTTAAGTTCAAAAACTCCGTAACGAGTTAAAGGGAAGAGCAAATAAAAGTTGGGGAAAGCAGGAATTTCGCCCATCTCTCGCCCTGGTCTGAGCGATCAGCGATCCCGCCCCGCTCTTCTCACTCGTAGGGATTTCTCTGCCTTCCCCAGTTTAAATGCAAAGGGATGAAGTGGGGTTACTTTGGATGCACCCCACAGAAAGGAGAGGAAGGTTTGTCTGGCGGTGAGGACTCACCTGGTCACATTTACTTGCGACGGTCTTTGCAAGAGCTTAACCCAGAGCTCACCTTGGTTGGAGCCCGAGACTGCCTCTGCTTTTCCAGACCAGGGAGCGTTTCGCTCTAGCTGGGGGAGTGGGGATGGGGGGGGGGAGGCCTCTTATTACCTTGATTGATGTAAAAAATAAAAATAAATCCAACCTCCGGCTTTGGGCTCCGGCTTTCTGTGCCCATCATCCGGACTTTCTCCATTATTTCTTCTTCTTCTTATTATTATTATTATTTCAAATGAAAATGGACAGCTTCTTCCCAGAGCCTCTTGCAGAGGGTCTCTGTTTCTCGACGTGGGGAGAAGTGTCCCTCCATCACACTGCGGGGCAACGAAAAACACCGCTGATGGGAATAAGGGAAAAGCTAACCGTTTGAGTGTCGGGATTTTAGAGCCTTAATGATCACCCCGTATCTGTAAAACAACTCTGGTAGCAAACTCATGCATAGGTTTTGTACAGACGAGCACATAGGAGTCGTGTACACGGACATACGGTATCACAGACAGAGAGAGATGCGAAATACGCTTTTCCTTGATTTCAGGTGGCTATTAGCACCCTCCAATGCTATTATTAGCCCGTTAATACAGGCTATATAATACTTACATCCCTATATACTTCAGGAAGGATTCGCGATGATTTATCATTCCTAGAAATCTCTTTGCCCTTCACATTAAATATCTTTCTGTGTTGGGATGAGAGGAAGAAGGGCGGAG
The DNA here is from genome assembly GCF_039878825.1 of Excalfactoria chinensis. Classification (NCBI taxonomy): domain Eukaryota; kingdom Metazoa; phylum Chordata; class Aves; order Galliformes; family Phasianidae; genus Excalfactoria; species Excalfactoria chinensis. Next base: position 1,297,994 of record NC_092848.1, on the reverse strand, counting down.
GGGCAATAGATTAAAGGAGGCGAATTGATCCAGACTGTTACAGCTGAAGTCCAGAAAACACTTTTGCCCTAATCACACCGCGCACCTTTTCCTTAACCAACATTTACGACGCCATCAGATCATCTCGCAATAAACGCATTTATCATAATAAGTCGGGAAAACTGACCCTGTTACCCCGCACCGCCGGGCGGGACCCGCACCGAACCGGATCCGCGCGTCAATCATCGCTTTCCAGGGCTGGAAAAAGAGAAATAAAAATTATAATTCTAATTAAAATTAAACCGAAATGAGTCGGATCGTCGGTAACGCCGTCGGGGAGAGGGCGGCGGGGGGGGTGGAGGGGAGGTGGCAAGCGCACATACAAGCGGTGCTGTAAGCGAGGTGTGCGGGGGGGGAACACCGTGACTGGAAAGGCGAGGGATCCCTTTTTTTCCCCCCCTTTCTTTTTCCACAGGCAATAAATTCAGGACTATAAAAATCCAAGAAAGCTAATGTAAGTTTTATTAAACTCTTTAACCGTCGCAAGTCGGAGGCACTCCGCAACAAAGCAGAGTCAGTGGCGCTCGGTATTTCACTGGGCTTGTAAAGTTCAATGAAGGTTTCTGATTCCAGCGACGTGGTGAATCACGCTGGTTCGGCTCCAGCAAAGCAACCCCGAGATTATGCCGCAAAACACGTGAAGATGAATTCATACACGGAGCGGTTTTTGGATGCGATACGGATAGAAGCACTCAGCCGAGGACACGGGGAGGGGGAGCGGCAAGGGGGGGGGGGGGGGGGGTCGTGTCTGCAGCTCGCTGCTCCGAGCCGTAATGTCACGCATATGCCACTCACATTTGAAATTTCATATTTGCCCCCATGATCGTACCACGTTAGGATCCATTTTCCGATGCCAGAGGGTTTGTTATTTACAACACCCTCCCACGACTCTCGCTTTTCCTTCCAAAAAAAGCATCTTATATGCGCATCGTGTGCATGTCGTGTAATGCACACACGAGTATGTGTGTATACGAAACCACCGGGGTGCGGGTCGGGGGGAAGGGGGGGGGGGCGACGTCGGGGGGGTTGATTTCTATGTATTTTCTGCCTTTTGGTTTTTGTTTTTTGCTATCGTACTCTGGAGCCCGAGTGGCAAAGAATAGCTTTTATCTCCATTCCCCCATGGTGGTTATTAAAGGCGAAGTGAATACATCAGCATCTTTCATTAAAAAAAACAAGGAAAAGAAAAGAAATCCGGACCCCCCCATTCCATAACAACAGCAAAATCTACGTAGGGAGATATCAGCCCCAGCTCTGCCCGTTTCGTGGCTTTTCTAAACTCCTGACGTTTTGCAACATTGCATAAACATAAAACAATCCATCCTTGATATGGAATGCAAGGGCGGATGACAGCGCAGCGCAGCCCCCTCGGCTTCGATTGATTTACGCCGAGACTGACGCTTTATCAGGCACACGAAAAAAGTTTGACCAATCATTTTGCTGGGAGCTCACAACACAGCAGCCCAACTGTACTTTGTTGGCTAGGAAGTTCGAGAAGGGGGTAGAGTACAAATCTAGATCTGTCCTATATATTTTTTTTTCCCTTCATTGAACCGTGCTTTGTATGATGTCTGAGAATGTCCATTTCTGGGACTCTTAGCAATTACTATGTCGACTCTATTATAAGTCATGAAAGTGAAGACTCGCCTTCAGCTAAATTTTCATCTGGGCAATATACGAGTTCCAGGCAAGCTGGGCACAATGAACATCTAGAATTCCCCTCTTGTAGTTTTCAGCCAAAACCTCCAGTTTTCAGCGCCTCCTGGACTCCTTTGAATCCACATTCTTCTGGTACCCTTCCTGCCGTCTACCATCCATATATTCAACATCAAAGCGTCCCATCTGATAGCAGGTATCTACGGAGCTGGCTGGATCCAGTGCCCAGAGCAGAGACCCTCCCCGGGCAGGGATCTGTTAAGGCTGAGCCGCTGCTGGGCCGTCCCGGGGATGTCCATAAACAGGGAACACAGGAGTACAATTTAGAAACTTCTGCTGCAAGGGAAGGGATCGTTTCCAATCAAAGGCCCAGCTTCGAGGACAATAAAGTTTGTGAAGGAAGCGAAGACAAAGACAGAACAGATCAAAGTAAGTTATAAAAGTGAGGAAGTAAACAGTATAAAAGCTGGAGGAGGTGCAATAAAAGGGGACAATGCTGCGTAAAGTTTAAAATCAGGGCTTAAAGAAAACTCTCAGATGGCTGATGCCAACCTAAGGGGAGAGGTGGGGAGGGGAGAGGGGTGGCATTGTTTCTGGGGGGAAATACAAATAAATATTAAAACGAGAGTCGTCTCCGACCAAAACAGAGTCCAGAGCGGACAAAAGCTGGATCGAGCCGTCCTCCTTCCTACAGAATGCTGACTCCGGCAGCGGAGATCATTGCTGTAAGAGGGAGTGAGGGCGTGCGGGGCTGCGGGTGGAGAGAACCGAGGGACGGGAGGGGGGGAGAGAGCGGGGAAACGTGGGGAGAAGGGCCGGGAGAGGAGAGCGGAGGTCGGGGGAGAGAAGAGAAGGGGAAAATCGAGGAGGAAAAGTTCACGTGGGGGGGAAGTAAACAGCGGCGGGGGCTTTTCCGTGCCCGCTGAGCTGCGCTGCGCCGGCAGATTGAAGGCTCGGGGCTCCCCTTCACCTCGGGGTCTGTTGTTTTTTTTTGCTGCCGTGGGTGTATTTGTTGTGCGCGTTTTGCTCGGTTTCCTTTTTCCCTTTTCTTTTTCTTTTTATTTTTTTTCCTTTTATTTTATTTTATTCTCTTTTTTTTGCACGCCTTCGCTTATTTCTGTTTCTAATTGCTCTCATATTCGTGCCTCACTTCAGGGTTTGACTGTTCCAAAGCCGAAATATCACTATTTCCAAACTCCCTCCGAGTTGAGTTAAAAAGAGAGAGAGAGAGGGGAGTGCTTCCAGCTTAATTAGCTCTTTATTTGTAACGTAGCCAGGTTGGAGAGCAGCTAAACTTCAGCCTGTGCCTTTTTAGTGACCTGGTTTCTCTTTTATTAGTTCTAAAATGCAGAAAGAAGAATCGTTTTGATGTGTTTATTAAGATTATGGTTAGTGCTGCTTGTAATACGCGTTGTTGTTGTTATTAAAATGACGCAAGAGAGTTTTTGAGTGTGTAAGAATGGGTGTCTTCACCCCGCGCCGGTTCGGTTGGTACCCGGGGTCCATCTGGGAGGTGGAAGGGCTGAGAGGGAGAAAACTGGCTCCAGTATCGTGGCGAATGTTTGCGCAATGAAAGGCGAAGTTGTGCGGAGTGTTGGGTTGGAAAGGGCAGAGAAAGCCCCCGCTAAAGGTACAGCGTGAGGAGCGTGTGCAGGACACCCTGGCACAGTCATTCCGTGAATTAACTTCATTTTGGTTTTTCTACCCCTCTCAGCCCCCCCCCCCCCCCCCCCTTCTCCCCCCCTTTAACCCCTCACCGAAGTGTAGGAGCAACAGTATTGAAAACGCGGTGTATTCCCCCCTCCGTGTGCACGATGGTGCGGGGGCATTCATTTTTTTCCCCTATCGTTTGGCTTGCACCGTGCACACGCACTCACACACACTCACACACACACACAAAAAGAAAGTCCTGTTCTATTGTGCTGGGCAGAGATCCAGAACAAACTGCAAGCGGGAGGTGAATGGTCGGAGAGAATGAAATATCCAGGTTCTGTGCTCAATGTCCCTGAAATTCAATATAGAAAAGCCTCGTCCAAGAAAATGTTATTAAGTCCTAAGTAAGCGCAGGGACCAGAGCTAAGAGGATGCAGTGCGGTTTCTCTATGGCGTGTGGTTACGACGCATATTTTGTTTTAAATAATAGTTTAATTTGGGCTAATGTGGAGAGGCTGCCAGGGCTGGGAGACGGAGCTGTTTTGCAGCAAGCACTCCCACCCATTTCCCTGACTCTTTCAATTTTTGAAAGTATTTCACAATAATGAATCTCTAGGCCGGTTATGGCACCGGGATCTGTGAATTTATTCGCTAGGTTTGCAGGAAACCATGTGCCAGAGCCTCCCCTCATTTGCTCGCCCATTCAGGAGGGTGTACACAGTCAGTAAATAAAATACCCGCGTTTCAAATGCCTCCGATTTTAACGATCCGAGATGCGACCGAAAAAATAAAAGAAAATAAAACCCGACCAAATAAAAATCCGTTATGAAGCAGAGCCCTCCGTTGCCATTAAAAGATGGGTAGCAGGATTAACAGTATCAATTATTAACAGCTTTCTTCCTCTTTAATATTTAATTCTGCATATTAGATCGAGTCAATTACATTAAGGAAATAGCAGCGCAGATTCGGAGGAGGCAGTACTTACAGGGGAAGATTAAAGCGGATTATTTGTAAAAATATTCAATATATTTCGTTTTACGTGGAAGGGAAAGTCGTGATGGGGCGCGTGTGTGTATGTATATATTTATAACGGTCCGTTTAATTGGTGTGAAGGTTTACGGCTTACGGCCATCATTTCAGAGGACGAAAGGGAAATAAAATAGAAATACGTGGTCTGTCCTTTTCCTTTCCCTCCTCTCCTCACCCCAACACTCCTCCGATATTTGCATGTGATTAACGAACGCTCCATTATTCGCCCCCGAAGCGCTTCACCTTTGGGTGCGACCTCACCCAGCACTGCGTCTGCGGGGCTCATTCCTTAAAATGGTGTTTTGATCCCTCACCTCCCTCCTCCTCCCCCCATCCCAAACCCCCATCCCAGCATTGGGTTTAAGCCCGATATGTGCTTTTTGCAGAAGGTTCCCACGTAACTTCTCTCACACGCGAGTTATGGAGGGGGGGGTGGGGGATTTATATTGGGGCCGCTGTTCTCCCTTCACATCGGCCCTACAGACGTCCATGCTTCAGCATAACACTGTCCAGACCTCCTGTAGCAGAGTCCAGCCAGCCCTGAGGATGTTTATGGTATCGAGACCGTTTCTTGCCACGCAGCAAAAATAAGCAGGATTTATTCAAAGGGCCTTTTTTTCGCCCCCCCCTCTTCCGCCTCAGTCCCCTTTACCCGCAACGCTGTCTCTACGGGAGTGCACCCGCAGACACGTGGGGAAACGCATCTGAAATAGATGCGGGATTTTGGCTTTGCTTTCTCCCAACGCAGGGAGAGAACATCACGGCTGCACCTTGGGAATGGGTAGGAGGGGGGGGTGAATTCGGGCCCCCACTTGTGGGCAGGGCTCGCCTTGCCGAGGCCGGGCTGCTTTCAATCCGGCTCCCATCTCGGGTTCGCATATGCGTGTGTATAATCTTCATATTTGATGGCATGATGAAAACCTTCTGAGAAACACTCAGGCTGTATCGTATTGATCTTGGTGCTTTTCTTTCAGCCAACCCAGCTGCCAGCTGGCTGCACGCCCGCTCCTCCAGGAAAAAGCGATGCCCTTACACGAAATACCAGACCCTGGAACTAGAGAAGGAGTTTTTATTCAATATGTACCTGACGAGGGACCGTAGACACGAAGTGGCCAGACTCCTCAACCTGAGTGAGAGACAAGTCAAAATCTGGTTTCAGAACCGAAGGATGAAAATGAAGAAAATGAACAAGGAGCAGGGCAAGGAGTGAAAAGCAGCAGAGCAGCACCCTCCCCTTCCTTCCTTCTCCCCCTAACTCCCCCCAGCCCCCAGCTCCGAGCACCCGAGCTGCAGTGCTAACACACAACCCGAACCAAGGGGAAAACCTTCCCAATTCCCCATCTCCACCTTTGCATGCGAGATGTTGCTTAATATCCTTTTATCCTCTTAGCGTTGCCACGTAGGAGGCAACTTAGCGAAAAAAAATAGTGCAGTTCCTCTTTGGGGGGCACATGCTGGGTTTTGTTTCTGTTCTCTTGTTGTCTTTCTCTATTTCTTTTTTTTTTCTTCTCCCCACAGTGTAACACAGACACAGGGCTCCTGTCGGAGCAGCAGCTTTCCCTCCTTGCATTCTCTCCATGGAAAGCAAGACGGCAAACACAACCGGCCACAAACCCCCCACCAAAGCACGCTGCCTTTCTTTCTCCACGTAAGGACAATGCTTCGCACTCACAGCACACAAAGACACACGTTGAGGTGGCCGAGGAACCGGAGGATTTAATTAAAACTGCCGCAAGACAGACACATTCGTAAGGCTTGCGTTTAATTGCACCCAACAAATCATTTTCAATTCGTCAACTTTACAGTGGGCAAATCGCTCAGTGACAGCCCCACTCCCGACTGCGCTGGGATTCTGCTTCCTATTTCTTTTTCCTCTTTCTTTTCTTCTTCTTATTTCGCTTTGTTTTATGATGCGAGGTTTTATTTCCATCTTATCATGGTAGATATGTGACTTTGACCTGAAAGTTTAGTAGGACCCTTCCAGGAGAACCACCCCACCACCACCACCACCCCCTTCCAACCCCCTCATCTGGTAGTTTTATACTGGGTCACTTGGAAAAGGAGACCGGAGGGGGGGTGGGGGGAGAGGAGAGAGGCTGTGTGTGGGGCACACTCAAGAGCCTCATTGTAAATTATTTAGGAGAAAAAAGGGGCGGAAGAACCCCTGCCAACTTATTCCTAACTTTTAGAAGGGGAGGAAGAATGGGATTTTCTAGTTTAAAAACTACCTTCGTAGTGCTATTAGGGGAGGGGAAGGTTGTGTTCTTAGTGCTAGCATATTTATAATTTATTGTGGATTGACTTTTCCTAAAGCAGTAGGCTGTTGCAGAGATAAAGTGCCAACCCTGGCGTGTGTGTATTTCTTCCCCTCCTGTTTGCTGAGACGCTGTTAACGCTCGGGTGCTGTGGAGTTTGGGTTGCAGCGGTCCCTGGCTCCGTTCCCCCTCCGTTCCAGGGCCGCTCCAAGCGTCCCCATCCCCATCCCCGTTCCCATCCCCATCCCCGTTCCCATCTCCATCCCCGTTCCCATCCCCATCCCCGTTCCCATCTCCATCCCCTTTCCCATCTCCATCCCCATCCCGTCTCAACGAGCTGTACCGGGAGCTGCAGAGGCTCCTCTCTCACCCCCCCCTTCCTTCCCCCCTTCTCCCTCCAAGCACTCTCTATAGCCCACCCAGCCCCGATGGTTTACGGCGAGGGCTCCCGGCATTCCGGACGGATGCTTTCTGCTCTGACAGATCCGCTGCAGGTTTCTCCCCAACCATGCAGGACTGAGTTTCCTTTATCTCTGTAAGACTTCACTTTGTTTTGGGAAGGGGGGGGGGGGGGGGGTGGCGGGAGGGAGCGATGGGAGTGGGTGGGTGGGGAGTGGATTAGTACCAGTTGATGATATGGTGGCTATTGTAAAACGTGGTTGTGGTTGTGCTTCTGTGAATGTCGAAGCTCGTTTTCTGTTTCTATTGTGGCTTTTAAGTATACAAAGAGTTCCTCAGTTGTTAGTTGGTGGAAAAAAAAATATATATATATATGGAAATAAACCTCTCTCTTTTTCTTCGTGTGCAAGTTTGTATGTTTAGCTGCTAGGAGTCTCTTTAGGAACGAGGGGGTGTGAGGTAGAGCGTGTTTTAGTGGGGGGGGGGGGGGGGGGAAGGAAAGGGAAAGGAGAAGAGAAATCTGTTTGTGCTGTCTGCGCGGATGAACCGGCACAAATCTGTTCTGATAAGCTGCTGGGCATCTTTAGCACGAGGGCTGTGAGGCTGCTTTTATCTGCTGGGAACAAAAATGGCCCTGGGAAGGAGCGATAGGCAGATTTGCGACAGTGTTCCTGTTTTTCCCCCACCCCCCCACCCCCCTTCGCTCCCTTTCCCCCCTCGATGCAGAGATAAGGGCTGGGAGCTGCGCTGAGAATCGCACCAGTTCAGTTCCTCGTGAGCTCGGGGGTAGCGGAGGGGGGGGGGGGGGGGAACCAAATCCTCCTCTCGACCAGAAACCAGACCTGCTGTTTTTAATCCCATTCCCTCCCAAAGTTTGTTTTCGTGCCCAGACTTTTCCCGTTTGAAAAGCTCCATCCTTCAAGAGCTCCTCTGGGAATGGAAAGTGGGGGGGTAAGGGAGGGTTGGGTTGAGTTGGGTTGGGTTTGGGAGGGAGGGGTTCCAGGTGTTCCAAGTGTTGATAGAGCACAACAGAAATCTCCCACTTGAGCCCACGGTCCCACTCTCCTTCCTCCAATCCGCGCTCAGAAAAGCTGTTGCAAAGAGATTTGGAGTTCTGGAGCTGAGAAGAAAGTTTGTGGCTGCAGAATCATTGCCCCAAATCCGGATTTATTGAACAAATATATATATATATATATATATATATATATATATATATATATATATATATGTATCTCTGTATAAATCGAGATGCTCGGTTGGGGGAGATGATGGAGGCGTATGGAAAGCAGGCAACGATTTCAGTTTTGTTTGGCCCTTCTCAAGGGTGAAGGAGCTTCATCTGCTCTTCGCGTTGGGTTGATGAGCCCATATTTCGAGCTGAGCGTTGGGTTAAATATGTGTCAGTGGATGTTCAGGAGAGCACCCATCTCATTGACATTGGCAGCACATCGGCCACCGGGATGAGTTCTTCCCTTTCCTTAAATCAAAAGGCAGTTATGTTTCAAATAACAACGGGCTGCTGTTGGTTTTCATAGGATTAGAAACATCAGCGCGGGTTTGGTCGTTCTCTTTTAATTTTGATCTTTAGGAAATATACTTGAAAATGTTGGTGGGGGTGTGTGTGGGGGAAACGTCTTTTGTAGCGTCAGCCCGGATGTATTTTCTGCGGATGTTTAATGCTCCAGAATAAAAATCGATCTGAGAACAACAGCCCCGATATGTCATTGTGTTATACGGCTTCACCTAAAATCCCAGAAATATTTTCTCGGTGTTTTTCCTCGTTCTTTAGTGCCTCATTAAGTGTATTATCAGAATCCATTTCTGCTTAGGTTAAAGGAATAAAAAAAGGCTCCAAGAAACAAACGGAAATAATTCCAGTGCAGCAAGTGCGTCTCGGTCTCTTACAGCTTCGGTGCGTTTCTAAGACTTATTCTTTTTCTCTCTTTTCCCTCTTCTTTTTTTACGGTATCAACTCGAAGATCGTTTTTCTCCGATTCCCTTTCAGGGCTGCAGTTCGTTTCCTCGCTTGTTTGTTGGTTCGTTTGGAAACTTTTCGCCTTTGCATCCTCACATCGGCCGTGGGGCAGACGGGCATTGCGTGCGCGCTCGGTTTGACGGTCTCCGTTTATACCTCAGTGCACGGGGATACCAGAAACCCCAAAGTAACACGGGGACACCCCACCCCATTGGCATCACCTCGGCTTTGACACCGTTCCTTTTGCCGTGGGCTCAGCGAGAGGTAATTCCGCCTCTAAATTCGTTGTGACGTTTTATTGCTCGTGAAGGGAGAGAGTGCCGAGAAAGTGCTTCTCTCTATTAAATAATCTATAAATCAACAAGAAAATACACGAGATAAAATAAGAAACCCCCAGCAAAACCAAAATCAAACAGAATCCAAGACCCGCTCAGCCCTGCGGGAAGCAGGTAGTAAGAAATCCAACCCAGAATCTCTTTCCACTAATTTTTAACATAATGGGAGCTCTAAAGGGTAATTTTTCACTTCTTCTTTTTCCCGAAGAAAATCCTTTCTTTAAGGGCAGCTACGAAAAGAAAACAATAGAAGAAAAAAGATATTCGGAGCTTACAGAGGGAAGAGAGAGAAAGGGAAGGAACTTGTCATAAAAAAAGGAAAATTCAGTGCAGTGTGCTGCAATAAAAGAATATGACCGCTATAAAACTTTATAGGGTATAAATTTCTGAAGGTTAAGGAACTAAACGGCTGTAAAGCAAACAGTGCAAGAAAACTTTCAGGAACTCCTAAATTACTACAACGACTTGGGAATGTGGGGAAACCCAACGCGTAAATGTTCTTATTTTGCTTCGGTCGCATATAAAGTTGCTTTCTTTATTCTTATTTTGTTTTGTTTTGTTTCTTAACGGAGGGGGGGGAGAGTGAAAAAATAGGAGATAAGCCGGGGGGGAGAGAAAAGGTGGGGAGGGACTTGGGCTAATTTATTCTTCTCCTGCAGTTGCCGTGAAAATCCCGCACTCTGGATGATACCCTTTGTTCTTTTCTTTTTCCTTTCCTTTCTTTCTTTTATTTTTCTTCTTCTTAACACCCCCCCCCCCCCCCCTCCAATCCTTTCTCTTTCTTTAAAGCAATTCCAGGCTGCCAGAATGCAGAGCCATGCACACAACAACACACACAGGGGCACCCCCGCACTCACACACTCCAAGTTCTGGCGAGACGTCTGGGCTTGGGAAGCTCTTTATCGGTTTACAGCCCTGGCCTTCCCCCTCCAGAGCAGAATGACCAATTGTTTAGTCTCGGAATTTGAAACAATAGTGGTTTTCAAAAGCAACCCCATTTTGTCTCTTTTATTGCTAGCAGAGCGGCTGGATGATGGGGCTCTCGGAACGCAACCCTCCAACTCTGCGGGGCGAGAAGGAAGAAGGCCATTTTTCTTTTCCTTACTCTAACCCTTCCCCACCTCCCTTCCTTGGCAGATCCGTGCCCCCCCAAACCCAACTCTGCACCTCACGGAGACCCCCGCACCTCCAGCAGCGTTGCAGTACCTCACTTGGCCGCGAGGTGGCGCCATTGCTCCACGATAGACACGCACCCCCAGCGCGGTGCTCCGCGCAACACCTTGATTTCATTAGCGGCAGCAACGCGCCGCTGCTGGCGAGCAGGAACCATCCCGAGGCATAAAATATAGGATTAATTATAGCTGTTTTGCCGATTTTATAGGTTACATCTATTTTTCTTTTATTTCTTTCTCTCTCTCTTTTTTTCTTTCCCTGCGAGGGTGAATTGTGTGATGCTCAAAGGGAAAAAAAAATAGAGGAGGGGAGTTAATCTGTCGGCTGGGATGGAGTGAGAGGTGGGACACGCATCTATTTCCAGTGTTCATTTAAAGGGGAGAAAACGTATCGGTTTTGTCTTCTGCGAGTTCGGGTGGAGGTGGGAGGACAACTTAATTGTCTCCCAGTCGAAGATTTACGTTTGGGAGACTGAAAAGGAGAGTGGGTTAGAGAGTTCGGGCAGAAACGGGCACGCAGAATGGGGATGTTTTTCTTTGGCACTGTATCTTGGCCATTAGGATGATCTGTTCGATCTCAGCTCTTCGTTTTGTATGTTTTAGATTCATAAGTATCGCCTAAAAGCACGCTTATGTGGAATTTAGTTCATGCTCTTTTTGGTAACCCTTCTTCGTGCCCAAAGACTCCTCTTAACAAGCTTGAAATATTCCTAAATGTCACAAAATTGTCCAACACGATGAACTTACAGCGCTTTATAATGTGCGTCGTCCCTTCGGTAACTCAACAGCATCA